>NC_084903.1:7584896-7926547 GCF_949316345.1 Pungitius pungitius
CACGCCTGGCCAGAAAGACTCCCCCGCGGAGTACACGTGCGATGTCAGTACAGACGACAATGGCGAAATGGCGAGCGCCGGCCCTTGCGCCAGCGTGTTTCTGACCGACACGACCAAGGATCTCGGCGGGGGGGGCGAGCGCCTGAAACCCTTAAAGTTCCTCGAGCACTTGGAATCGCTCAAGAGACGGGACGAGATGGCCAAGCAGAAGGCGTTGGGCAAAGATATATTCCACCAACTGAAATCGCACAGGCGCACGCTGGAGGAGCTCGAGGCGCCCAGGTACCTGAGCGCCTACCCATTGCGGTGCCTCTACCAATTTCACGGGTCGCTGAACAGGAGCCGCCAGAGAGCTCGGTTGCTGTCGGAGGAGTACCGCGAGGCGGAAGTGGACAGGCGCCGGGCTCGACCTAAAGTCGAAGAGCTGACGAGGCAACTGCTGTCCACCGCCTCCACGGGCACCAACGACAAGCTGCTCTCGTACATGTGCATGGCAATGATAGGCCCCGTGCGGCGATACAATCCCAGGTACAGCCTGACGGCTGAGAGAGTTGTGTTATTCAAGCACTTGATAGCATCGGGCTTTCCCATAGAGACCGCGTCGAGTCTGTTGAACAGCATAACGGCGTCCAGGAGAGCTTCCATGATCGCCGTGTCATTGGCCCGAGGGGTTGAGCTGCAGTTGACAAAAACCGCTCACCCTACCGCCTATAACAGAAAGATAGCTTCGCTCATATGGCTATTCTCGCACATCACCGCCTATTGCACGCTTCGACAGCTGAATCACGGACACGTGCAAACTGGAGACTCCCCTGAGGACATGTCGTGCGACGGAATCTACGTGTTTGACACGGATCATGTGGGGTTCAGACTCTCCAGAGCGCCGGCCGCATCAGACGAGTCCGACGCGCGGCGTGCGGGAGCAGGGGCAGGAGCAGAGGCGGCGGCCTCGGCGTGCGTGCCCTTCTCACAAATCGTGGAACTGCTTGCACTGCGGGACGGCATTCAGGAGAGACTTTGTCGATAGAGTCGTCGGAGCCGGACCCGAGCGCTCCTACGATGCGCTGGTGCAGTTCGGTAATGCTCCCATAACGGGCATAGTCAACCTACAGTGGAAACGCGACGCTCTGGAGAAACACAACGCGGAGCGCGCAAAATGCTCGGCCGTCATTTCGGAAAGACTACTCGGAGAGTACGCGCTAAAGAGGCGACCGGACGGGCCGGATCGGCCGCGGGCGAAACGACAGACCTCGCAGCAGCGGCATAAGGCCGGGGGTGAGATGAATTGGAAACGGCCTGTCTGCATGCAAAAGAATAAGAAGAAGAACAAGACCGAAAGCGACGTCCCGAGCCCGAGGATGTCGCGACGCTACTCTCCCCGCGAGGACCCCCGAGGGTCAACGAACTCTCTGGTTTCCTGTCTTTGAAATGTCTAAATAAAGAAATTGAATCATTTAAAAAAATTAAAAACCCTGTTGTCTTTCTCGTAGCGCTTGTGTGAACGATTCGATACGATCATGACCAAATGCGCACTGTTTCATTGGACACATATTTTTGTTATTGTTCGACAGCCAAATCACACAAATAGTACACTTCCACTTTCACACTACCCCGTGTAAAAACGCCAGACCACGCAGTATCCACGCGGCGGCCGTAGCCGCCGCAGACGCGTCAATTTCTCTTCCGGTCGCCCCTGGCGCGTTTCGTAGTGCCCCGTTACTCTCTGGTTTCCTGTCTTTGAATGGTCTAAATAAAGAAATTGAATCATCCAAAAAATTAAAAACCCTGTTGTCTTTCTCGTAGCGCTTGTGTGAACGATTCAATGACCAAATACGCACTGTTTCATTGGACACATATTTTTTTTATTGTTCAACAGCCAAATCACACAAATGATACACACGGCACTACCCCGTGTACAAACGGCAGACCACGCAGTATCCACGCGTCGGCTACGGCCGCCGCAGACGCGTCGATTTCTCCTCCGGTCGCCCCTGGCACGTTTCGTAGTGGCCCGTTACGCAAGGCGACCTCCTTTTCCCCGTGAGCGGCTTCTTCTTCCGTAGCGACGCGGCCGGTGGCGGCGGGGCCTCGGCATGTTCGTCGCGCTCGCGGGCTCCGGCTGTCTGGTCGTTAGACATGGCCTCGTTGCAGCACCTTCCGTTTGACACGTACATTTCCAAGGTGGCCGTGACCACAGCGGGCAGCGTCCTCGCGAGATCGGCGCCGGAGAGCACTCTTTGAACAAACCTGGCCGTTTTCACGTGCATGTGAATCTGCGCGGAGAGCGTGGACCACTGGTTGTGTCTAGTGCGTGTCCGGTCAAAGAACATGGTCACCAAAGTCCTGTTGTTAAACAGTTCGCCCAGTACACGATGCTGTAAGTACGGAAAAAAGCACACTGCCAGCATGACCACCATGGTGTAAAAGTCAGCTCTCTTGCCGTGCTTGTCGTTGTACCTGCACGTTAATTTCTTCATGAAGCGGCGGATCTTAGCGTCGCGTGAGTCGAAAAGCGTCGATATGGCCACGGCGCTCTTCAACACGGCGTCCTTTACAACCGAGGATACGTCTTCAGAGCACGGCAGCTCGGCCTTGGCCCCAAACTGTATCGCCTCAGCCGTCTCAGATATCTTGGCCATCCAGGAGCAAGACCGCGGGACGCTCGTCGACGCGTTCGGACCACGACTCGTTTGGACTGCGGCGTACTGCCGAGCAAAGTCTTTTGTCAGCGCTGTTGAGAACAGGGCGACCATCACGGACAGGCTTGCTTTGAGCACGAGATGGTCGTCGACTTCCGAGCAGCAGAGAGCCTTCCTCGGGTTGTGTTCGACAGTGCCGTATCCCAGTTCGACGGGATCCCCCCTGTCGGGCGCGTAGCGCGGACCTCTGAACTCCACCTGAGGTTTGTGAAAGACGAGCAGAGCCTCGACGGGGCACGACGACTCTGACGAGACCGTTTGATGTCGCATCCCGGTGGCCATGGTCCGTATCGAGGAGCAACTGGAACCCGAACACACGTGCTTGCTCCAGTGCGTTTGGCACACGTAGCCCTGAAAGTGGTCCGTGAAAGAGCATTCGTTTTCAACACAGTAGCTCACCCACTGGGGCTCCTCTATTAACTCTGTGTGGGAATGGTACATTCACACGGGTTCGCTCGTGAGCAGGCTTCGTCCCGCTCCGTTTCTTCTTCTCTTTCCCTCTGTCGCTGTCTACATTTCTCTCGTTCCGCTCGTCTCAGTGTTTTAGGCCTGCAAATGAATCGATCTCTGGTGCAATTATGTTGTTATGTGTCAGGAAGAAACTAACCACATCTCATATCTCTCTCTCTCTCTTTCTCTCTCTCTCTCTCTCTCTCTCTCTCTCTCATATCAGGCTAGCAGAGGGCAGAGCTCCGATCTCATCCTGGTGGACGAGGTGGGCTTTGTCAATTCCAAGGTGTTACTGGCCGTGTTGCCAAACATCGCGTTCAGAGGGCGAAAGCAAGTGCACATTACCAGCCATGTCAACAACACCCCGTGGCTGACCAAGGTGGCCGACATTCGCGGGGACGACGGGGAGCCCGCTTACCACGTGGTGTCACAGAGCTTCAAGTGCGGGTTTCACGAGCGGGAGCCTGGACTGACATGCTTCTGCCTCGGCGTGTATTGTCCTCAACATATATCCGTGGAGAGTCACCTGAAGGAGCTGATGAACATGGTCACACCGAAAGGATTTGAGAGCGAAGTCACCGGTAGCAGCAGCACGTCGTCCGCCGACACGAAGAACGACAGCACTACCCCGTTCGAGCCCTCGGTGATAAACAAGTTCCTTTCGAATAACAGCGTTGCGCTGGAATCTGTGAGCAGAGCGTCCGTGGTCAGAGCGTACCTATGTCTCGACCCGACGTTCGGCGGCGGCTCCAGGTCCTGCGCCGGGGTGTGCTGTGCTGTGGAGCTGGCGGGTGGCAATCTAGTGGTGAGTCGTCACGTCCTTCTCTGCGACTTCTAAGCCCGGCGCCAGAAGGTCGCTAAATAGATATCCGTAGTCTAAAGGTTGGCGCGTTTCGCCGCCGCGCGACACGTGCGGTTGAGAGCGTATGTCCAACAGGGTGCATATGTAGGCGCTTATGCGAGCCGCGTGCTGGATCGTCAACGTTGTCTCCGTGTCGGGCACAAAGCACGAGATGAGGTCCAGCGCCTGGGCCCAAGTGCCGCACGTGCACTTGGAGTCCGAGAGGTTGACCGTCCATCCGGTAACCGCTAGAGAGACGATGGTGTGAATGGCCCTTCGGTCCCTCGTGCTCTCCTTAACGACAGCCATATACTTCAGGGGCCCGCTGCGAATCGTCTCGGCCGAGGCGAACGCCGCGAGTGTCATTTCGTCGTAGCCCTTCCACTTGCAGCTCGAAATGCACTCGCGGACAAACCGCTCCGGAACGCGGTTGCCTATTGCGAGTGTTACGGCCCTCGCCAATTCGCACGGAACACCCAACGCAACACTGCGACGCGCGTCTCCGACGCGTTCGCCTTTGTTGTAAGCAGAAATTAAGGTGTCGATCACGAGTATCCTGGCGGGCGAGAAGGACACCAGCTGGCCGTACAGGGTTCTGAGATGACCGCGATCCACGTTAGAGTAGAAGAGAACGTTGCGCTGGAACGACGCGAACACTATCATGAACTCGTAGTGCGTTATGAGGTACTCCCACGGCGCGGCCATCATCGCTTCCACTTCCTCCCGAGCAGCTCGACAAGCGGGACAGAACATGACGGCTAGCGGGCGAGCGACTCTGGATCTATCGGTTGCAAACTAACGCTGTCCTTTCTCCACCTTTGCCCGCAGGTTATGGCCCTGGAGGAACTGGAGATACGCGATTTGGATCACGTCACCAGAGTCTACGCCGCTCTGCTGAGCGCTCACGTCAGGCTACTGAAACTACTGATGCCGAGAGTGATGTGGAAAGAAGTGCCCGTGGTCATTGTATTTGAACAAAACACATACGTCAACGCCCTGGCGGATGTCAAAAATCTAATCGAGCACTCTCTAGTCCGCTCTGGGTTCAGGGTCCTGTTCTACAGCAAGTGGTCGCACATCAACAACAAGTACATGCTAGGGAAGCACGTGGGCGCCAAAACCAAACTGGCGATGGTCCTCAGCGCGGTCTCGGCGATAGACAGAGAAACGCTTTATTACTGTGACACCGTAATGTCCCTGGGATGGGCAGTGTTGTCGGAGGCCACCAAGAAAACGCGGATGATCGAGTCGACCCTGGGAACTTCACAGGGCACGGGCTCCAGTAACAAGATGGGCTCCAGCATGGACGTGAGCATGTACAGGCGTTCGCGAAGGGGTGTCAATTTGGCCACGGACATCACGGCCAGTGTGTTTGGGACACGCGACATTGTATCTCTACCTGCGGAGAGGCTCACCGACAACGCGCACGCGGAGCAAGGGAAGCTGCTACTGGGGAAATTGAGAGGGGAAATGGCAATGGTCACGATCGTCAAATCCGCAAAAGGTAGCACGGTGACCACGGGGGGCAAGAAGTCCGTAGACGGAGAGTACACCAGGGACGATATGCTCTCAGCGTTCCTGCTTCTGTGTCACACCAGAGACGAGATACACAGCGGGGAAAGGTCTATCAAACTCGGCGGTGAGGTGTGTCACAAGTAGCTAGTAGCTATGTGGTGCGTGTAATTGTGCAAAGTCCTGAAAAAGAGTGTAGATCACATGTCACAGTGTACACACACACACACACACACACAAATGTCTATCAAACTCGCCGCTGAGCTGCATGTGTGCGCGTGGTGTGCGTCATTGTGCCAATAGTCGCAATAAAGAACACCGAGGTACACAGAGTGGACTCTTTTTATTTCAATAACAAGTCACAATCACATGTCACACACATGTACAATACAAACGAGGGGTAACTGGGATCCTGTATTGTGAGCATTTGGTCCGGGTTAAAAGGTAAGCCGGTGGTTACACGTCGTCGTCGTCGTCAAACACAACTCCCGTGGCTCGTTGACTCGATACGTGGGCCGAGCCTCCTCGATACCAAAAGCCTCCGTCGTATGAGCTGGGTTCATGGTAAAACGATAGACCTTCGCTGCGCCGATACGCTACCTCGTCCTCGTGGTAATGCCAGAGAGCGGGATCAGAGTTAGGGTCCGACCAGGAACAGTCGTCTTCCCCGGAGGCGGTCTCCGCCTCGGAACCCTCGTCCTCCTGGAAGCCGGTCACCTCCTCGGAGCACTCGTCTTCCCCGTTGCCTGTCGCCGCCTCGGAGCGCTTGTCTTCCCCGCGGCTTTTCGCCGACAAGTCCATTGCGTCTGCGTCTTTGCGTCGGTGGCTCTGCTGCTGTGTCGGCGGGCTCCTTTTCCGAGCGCGAGCGTTTGCGATTGCCCGAGGTCGCTGCGCGGTCCAATACGTCTGCCCTCCAATACGGCTTAAAGGCCAGGCCGGCAGGTAAGAGGTGAGTCGCGTAACGGTGGCCACAGAGTAACCAAATGAGAGGGTTGGGGGGGGGGGGGGGGGGTGGTGTTGGGCTCGCCGATGACGGAGTTGGGTCTCGCGCAAGAGCTGCTAAATTGTCAACGTTTAGTCAATTGAGAGTAGACTCAATCGCGGCGCCCCCCTTTTATTCTAACCCCGCTCTAGTGAAACCTTTCGGTCGGACGATAGGCATCTGCCTGCTTCGTTTAATAATTGCAGTGACTGCGGATTCGAGCTCGTCGCTTTGCTCGGCGCACCGCACATGGCGCATCGCACATGGCGCTCGTGCGCGTTTCCCTCATGCTTCACTGTCTGTGTTTCCACAGCACTGTGCCCGTGGCGTTGCATGCACAGAGTGCGATCGGCTCTGTCCGGCCGTTCGGATCTCTGTGTGAGGCCAGAGTGTCTCAGCGACGGGATCTGTTCTCTCCATTCAACGCGAGGAAGCTCTGACCGCTGTGACGGCACGCTCCACCTCTGCTCGGCGGTCTCCGTCTCTCGTTTGAGGTCACGTATAAATTTCTCCGTGACGTCCATTGCGCGTAGCGCGTTGGGGGGCATAGCGAGAAGCCTCGCGAAGCTGATTCCCGTGAACTTGGACCTCTCCCGATTATGCCCGTACTCGTCGAAGAATTGCTGAACGCGTCCGTCAATCAGTTCCATCCCGAGGCCGGTCGACGCGCGGCGAATGATATTAGCGATCGTTCGGCCCGGGGTTTTTCGTCTCGGTGGTTAATATCAGACGTTGCTGCGACGGTCCCCGCAGCTCACTGGCCCGTGAGCCTTTCCGTCTGCGTGTCGGCCAAAAAGAGGGCCAATCGAACGACCATTCTCGTGAACCAGTTCTGCCCGAGGTTCATTGAGAACAACAACTCCGAACGGTCCTGTTGCACCAAACGCTCAGCGCGCAGAAGCGACACCCTCTCCCTCAATTCGTCGGACGTGGCGGGGTCTCCGATGTAGCCGAAATAAGCCGTGTAGAGAGGCTGCAACTCAAGGAGCAGTTCCCCGCCGGTTCCTATCTCCTTCGCATCGATGTCCTTCTCGTCCACCCGCCTAAGTGGCGATACGTCCTTTCCGCCCTCCGTGTCGATCGGAAGAGGGTAATTTGCGTATAGATTGTGGAACCGACCCTGGCTCAAGAGGGCCGCCTCCTCGCATATTTCCATCAGGCTGCCGTGGGCCGAGTCGGAGGCCCGCATCGTTTGCCCGCACAGCTCAGGGTTGCTAGTCCACAGGGACATCGCCTCGCTCAGGGTCCGGAGTCTGAGATAGCGGTACTTTATGTCTTCGGAGATTCGATCCACGGAGACCAGTCGTCCGTCCGTGGTCAACCAGAAGGCTTTCATGCCTTGCCGGTTGGCGGCGTCGTCGCTCGCCACCCAGCTGCACAGCCCGGGCTCCTCCCCCGTCATGAGCGTGCGGTTGATGCAGAGCAGCTGTCGGTCGGTCAGCGGCTGCGGTCTGTTTCCCAAGCGTCTGGCGTTGTGCCACGGCACGCCCGAGAAGAGCCAACAGTACCTGAAGTGAACTTTAATCGGTAACACAAACTCTATCAGGGTAGATCGCGAGGGGCTCGCTCGCTCCCTGTCGGTGTGACACGCCGAAAGGCTTCCCGTGATGTATTCGCCGGGGCACAGGATAACGCCGTCGTCGGAACTCCGGCCGCGAGCCGAGCGCGACGCGTCGCGAGCTCGCCACCGGGCGCTGTCACTGAACCCGGACGATGCATCGTGGCTGCTTGGCGAGTTGGTGCGAGACCCCATCGACAGCGCTAGGACGGCGGTCGTCGCGGTGGCCGTCGACTGCGTGAGAACGAGACTCGCGAGGGACGAGGGCGAAAGACAAAGGGAGCAGATCGAGAACGAGAGAATGACCGAGTACAATCGCCTGATAACGGATCGCCTAGCACAAGCGGCCCTAATAAAGGAGCTCGGACTGGCGAACGCCAAGGCCAGGATGCACGAGCTACAGATCCGCGGCACGTCGGGAAAGGCCGGGTCGAGCTCCGTCATGTACCGGTTTGAATGTCTGATAGATCGGGTGTTTGAATATTTCCGAGTGAAAGGCATGAGGATGGAACCCTTTCAGCTAGAGCTCTTCAGGGGGTCGGTGTTGGGCGTTACGAGGAATCAGTTTGGCGACACCCTTTTCAAGTACAAGCACGCTCTGCTGGCCAAACTGGGCCTGGCCCCTCTAGGCTCGGAGAACTACGACCACGTTAACCCGGCACTTAGTCACTATTACCACGTGGAGAGAGAGTTCTCTCGCTACGCCAACCCTTACACTCTGTGCCTAGCGCCGAGACAGTGCGGCAAAAGCTTGATGATGAGGCTGATACTAGCCGCGGTGCTTCTGCACCTGGACATCAACGTCATGGTGCAGGCTCAGAACAAACACATGTGCACCACCTTGAGACTGGGGGTGGAGAGGGCCATGGAGGAGCTGCAGCAACTGCCGTCTTTCCGGCACGCCGAGAAGCCCGTCAACGTCTCGGGTAATCCGGAGAATAGGATTTACAAATTCGACCCGGGTTACAAGGGAGCGTCCTTCGCCCACTTCTTGTCTTCGAGTAACGACGTGAGTATGCCTGTGCGTGCGTGCGTGTGCAACGTACATGTTTCATTCCTATCACTGTCCTGTCTCGCCTTCTGTCTTGTGTCCACCGGACCTGTCCCCGGTACGGGTAAGCTACGGCCATCGCCGGAACCGTCCCTGACATCGCGTCGCTTCATCTCATCGGCCCGGCGAAGGGAGTTTCACCCGGGTGATCGCCGCTAGACGGATTGGACGGCGGCGCGCCAACGAGACTGCAGGCTTTCCGATTACATACACGGTACACGCCTGCGTCTAGTACACTCATCCTCGCGTACTAATGGTGCGCCTTCGGTCGTCTCGCGGTTCACCTTGACGGACCTGAAGGTAGTGGGAAAAATACAAGTGTCACTCGAGATTTAGAAAAAGGAATTTATTTCTCTATGTCTGGATTTCTGGACATTCGACACGGTTGAGCGTTACGCAATGGACGGATTATACGAATGGTGGCACAAAAACCGGGTCGCCGTGGCGGTGATTCCGACGCTGATCCTGTTTGCACTAACAGCGGGTCTGATCGCGCGGTGGATCTGCCGCAGGCGGGCTCGGTCCATCGTTTTCGAACCACGTCCGCGTCTGTGTTCGCATCCGAGTGCACGCGTGTACATTCCAGCAACGTGCGCCGCGGATACCCGGCAGGATGAACGCGTCACGTACGCCAGGGACTCCGCCATGGCGACTGTGGTGTAAAGAGGTATCAAAACACTGGGGTTTTGCACGGGACCGGAACGTCCGCTTCGTTGTGTAAGTTGTCCAACTCCCACTGTTTTCTATCCAACAGAAGCTGACAATGACGCGCGGGCAGTTCCAACGCGGCCACTCGTGGAGCCAGTGACCCGTCTTGTCGGCGCCAATGTAGCAACTTTGTATTCGCTTCACCTGCCTTGTATCCTGTTATATCCTGTTATATCTGTTGGTGTGTCTGGTGGAACAATAAAAAACAAGCCATGGCATCTGTACATTTTGTAAGTGTTTATTGGAAATATATAACACATATCACTCGCTGGTCAAGAGTAATTCACAGCATCCGCAATGTCTGGTGCACAGCACGCACGGGCAATTCCGTCCGTGCGTGAGATACATCAATGTCGACACTGTCAATACGGCTCTCTCGTTCGTTTGACGGTAAGAAGTGGTCACGTCGGAAACGTCAGTCGTCCTTACGCTCTGCGACCCTGGGAGCACTCGGGTTGCAGCCCTTCCGTTTCGTGGGCGAGGCGCTTCGCAATGTACAAGGCGTTTTTCGCAGAGTCGCCCTTTGCGCTTCTCTTGTTGGCGGCAGAGCCTAGAGTGTCAGAGGAAAAAAAAACATGTCGCTGAAACATCACAATCTTGCCGCCCCCATTTTACAACACAGGACACGGAAAGGCCCCACCTTCTGCGCATATGTTGATTGAGCCGCTGAACTTGGGCACGGTCACGTTGACGCTACAGTGGTAGCTGTACGGGCCAGCCGACCTCGCCTGCACAGTGTACGACGGTAGAGGCCATTTGTTCTTCTGACAGAGTTCCTGCGGGACAAAGCGCATCAGAGTGTCAGGCGCTCCGTCGGTCTCGGCGCTCGTCATCAATAACCAGGGACGGTGTGTCGTTGCACTTGCCTGTAGCACGCTGATGAATTCCCCCCCGCAGCCAGTCCGGGACGGCGGCAACTCGCCTGCGGGCACATCACTCTCTGGGCTTTTGGCAATAAGCGCCATCAACGCCCGAGCCGCCCGGTCTCTGGCTTCCTTCTTCGTGCTACCAGCGCCGCTCGCCGTAAGTGTCTCCCCAGAGAGGATCTCGACTTTGCAAGTGAACCGCGGACAAGCAGGCGTCCCGCTTGCGAGCACGTCATAGTATCGGACGGCGCACCTCTTGGCTTCGGCGTATTCCTTTAGCTCTGTGCGCCAATTTACACGAGTGAAAGTGTCCATGGTCGGCTCCGGAAGGCTCCGCGGTAGGGCTGGTGAATTCACTGGGATCGCGAGCGTAACTTTAGCTATAATAGGACGACGAGCCAGCAAGCGAGCAAGCGCTGAAGAGTCTTTTAATCGTGAAAATGCTGCATTTATAACGTACCCGTCGTCCAACGGCGGCTGTCGCGTTCAGTCGGCCCCTTGTAACACGATCCGACTAGTTTCGATAGCATCCACGGTGTGCGTGGCTTTAGAGAACCCGGGGCCCTGGCACGCGCCATCCGATCTGTGCACATAGACGTCTCCCGGGGGCTTGAAATGCGCTCCGAATGGTAACTTTGCGAGGTTGTACACGTACGATCCTCGGACTTCGACGGCGAGCAAGTAGTAAGCCCTGAGACCTTTGACCGGGTACACTATGATTGTGTAGAGGCGCCGCTGCCTGTGTTCGTCCCCGTACAGTTCGTGCCCCCCGCTCGAATCCCAACACGTAAAGACGGTGCATCTGAGTGTGTCTGAGAGCCGTTTCATTTGTGAGCAGTGACACTCGCTTTGTGCGATTTCAGGGCAGTCCTTCAACTCGTCTTCTCTCTGCAGCACCCTGGATAGGGTACGGACGGGCTCGGCGTGTCCCAAGTTGACGATCGTGACGTCTCCGCCGGTCGCTATCAGGCTCTCGGCGATGTACTTGGGGATACGCCTCCTTTCAACGGTGTCGTTTGCTCTTAGCTCGATGCCAAACGCGTGCACATCCCCGGGAGCGCCACCGTGACCGTCGGCGCCCTCCTGGACCGAAGCGAACGTGCGTTCGTCCGGCGGGGCTGTCCGGCCCCGACGGGCTCCCGGGGTGTCTTTTGTGACGGCCCGACAGTCCTCCTCGTTCTTAACAGATTTCTTCTTGGGCGCGAGGCGGTCTCCGGCCATGCCCGCCGAGGTCTTGGTTAGTCGTTTCGTGGCCTGTTTGATCGGTCTCGTGGCCAGCTCCATCGGCGCCTGCTCCGTGTTCAGGACGCGTATGGTCTCGCGTATCTCCCTCTCGTATGCTGTGAACAGTTCGCCCATGTCGGGCACGGTGTCCATCGCGTCGCTTTCACCGTCGTCTCGATCCTCTCCGTTGCGTATCTGAACACACATTCGCTTGAGTACTTGCCGGATCCTTTCGACCGACACCTCTTTCTGAGCCCCGATCCTGCCCAGCACAGTTGCGCCGCGCGACGGATACATTTGAACGCCCAGGAGCGGCCCCAGTGACCTCAGTGTGTGCTTGCACTCGAGCAGTTCCTTGTTTTCAGCGCGCAGTGTCTCAACGTCCTCGAGCAAGTCGTCGACCGTTTTGCGGAGCTCCTTTTCGGCGTCCTGACACGTCGCCAACCGACCGCCGAGTTGATCGACGCGCGCCTGACGGCTGCGCATCGCGTCGGCCAGCTCGCTGTTTTCGCGAAGGACTCGGGTCTCGTCTTCCTTGCGCATTCTCTCCGCGTCGCGCACGAGGCGCTCCAACTCCGATACGCGCCTTTCCGCCGCGTCCTTGAGCTCTTTCAGGGTCGCGATCGTCCGTTGACGCTTTTCCTCTTCCCCCGCGCGGCCCTTGAGCAGACCGTCGATGGTCGACTGTTGCACGGCCATCCGCTTCGCCGAGTCGTCGAGGTGCCCGCTCCACTCGAGCCTCTGTGCGTCGTGCGCTATTCGCAGTTCCCTCATGTCCCGCCTCAGCTCTTCGTTGGAGAGTTCGCTCTTCTCGCGCGACTCTTGTAATTTCTCAATGCGCGCGTTGGTCTCGAGCTCCGTCTGAACGGTCTGTTCGTGGTATTGTTCCGACATAGTCGACATGCGCGCCGCCGCCGCTTCCTTTTGGCTCTCCAGAGATCTCCGCGCGGTATCCCGCTCGCTTTGCAACCGCGCAGTCTCCTCCCCGGCGGACTTCGACTCCGCGCGCGCGTCGACGATCCGCTTCTCGAGGTTCTCGATTACGCGAACGAGAGCGCGTCCCAGTTCGAGGACGACGGCCCGCTGCGCCTTCAGCAGCTCTCCGGCGCGGAGCTCGCCGGACAGACGGTCAGCGGCGTGTGAACACCGCCAGGCGGCGGCCCGCGCCGCCTCCACCTCGGCCTTTGGCGTTGCGCCGTTGTCGAAAACGCGCAACAGATCGTCCAGAACGGCGCGCCATTCGGCGTCGTCTCCCTTTAGAATACCTTCGACGTGCTCTATCGCGCCGTCCGCTCGTTCCGCGTGTTCTTTGCTTCGCGCGAGGTCTCCCAACGCGACTCTAAGGCGACCCCCCAGTCTACGGACGACGAGATCGTAACAGCCGCACAATTCCATAGCCAGGTCGAACCCGATGGCGTCCCGCGCTTTTGTGCTCTCGAACGATTCAAACCACTGTGCCAGGTTGTCGAAATTGTCCTCCAGCGCCTCGACCGCCACCAAGGTCTCGTCCGTGGCTTTTGACACGGCGGATCCGGCGCCCCGGACAGTAGGGCTCGGCGCCGCGCTACACGTTGAGGACTCCGCCTCGATGGCCAAAGGGAAGAGTTTTGATATGATATCCAAGAGCGTGGCACGAGAATCGTTGCCAATATCCGACGGAGGCGGAGGCTCTACCGGACTCGTCTCCCGCGGGCTGCCGCGACTCCGAGAGGTAGAGCTCCCAGAACCTGTGTCGGTGGAGAGCGCGCGCATCCGTGGCGCGCCCCGGCCCCTCGCGTCGTCTCCGGCGGCCTTCCTTCTGCCACAGCCACCAGCCCGGGTCCGGATCTTTGTTCCTTCTGATCTTTCGAGGGGTTCTCCGTCGCCCGGTTTCTCGTTCTCGTTCGGGGCTTTGCCTCGCTTCTTGTTCTTCTTCTTCTTCCTCCTGCCCCCAGTAGCACCGCGATCCGTTCTCCCACCACGAGGCGATCCGCGCCCTTCTCGCGCTCTCGCGCTGGGAGACCGATTGGACGCGGGCGTCCCACGCTCCCCCCCGCGGCGGGTCAGGCTCTCGTCTTGCTCGCCATTCTGCCGACGGCCGTCGCGTCCACTTCTCGAGGTCCCGCTCTTCTTCGCAGCTCGGTCTGTACACTCTCCGGTGACTGAGACAGTATCTGCGCTCCGATTCTGGCCGGCCTTCGCGAACGTCGGGCGCCCTCTGCGACCCCGCGGCAATGCGTCCATTGGCGACCGAGGGCACCGCTGCGCACAGCGTGGTGCAGAGGCCGCCCAGGAGCAGCTTGTCGATCTGCGACACGGCCAAAACCCTCCTGGGAGCGGATTCGCACGCCGCGGGAGACGTTCGATAAGAGTAGCCGCAGCGCTGACACAGCTCGTCCTTCTCGCGATCGCCCGAGAGCAGACGAGCGTCAACTCTCAACGCGGCCGACAGTCTCTCTAGCTCCCGAGTCCAGCGCTCCAGCGCGCCGCAACACAGGGCCGTGAGCACGACCGCCCAGTAGGGAGCCGCTACGATGTCTCTGTCCCGCGTTCCCGCCAAGCACCTGGTCACCTCCAAACCCGCTCGCGTGAGACTCACCTGCAACCGTCGATCCCAAGACGGTGCCGGCGACATGTCCCGCTCTTGGTTAACAGTTGAGCGCGAGAGCGTGCCCGGGTCAGAGTCCAAACGCCACGAGATGCATGTCCCCCAAACGGCGTATCGCGGATCGGGCACCGCGAGGATCTCCCCGGTGTCGTCGCGCCGGCGCAACGTCTCAAAGGTCAACCTGCTCTGCTCGTGTAGAGCCTTGAACGCGAGCGGGGCCCCCAGTGTGGCCAGCGCGTCGCTCACCAGATCTGAGGTCAGAGAATCCGTGGGGTCCGAGTTGCGCGAGGGGGACACCAGGGTGCATCGAACGTGACGGTCCACAAAGGCGTACACCCTGGACACGATCACCTCCGGTTGGTGCCCGCCGACCGCGTCCCCCGTGAAAGGGTAGGCGTCGCAGCTGGCGACTTCAGGAGGCGTGTGCATCTTCACCCAGGCTAAGGGCGCTCTGGCTAGACGGCTGACCCTTTTCACCCTGTGGCCCTTTGGGTCAGTGCACGTGTTGGAAAAGTGTTTGGCCGTAACGAGGCCGTAGCCGTCTCCGCCGTCCGCGTCTACGCTCCGCAGGACAATGTGATGAGCACGCGTGATCGCGGTCGACTCGATCGGTATGCGAAAGACGCCGTCGAGTCCCGGTCGCGTCAGTTCCACGGACGTCGGTATGCGTTTCTCCATATCGAACATCTGCACCCAGGTGTACTCCACGCGAGTTACGGCAGTCACGTCGTCGAACGCCACGGCCATGTGCCGCGTGGAGCTCCAGTCGCTCATCTGACAGCGTTCCATGCCCCCGTCGGCCGGCCGCGCTCTGGATCGAGCTCGTCGGTGAACAGAGAGCTCGCCGCAGCGCTTCGCTGGCAAATGTGGACAACGCTACGCGACTCTGTCTATAGTGCAACAACTTCGACCGCGACAACCTCACCTCGAATCACGCGAGCGAGCCCAACGGCCCCTGCGGCAGTGCAATGCTCAGCCCTCTTCAATGATCACCTTGGGCGTCTCGAAGGTCTCGTCCTCCGACGAGCACTGGCCAGAGCCCCGGTCTCCTCGCGCCGCGCGGTCGGCCTTCCGATCCCGAGGCCGGTCCCTTTCCTCGTTTTCGGGGCGCTCGTCGGCGCAGTTTTCGCCTTCCGTCTTCCGGCTAGGGCTGTCCGTCTCCCACGGTGTCAGTTTGCCGAGGCGAGTCGTGTTGGCCCTGAAAGCTCGGAGATACTCTGTCACGTCCTCAGCGTCGAAAGCGGAGGGGTCCGTCGTCTCCATTAGCCGAGGACCCGCGTACCCCTGTGCCGCCCACGTTTCGGCCGTGGCGTGGTTCGCGGCTGTCATTCGGGCACGCGCCTGCACAATTTCCGCGACGGCCTCTTCGTTTCCGCCCAGTCTGTTTGTTACGTTGAAGTACAACAGGAGGTTTATGTTACCGCGGGTCTCGCCTCGCGTTCGCCTCATCTCCTCGTCACAGTGTTTAGCTCCGTAATGCCTGCAGAGAATGTCTTGCAGGTCGGCCAGGGGCAGAGCTTGCACGGCTGTGAATACGTCCGCCTCGGCCTTGCGGCCCGAAGCGATCTCGGCGACGACATTGTCCGTCATTTGGCGTGTCTGTTCGGTGACCTCTGGCCGCACAATTCCTGCGTGGCGCAGCGTGAGTAGAGTGTTTCCCGCAACCAAAAAGTCCCTGCGGCCGTGCAATGCTCAGCCCTCTTCGATGATCGCCTTGGGCGTCTCGAGGATCCCGTCTCCTTGCGCCGCGCGGCCGGCCTTCCGATCCCGAGGCCGGTCCTTTTCCTAGTGTTCGCCGTCATTCGGCGTGTCTGTTCGCTGACCTCTGGACGTGCACAGGGCGCAGCGAGAGTGGAGCGTTTCCATGTCCACTAGCACTTCTGAAAAGATCCGCTGCGTGCATTTCTGACAAGACGTGTACATCTGTTTCATGTCGGTAAACGTGCAAGTGTTGACGGCTTCGGTGCTGAGTGGCACGTTGACCACGGGCGCCGCGCAGCAGGAAGACAGGAATTTCATCTGCTCAAAGTCAAATTCCACGTCGATGTTTCTCGGGTTGCCTTTAACCTCGGACGAGTGAAAGGTCTGATTCCTTAAACATCTCGAGCACCTCAGGTCTCCGTCTTTGCTAGGCTGCGGGCTGCCGGGCTGCCCGGGCATGAGCAGTATCATCTTGTGGTTGTGGTCCACCCAGTTGATGTGGCAGTTGAGCACTGCGTACAGCAGCATCTGACACTCAGGTTTCAACTCGGTCAGCCTTTGAAAACGCTCGCTGTGAATAATGTCCACGGCTTCGCGCAGTTGCGGTAGACACGCCGCGGCCATCTCCAAGGGCCGATCCGTGGTGTACGTCACGGCCAACCTGTAGTAACAACTCAGGCCCCATTCCGAATCGAGCGTGAGCATAGGGTACCCTACGGCTTTCACCGCCTGGAAGGCTCTCACGAGCTTTGCGTGGTAAGACTTCCTCCTGGCGGAGAAACAGAATTTCGACCACTGAATCGACCCGTCCGCCGCACCGTCGCCTTGGCGCGCGCGGGGCCCGCGCGGTCTGGGGTTCGGCTTGCGTGTAACGCAGAGCCTTTTGGCGCGAGGCTCTCCTTGCCCCCGGACCGTCTCGATGCCGCTCTGGGACTCCGTCGCCGGCACAGGACAGAGCGGCGGATTTGATCCTTGACCTTGAGTGTCCGGCGACCCGTCGCGTCCTCTCGATTTTCTGCATCGGCCGGACGATTCGGCTGCGGTCGGACAATTTGGCCGTGGCTCTATAAGACAGTCGTCATTGGGGGGTTTGCTGCCACTCGACCTGAGGAACCTTAACGCCTCGGCTCTGATCGCGCATAGCTTCTCCGCGGACTCCTCCGTATTTATAGCAAGATCCTCCATTTGGTACCTGTAAAAGTCGGCCAGGAGAGCCAGTCTGATCACATCCTCGCATCCCCGCATCTGAGCCAACTCGGTTTTACTTGGCCTCGCAGCACTCGAGCCGTGTGACTGTAGCAGAAGGACCGAGGACAGTTCCTCCCAAAGCTCCAAACACAATTGGCACGCGTCGCCGCAGTCCTTGACCTTCGCCTTGGACGTCAACATCTTGACCACCGTCGCCTGCTTTCGGGTCGCGGCGCCTCTATCCCTCTGTTTAGAATGGAAAACTGTGTCAAGACACTCCATGTAGGCCTGCAAAAGGACGGATTTTGCATAGCGACGGGACCACACGACTCCGGAATCGTGTACCAGGGCCCCACGCGACCGTTTGCGCCGGTGCTTCTCGGCTCCCCGGTGGTCTTGCACCTCCATTGTCCCGACCTCTTACCCGGGGTAGTGCTGAAAGTGCACGCGGAACATCTGGGCCACTTCTTGTCTCTGCAGGGCGTGCCGCGCGTAAACGCGGACATCGAACGGACACTGTTTCTGGGTCTGTGCAAGGAGTTCTCTCGGGACAAGATCCTGCCCCTGTACGAATCCCGGACGGCCAAAGAGCCGACGTCGGTGGCTTCTAATGTACCCTCGGGGGAAGGGGGCGGTGACGACTCCTTCCCGAGTGTTTTTGTAAACTTCGACAAGAGCAAAGCGTCCGAGACCGCGTCTCTGCTGTGGCAGTTACTGGATCTGTTCGACTTGGACGACCTTCGCGACAGCGACATTGTATGCGAACGCGGCGAGGAGCCCAAGCACATGCTATTCCTCTACCTGATTCAACTGCTGGCTATATTTGTGAGCAGCTGCATCAAGGAACGGGACCTCGCGACCATCATGAGTGTCGCCTCCGCCACTTTCCTGGAGGCCAACTTCTGCAATCCCTTGTGCGCCGCAACTTTAACGAAACCCATGTTCCTTCCCTACTACGATCAACAAGTGTGTAAGAAAAACAGACGCGGTGGGACCGGAGGAGGCGACCAGCGAGACCCCGAGGCGAGGTTGGAATGTTACCGCTTGTTCACCGGGTACGAACTGGACAACAAGGGGTTCGACGTGTCGACCGGGAACGATTTCAGCTGGAGTGAACACGCTCTACTGCAACGTGTTCAGGGCTGCGCGATCGCAGAGATGAACACCAAAAAGCTCTGGTTCGTAGCTCCCCAGATGGGCGACAGGATGATCATGGTCAGGAACTCGGGTTTGAAAATGTTGGGAGGACAGAGAGACGAGAAGGCCCTGAAGATATGCTCCTACCTGATGTCCGATAGCGTAATGGCATACATGCAGTGCGCTGTATTTGGCACGATTTCCAACATGCTGCCCTGTCACGAAAACAGCGACTTCACACAGGATGTGATGAGCGCCATCGAGGATTCCATGGAGGTGTTCTCGGACGTGGTCCGTCACCAGAGCATAAACCTGATGTCGAAGGTGCAATCCTTCAAAGACGGCAGCTGCCTCTCTACCGCCGGGGTAGGTTACGCCGGACAGGACAAGGGGCAAAATTTACACTTTGGCAAAGTCTTCACTGGTCCCGAAGAAGAGAGGCCCCCCACGGCTACGAGCAGGCTGGGCGTCTTCACGGCGGTGACACTGGGAATTTCCAGCAGTACAATGATGAGCGACATGCTGAACTATGCCCTGAAGCAAGACTCCAAGGGCTCGGACGGTTTGTACGGTATACTGTCAAAATTCTACAAGCCCGTCGGGGTGAACAAAGTGGTCACTGACGCGTTCTTCTACGCCCGCTACCACCACGGGTTCAACAAGGGCGAGTTCACCGAGGTGGCCTGCGTCAAGGCGATTAACGATCCCAGCTACAAGCAGTTGGTCCACGAGGAGACCCTGAGCAACTGCAGCAAGTATCAGTTGACCGTGTCCCACGGCGCCCTGCCGATGTGCACACTCACCCTGGCCATGACCATGAGACAGACGGTGATGATGGTCATGGGGTTCACGTGCGGCGAGCTGGCCCGGGTCATCCACGGTTCGAAGGTGACCGACGGGACCCTGTGCAAGCATGT
This sequence comes from Pungitius pungitius, assembly GCF_949316345.1. Taxonomy (NCBI): domain Eukaryota; kingdom Metazoa; phylum Chordata; class Actinopteri; order Perciformes; family Gasterosteidae; genus Pungitius; species Pungitius pungitius. The sequence continues at coordinate 7,604,318 of NC_084903.1, forward strand.
CATCGCGCTAGCTATGCCTGCGAAGTTCAGACACGGAAAGGACGAGGAGAGCGGCAACGCATTTCAAGCGTCGTACGGCAGGCTGCTGAAGCTATCGGGGACGGTCTTCACCAACCCCGGTAGGAACGGCGTAAACTACCACGACCTGGACTCTATGGAGTGGTTGTCGGCGGACGACAACGGCCTCCCGGACTACGTTCGGACGTCGCTGAATATGATCGGGGACACCAAAAGAGAGGTGCGGAAGATCATGCAGGAAAAGAACATGTCTTACAACAGGGTGTTGTTCAGGAGCGAGGGGGGCGTGATGAAATTCGCCTCTGTGTTTGCCGACGACGAGTACATGATCAAAGCGCCCCTGATGATGATGTCGGCAATGAGAATATTCACAAACACCACCAAGAGCTTCTGCTCCGTCAAGCTGTCTAAGCAGGGTTGCTACTACCCCGTGACTGTTCTAAGCAACCGGTGCATCGACACAAAGCTGTACAGGGCCCAGTGGGGCGACAACGCAAAGGGTATCGCCAGCGAGACCAGGGCGAAGGCCACGATTGACGACGCGGTCGAGAGGATCAAGCGGGAGGTGTCCTGCGTGTTGCCCAGGATAGCCGTGAGCCGTATCAGGATGATGAATCCCCAGCTCGCCGATGGCGAGTTTGGCTTATTGGTGGCCGCGGTAAAGAAAAGCAACATCGAGGTGACCGGCCAAGAGGAATCGTCACCTTCACCGGCTTCTCGGTTTTCGGTGCCGGCGGGGACCATCTGCACCGGCTGTCGCGGCGGCACGAAACGAGCCAGAGTGGAGGTGCACAGCAACCCGGAGAAGACGGCCAAGTGCGACGGCGAGATGACAATGTATGAAACCGACTCAACCGCCGGGTCTGACTCGGACTGACCCCATGTTAGAGATCGGCCTCAATCGACTATGTCATTGAGGCGTCTGGAAGAAGTTGCCAAAGAAACTACGCGTGCCAAACAAGAGGAGCAAACCGTACGAAATGAAAGCTTTGAGTCTTAATCGTGTAATAAAAGGGTGTTCACCCACCGTATTGACGGAATGCTGAGAAGTGTGTGTGTTTTTATTCTGTGCACCTCGCTAAACATTTACTTTCATGAGCTACATTTGTCTTATTGAGGATGGGTTCAAACACAGTAGGACTTATTGAATCAGTACGACAAATGAATAGGCGAATTGGGGTTAAGACACTCTTTATTTGAAATAGATATGCATACATGTATTGATATTGTCAGTGGGGTTCAACACGTTTACAAAGTCAAGGATGAGGTAACATTACCGGACGATGAGCGTTCTTTTTTTTTGCGTTTCCTTCTGTGGTAATGACAACACTCTTACAGAAACGTATTAGACCAACCAAGAAATAAATGCGTAAACGAACGCGAGGCTTAGTTCTAGTGAAAGCTAACACGTTAAACCGTATAACTTAAAACAAACGGTTCCACGGCAGAGGAGTGAGAGTTCGGTCCACTTGCGGAAACATGTGAAACACGCAAGACAACCGCGTGACAGACTTCCAGACTCTTTCTGTGCAAACACTTGCAAAAAGGTTCAATGACTTGAATTGCGGCACTGATGTATCGTTTGTAGTACCGATTCCTAGGTTTTTTTATGCTAACTAGAGGTAAATAAAGGAACATCCCAGTAGAGCTGCTACCAGTCCAAGTGCACAGTAGAGACCGACGCGTTCTTCCCATAACTTGTGTCCACTTGAGAGTGTCTCTCATCGGCTAACATCTCACACGAGACATAAAGGGAGTCGGGGGAGCGGTCCGCGCTGGTTGGGGAACATCCATTCCAGTGAGATGTTGTGGTTCTCCTCTGCGTGATACCAGCCCAGTGTCACGTTCACTACAAATAAACCTGACGAGGAGAAGGAGGGAAGGAGGTGACAAAGTGACAGCTTTAACACGTAGCCTTTAGACTCCCGTCTCCAGATGGTCCCGAGGAGTGTGTGTTGATGCTTCACGGTTGCTTCGCTAACACAAAAATGAACGGACCACAGACACGGGAGGTCAGGATGATGAAGATCCCCAGGATGCCGCAGATCATCTTCTAAACCCTTTGCGGTCAGCACCGAGGACCTGAGATGTTACCTTTACGGAGTGGCCAACCCGTTGAGTGTGGTGATTCACACGGAGAACACAGAGGAGCGCTTCCACCGTAACAGTTACTAACACGGGTGTACTGACAGTACAATCGCAGTTATTATGACCTTTTAGGAACTTTTCAACACGTAAACTACTCGTGCAGTGAGGTTCGTCCTAACCTCATTGTGAAAAAGAACACTACATCGATATCTGAGTTTGTGTGTGTTGTTGGTGTGGTTACGTCGTTGTTGCTCTCATCTGCCGCCTTGTAAGAATGAAATAAAGACATGTCAAACCGAAACATTGTACGCGTTCTTTATTACTTTCATACAAACAATTCTCACAGGAAGGACCGCGTTACAACCCGCTCTATGAATGTAAGAAATGAAGCATGTTTAGGTGTAGCAGTTCGACCGTGGCCATCAGCTGCCTGTATGAGCATCCGAGCGTGTGTAAGTCCTCTCTCACGGTGAAAATGAATCGGGTTTCCATGCTGCCAATTGTACTCCCGAGGGAGCCCTTGTACACTCTCGGAACCCTCATTCCACTGCGACCGTTGAGCCTAGCCAACTCCTCCGTGGCCCTGTGGTAGTCGGCCTCTCCGCAGTGGGTCATCTCCAGCTCCGCGTGTGCAACCCGTGCACTGATGAGCGGATTGAGTATCCCGCTGACGGAGATGAGTCTGTAGGAGTTCGAGTTCGAGCTGTCCTCGGGACAGGTGATCCTGGTAAACTTGCAACTGGGAGGCTCTCCGCTTTGCTGTGATAGCCTAGCCACGTTGGGCGGGTCGAATGAACACATTCCGTATATGTTCATGAAGTCGTACGACGCGGACGCCGTGCTCAGCTTTTCCACGTGCTCCCTCACGAGACTCTTTAAGGTCGAGAGCGCCTTATTCCTCAGTTCACAGTACAGTCGCTTGTACTCGGCGTCGACAGTGCCACAGCGTTGCTCGGGCAAGGCAGAGTCTGCCCATTCGTCGCGGCGCCGGGCACACTTTTGACGCGGAGGTTCCCCGCGCCTCGAACCCGTGGCCGGCTCGCTTGATTCCTCCCAAGACGGCAGTTTACCGTAACACGCTTTAATGGCCGTCGCCACGAAGAAAAGTTCGGGGATCCCCGACCGCCACGTCGGGTGCCCCGGTCCGCACGTGGCCATAACAAGGTACGACGTCCTTCTCGAGTACCTGATGGACGAGCTGGAGTGCGCCACCGCGGCCGAGTCCAGGTTCTCCAGCGAAGCCTTAATAGAGTGTCTGGTGAAGCACCGAGAGCTGATCTCCGGCCCCCACGTTTGGTCTCCCAGAGCCCGTGCCTACGTTCGGTTCGAGGAACGCGTCCACGGACGTTTCGCGACCCTGAAGCCCGACGGTCCCGTTGTGGTCCAGCTGCTGGGCAAGTTGCTGCCCTTGTACTGCAGGCTGTGCTTCATGTCCTCGTCTCACTACTGCGCCAGAGCTGCAGCGCAGGCGTTGCTGGCGCGTTTGACCGAGTCGCCGGACCGGCGGAGCGACGTGGTCGAATTTGAAATCAGAACCCTCCGGTACCTGACGGACAACCTGACGTCAACACCTCCGTCCGAGTGGGGAGACGCGCTTCAGTCCTCTGACGTTTCAGTCGAGACCAAGATCGCCGTCGAGCTCCTCTGGTCTCATTTGGTGCTAGTGTACGCTGGCAATCGTAAGCTTCTGCTGTGTAATCTGGAGCTCTTCTTTGTCCGACCACAGGACTCCCTCACTTTGTGTCCCCGCGAGCTTAGGGCTGCGCTATTTGTGCACGGTAAGCATGAACCGTTCTCTCAGCGCAAGGAACGCGGCGGACGGCGACCGGTTACGTGCGCGCAAAGGTGTCCCGTTTTGCAGCCCTACTCGGACCCCGGGTCTGCGGGGAGCGCCGCTCGAGCCAGACGCCCCACTGCCAACCGACTGTACGAGTCTCGAGTGTCCCGTCTTTGCTGGCTGGGAGCCCTGTGGATCCTCGACATCGCGTGTAACCGCGCCCCCCTTCACTGGCTCTACAAACCCGAACCTCACAGAGCGTAGCCCGCGTGTCGTCACGGGAGCGGAACCCGCGGCGCGCCACTGCAGTCACGTTGTAGCAGCGTCTCCCCATAGAACGAATGAAACGCTCAGGGCCACGGGTAGCTGCGTGGTCGGGTTGGAGACCGCCGTCCTTCTCCACGTGCTTCACGTAAACACAGTCGGCAATCAGAAGTTCGCAGCGACGGTATTCTCCAAGCGTCTCCGAGAGTACGCTCGGATACAGTCCAACACCACCAAAACTAAGCTGCAGAGTAGACTCAGGTTTGTGTCGGACAAGAAGAGGTTGTGCTCCCAACACGGCTACAAAAACACCCGCATAGAGTTCTCCTCCAATCCCAGTCGCAGCGCAAACTACACCTCGAACGCCAAGCACCTGCTACAGCCGTACTTCAGAGGGGTGTTCGAGACCATCGCCTTGTCGCAGGGAACCTGCGTGGTGTCGACTAAACCTTTCACGGTTAGCAACGAGAACCTGACGTGTTACCTTTACGGAGTGGCCAACCCGTTGAGCGTGGTGATTCGCATGAAGAACACAAATAAGCACTTCCACACACCATTCTTCTTCTCCTCCGTGAACGTGGCCGGCGAGGAAACCAAACACCAGCTCTTCTCGTCGATGGCCATCAACTCGCAGAAGGTCAGGAACGTGATCGACGAACTACCCAAGGCGCTGGGCGCGGTGGCCCGGCTCGTGGAGACGCACGTGCATCTCAACAGGCTGTGCTGCGAGCTGGCTCATGAGCGGCGCGGCATGCTGACCTCGCGGGAGAAGATGTGTCTGGTGTACCTGACAGAGACGTACTTTGTGCGCGTGACAGACCGCGGCCACCCAAAGCACTGGCCCGGGTACAGCCGGTCCGTGAGAGGTGCGTTTGTCGAGCGGTACCGTAGCGATCTCTCTTCATTTCAGGATAAGGTTCTCACCAATTACCATCTAAAAAATCCAGAGTTTGTTCACTTGGTGCCTTGGCTCCTCGACAACCCGAGCGCTCTGCACGAGGAGATTTTACTAGCGCACGAGGCGTACCTGCGAGGCGAGGGTAAGGCGAACGCAAGAGCGGAGCTGATTGTCACGGTCGCGTATCACGCCGACCAAAAGCCCGACCGCTCCCCGCCCGCCGGATTCCCCGGCACCGAGGAGGTCGATTTCGGGGACCTCGGATACCGCGAGGAGACCCTACGGCTCGCCCTGGGCAAATCCAAAAAACTAGGCGTCTCAAAAAAGAAAACAACCTGAGGCGCGGGAGCCGGGCACCGCGCATACTTAAGACGGGGGCCGCGCTGGAGCTTGGCAAAGTCGACGATGTCCCGTTGCGGTAACCCGGCCCCGGGCGCGCACTCGGCGGCCTCTACGGCGTGCGTGCTCCGGGTATGGGATATAGTGAACAGACACTTTGACTCGCTGCTTGCAACGAGCCAACGGTTTTCCACCAAGACCAGGGCTGAGATCAACATACAGACTCAGGTGAAGGAGCTGCGGGACCTCGCGGAAGCGTGTAGCGGGCGACTGAAGACAATCGAGGCTTTCGTATCGGAGCTGCAGAAGCGAGAGACCCGCGCCCTGCCCAACGACTGCGCGTCCCGAAATGCGCGGACCCCGGAACTGACGGGCGAATGGTATTTCCTGTACACAAAAGACAACGGCATCTTCGGCTACATGCAGCTGGTTCCGGAGACGGTCTCGGTTACCGCCGAAGACGGTCAAAGGAGATGCCCCTGCAAGCGAGCCGAGTTCACCATACCTACGGGGGTGTTGAGCGATGCGAACGAGGACTCGGTTGACGACGATGCCGAAGAAGCCGCTCAACCCGGGCGCCGCCGCGACTACACACTGTGTCCCTGTTGTCGGACGTCTTTCAGGGCCTCAGAGTTTTGGAGGCACGCGTTGTTCGAGATAGCGGAGAGAGGTAACAAAGTGCCGGCACGGCAGTCCTTGGATCGCTCAGAGACACCCAGGTGGATAGTCGAAGAGAGCTCCGGTTGGAGCGACCCTATTTACAGACCCCGAGGTCTGCGAAGCACGTGTGAAATCGGGCAATGTCTCGCAGAGCTGAACCAGAAACACTTTTTTTCGGAACACGACTTCTCGCGAGCTCTCGACGGCACCTTCGAGTTTCTGGCTTCACTGTTGGGAACCTGAACCATGTTCTCCTACTCGTATCGACCCGGTGAACTGCTTTTTCCCTCCTCCGCGCCTTCTCTTCCTCATCCCCCCCCTCTGCCCGCAAAGTCCCAACCCCCCGAGCCTCTGCCTCGTCTCGCCGGGGAGTCCGACGATAGGATTCTGGACACCATACGAGATGACTTTGTGACACTCGACTACCCGATTGGAGCGGTCTCGCGAGGCAAAGATTGCTACTTTGTGCAATACAGGCCGACCGATAACCACAAAAAGTGTGCGGGGTTGAAGGTCGACCCCGTGCGGCAAATCAACATGTTCGTCCGGACGCTGCGAGACAGGTCCGTGCCCGTGGAGACGTACCTGCACACGGCCGTCCCGTCGACCAGAAAGTCCTTCCTGGTGAGAGTCTCGCTGGCTGACATCACAGAGCTCAGCCTGGAACCCCTCTGGATGGTCAAGGGGACAGTAAGGCTGTGCGCGAATCGGCAGCGGGCCGCGATCACGATAGACGATCGCTCGCTCCAGCCATGCTTCCTGGATCCTCGGTCACAGCTGCTCGTCACTCGACCCGAGAGAAACTGCACAGACGAATTCCTGAGAATGGCCGAGGAGGGTTTAGCTGGTCACGACAAGGAGGAGATGGACGACGACGACAACGATCACCGGCGGAACGACGGCGGGAGAGAGGGACCCCGCGAGGAGTGCGACGCCGAGAGGGTTTGGCCCACGGGGAAGCGCGAGTGTGAAGTCGACGACGACGGGGCCACGGTGTCACGTAAGAAACGCAAAAAACGGACCGGGGGTTCTCGCTCGGGCCCCGGATTTGAACCCGACCGGTGCGAGGAGAAGACGGGAGCAAGGCGAGGGTGCAGCGACACACCTGTACAGGCAGATTTTATTTGTGGAAGGCAAACAGGAATGAAATCGAGACAACATCAACGTCGAAAGAGAGGAACGAACTTGATGCACAACGAATCTCCGAGGTGCCCTCGTTTCCCCCCTCCAAACCCAGTCTCTCTGCAGGATGACACAGACGACGGCACCGAGTCTCGCGTCGAGCCGGCCGCCGGTACTTCGCACGATCAGAGATCAGAGAACCCTGTCGCCGTATCCTCAGCGAAGGCTCGCGTGGGGCAGCCCTGCGTCAGTCCCCCCGCGCAGAACCCGACGCCTCAGGGTCCGGCGAGTTGGGGTTGCTGGCTGATGTAGCGCTTCAGATCACCCCCGTCGTCCGCCGCGATGAACCCCTGCTTTGGATCCTGGTCCGTTTCGTCTGCGCATCTCACGTCGGACGGCCTGAGACCCAGCTTGTTGGCCAAGAGTAAACCGTACGCCGTCGGGTGCAGAGAGTCTCGCGTCAGCATAATGTCGTTGACTGTGAGCGAAGCGTCTGGCTTTCTCCCGGACAGGCTGTCGGCGAATGTCACCCCCGAGGTGTTGAGGAGTGTCACCAGCGTGCGGTGAAACACGTGCACAGGTGACCCGGATTCGAGCTCTCTCACGGTGTCCCTGTTGTTGTACTGGATGGTGTTGTGCCTCCTGTTGAACTGGCTGAAGCCGGACAGAGCGCTTCTCCAGAAATTGGTCCACATGCTCAAGGTCTCCTCCAGGTGGGCCACGCTGACAGAGGACGGGTAGCTGCACACGAGTCTGACGTCGGATCCGAGCTCCGTGACCGGCTCGCCGGCGTCGCCGCCCTCGCTGTGGGCCTGCTCGAGCAGCCCCGTGACACTCTCGGCCATCCGCAGCAGCGCCCGATCCTTGCACTCGCCCTTGAGCCGTTCCAAGGCCAGGCGAGGCCGCCTCGTCACCTCCGCTAGAAACTGCCGGACGAGCAGAACCTCTTTGCCTTCCGAGATCATCAAAGTCATCATTTTACTCAGGCTGTGCGAGACGCTGGCGGACTTGTGCTCGGACACCGTAGCCCCGATCCCGGATCTCAGAAAAACGTCCGGTAACTCGGCGGCGTTGAGTCCGAACATGTCGGGCCGCTGGTCACTGACCAAGAAGCGGGACAGGTTGTCCAGCAGAGGCTTGCCGAACGCGTTACCCGCCACCGAAAGCCCGCCGCGCTGCTGCTCTCCGCGGGACGAAAGCATCACGTCGGCCAGGTGGGTCAAAGAGGAGCGGTCCACGCCCGTGCTGGTGTACACGTGTCTGGTTGACGCCGCGGTCAGCCCCTGTATGGTCTTGTGAAAGAGAGTAGTCCAGCTCTTGACCATCGGCTGAGCTCTCTTGGCCATTGAGGCCAGATCCGAACCCCAGCAACTGTCCCACGTGGATATGTGCCTGTAGAGGACGCCGTCCACCGCGGCCGTCACGAGGTCCGTCTCTGTGTCGTAGAAAGCCAGACAAGTCGAGGCTCTGCACTCCGGCACGACCGGGCAGCGGCCGCACTCGAAGGTCTTCATCACGCCCCACAGGGTCACGGTGGCCATTTTCAGCTCCGTTTCCTTGATCGGATCTCGCCTCAGCGACACGTCCCGCTCGACCCAGTCTCGGACAATCTTGCACACCACGGCGACCTGCGTCTCAGGGACCGAACGCCTCATCAGCAGTTTCAACGTGTCCGCGAGTCGCTCCAGCGGCACGTCCAACACTGACGCCAGAGCCCGCTCGTGAGCGTCTCGCTCTTGCACGGCTTCCGCCGCCGCGTCCGGGGGGCTGAGGCTGTCCCGTGCCGTCCTGAAGGAGGGTTTGTGCTGTGCGCCCGAGGCTAGGCGACCAGACCGCCCGTCCTCGCTCCGCTCCGATCTTTTCCGTTTACCGCGGCCACACCCGTGGTCGGCAGCGGCGTCGTCGTTACACCCGGGCTTCCTGTACGCATCCCTGTGCACTGCCGGCTCGGACGAGACCAGGTTGGTCACGGTCGCCTTTCCCGACAACCCCAGGCCGAGAGCTCTGAGTTTCTTCCAGGGTAAAAAAACGCACGGCACGAAACCCGCCAAGACGGTCCAGCGAATCACGTTCCTCAGGGTGGTCTTGATGTGTTCGCACACGTGAGTGGAGGTGTAGCGGGCGACGAGGTACCGCACAAGGCACGTCGCGCTCTCGCTGCCGCTCCCCAGGACGTTGTAGAGCAGCAGCTCCACAGAGAGGGCCGGGCTGAACGTGTTGACAATCTCCTCTATCGCAGTGGCCAGCTGCGGGTCCTCGCTGACGTAGAGCCACGAGTCGAGGTCTCGATGGACGGGGGTCAACCCGTAGTACTCATAGTCCACGGCGTCGGACCGACCCCGTTCGCGTTGACTCAACTCCCTTTTTCTGAAGACCTCCAAGTCGCGAGAGCACCCCCTGTCCCCCAAAGCGGCTTCGGCCAGCTCCGTTTCGCAAAGGACCAGCCGCTCTCGGCGTGACATTCTCGCGGCTCTCGCCATTGTCCTCGACAGCCTCCGTTGATCGCGTCGGCCGCTGACGTCTGGTTAACGACACCCTAACCCGCATTTTGCCGTGGGGGGTGGGGGTAGACAGAGGTGGAAAAACCGACAAAAACAAATGGTCTGGGTGTGGGTCAGAGCCTTGTGTTGCCCGTGTGACAATACGCGTGGTCCGGGTGGTCATTACCCCTGCCGCGACGGCAGCGCTATCGAGCTCTCCAACCGCAGCCGCGACGCCATCGACGCGACCACAGACGTGATTATCGCAGAAACCCTTCTGGAACGACACCGTGACGATCCGGGTTTACTAATGTACCACCACAGGTGCTCAGTAGAGATGCATCGAGCTCTCTGTGAGCTGCCGGTCAGGTCCCACGTGGCGCGAGTCGAGGAGCTGTGCGGCTCATTCCGCGAAGGTGCTCGCTGCCACGCGCACGTTGTTTAGCGCTACCCGTCAGCGTCTAGGTCGGCCTCCGGGTTTCCTGGAGGCCTGTCGTTTCGCGTTTACTCGAAAGATCATGAGCGTGGTAACCGTGGACCCGAGCAGCTACACGCTGAGGCCTCTGGAAACCGTCGCGCGCCTGGTGAAAGCTCCCGACTTCCTTACGGATCCGACGAGCGCTTTTGCCGAGTACATGATCGACAACCTAATCAGAGCCTCGGCTGCCAACAGTTCCATCGTGGCCGACGTTACCGTGTTGATATCGCAGGCCCACATGGGTGTTACGCTGTTCAGACAACAGAGGGACACGAGTCGCCTGCTCGCCGGCTTTGTGTACAAAATGCTGGTCCCGGACGAGGCGGTGCCCACGGGGACGCGTTTCTGCAGGCGCTACACGATCACGGACCAGCGTGAAGCTCAGCAGGGCACCTACGACACCGTGGGCAACGGTGTGCAGACCAGAGAGTACAGCCAAGTGTTTCAGCACACGTCAAAGGTGGTCACGATGCAATTCGGAAGCCTCCTGAGCGTCACGGTGCCTTCGCTGGCCACGGAATTGATCAGAAGGGAGCTGGACCGGGTCAGCACTTCGTGGGAGCTGACCAGGACCATCGAGGTGCTGAGATATTGCGCTGCTCAACCCACGTTGACGGACAGGATCGCGCAAAGGACCCGGACGGACGGTCGCGCCGAGAAGCTGGACTCTATATTGGTGATGGCGGAACTCATGTGCGGCATGATCAACCTGCAGTCCGACTCGTTGGTCTGCGCGCTGGAAAATGCTCGCAAGGTGCTAGGGAGCGACAACCCCGAGGTCCTGATCGTCGGTGACACTCTGTTCCGGGTCATCTCCCAGAGGAGTGCCAACAGCGTGATATGCTCCCAGATAGTCAGTGAGGACACCGCCGTCACCCCGGAATACTCGGTGTACACCGTGGCCAACGAGAAGGGCAGAATCGGCGGAGGTTACGAGTTTACCATGCAGCCGGTCACCCAGCACACTCTGGCACACAAGGACCTGCCCTTCGTCAGCGAATCGAGCTTTCGCGACAGCTCGATCCGGATGAAGGTCAACCACATTCGGGTTGGCGGCGGCGCCACGGATAGGATCCCCATCGTGCACGTGGACGGGGTGCAGATGGAGCACGGCAACGACAGAGACACGTCAACCGAACACAAGGCCTTCTGCAACACCCAAGGTTTCAAGTGGGAGTACTTCACGGTCGGCTGCGCGGCGCCCGCTCTCAACCAGGTCAACCCCTCGCACGTGCTCTCCACCACCGACTCAGACGACGTCAACTACAAGCAGCTTGCCCAGCGATCGCCCTCCGTCTCCTACCTCCACCAGTACGACGGAGCGGTCGCGTCCGTCAGCCTGCGTAGCCTGCACCCCGTGGGTAACTCAAAAGAGCTGTTCACTCGCGAGCGCAGGTCGAGACTGCAAAACGACGTGAATGCCCTAATGAGAGGCAATCCCAACGCCATCCCCGTGGAACACCTGGCCCGGCTCGCCTACTGCAGGGACTGGTACGATAAGATCGGGAATCCCGCGTCCGTACTCGAGTTCGACGCCCGCAACATGGTGGTACCCGTCCCACCCGACAACCATAATGGACAAAATGTGGCGCCCGAGCGCTGGGCGGTTAGGCCTCGCGTGGCCCTCTTCAACTCGTCGCCCATGAACAACCTCGACAACGAGATCGCTCAAATCGGCAGCGAGTTACTCGCTCACTTTGGCGACACGGAGCACGCCAAACGGCTGAGAGACATCTTGGTATTCCTCGACCGGGCGCTCCATTACGAGCAGGGCATAGAGTCGATGATCGAAATGAGACGCGGTGTCATGGACGGACAAGACACCGCCGAGGTCGCCGACGGGTCCTGGACCAAGGGAAGATCATTTTGGTCTTGGGTGGCCGATCCGATTTGCGCCGTTCACGTGCGCCGCATTCTCGGGACCAAAGAAACCAGGGTCACGATCACCGCGGAGGAGCGGACCGTGTTGGTGCAATTGGAGGGATTGATGGACAGCCTGATTGGACTCTTTAAGGGCATTGTCGGGAACAGAAAAAACTCTGTGATAGCCTCCATGCCTCTGTGCTTCGACGCGGGCGGCGTTCGACTTACGGAACACGGCTACCCGGAAACCTTCACCTCGGACGAGGTGGACTATTGCAATCTAATGTACTGGATGATTCTCCCGGTCCTGGGAGCTCGGGTGTACAGTCGCGTCGACCTGGACGAAGGCGCCGCCGTTCGCGGCCCTATTCGATACAGGCGGGACGAGCTCAATCTGACCGAGGAGTTGGACGTGGTCAGCGGCAGAGCGCTCACCGCAACGCGCCTGAACGGACAGTGCGCCTTCTCCAAGGTGATTCCGCGGGGCTGGTTCGATGTCAGCAAACTGTTTGAGCCCACCGCGTTGACACACCAGAGTTGCACGGACCCCGGCTTTAGCGAGACCTCCGTCGTCACGTACATGTGGGCGATCAGACTGCAGAAGCTGTCGGGCGTCGGCAACACCCTGGCCAAGGTCTTGCTGGCGATGCACTACAGCACGCTGTTGACGCACAATGTCGTGCGGGATCACTACGACACGAAATACTACTCGGGCATGTCCTATCTGCTGTTCCGAGGCGTGCGCTTCACGGGCTGCGGCGTCTCCCTCATGCAACAAAAGTCCGCCTCGTACACGCTGGGCACCGGCATCGTCTGCAAACCCACGGCCCACAATACGCACCAGGTGCACACCGTCAACCAGTACTGCGAGTCCACAGTGATACCGGAGACCCTGGAATCCCCCGGCGTGTACATTCCCAACCTGTACATGAGAGACGTGCGAGGAGGCGACGTGCACGTAAACACGGGTGGTCCATTCGACATGGTGGTCGCGGACGCGTTCAACGGGTTCTGCCCAGAGTCCAGTACGGCGAGCGGATACCGGAGACCTTACATCTTCACGACCGGTCGCTCCGAAAGGCTCGGTGGCGCTGTTACGCGAGACCCTCTGATGAGATCCGAGGCGTACACGTGCATGCCAACTCTACTCCATCCGTTTAGCTCGGTGCTCAGGAACACTAGGAACAAGCACGCCAACAGACACCGCCACGCAGAGGAGAGCAACCAAAAGCTCTTTTGTAACACCCTGCACATGGCGGAGTTCGAGAAGGGCGTGCTCGATCCCATCGGGGACCCCTTCAAGGACACCGTCGACAGAGTGAACGGAGATAAGCGTACCACGGACATCATGCAGCCCGCGTTGGGAGTGGCGTTTTGCGGTACTTACAGTATCGGGCTGACGTCCGACAAGAAGCTCATGTGTGCCAGCGATGTGACCCGCGAAACCCTGGTCGATAGGCTGGCGCCTAGAATCAGCGGAACGGGTATATTTGCCTGCAACCCCATGGAAACCACCTTTCGCCTGATCAACCCCATCTTCAACAGGATATTCGGGAGCATGCGGTACTCTCGTTACCTCACGTGATACGACGGCGTGGCAGCGACGACGCCAGCAGCGGTCAGCCGCGCCCCGGCCGAGTGATGCGCAGCCGAGGCTTCTCGCACGACATAGTCCGAGGAGTGTGCATCTTTACCGATTTCGTCTTCTCCTGCGCAGTGAGCTTTTTCACCTCCCTGTACATGCACCCCGGAGACCGGGAGAAACACTTAACGCGGATCAGGCGGCGAGAAGAGGCGGAGGTGGACGTGGCGATAAACACCGTTTCGAGATCCATAGCAAGCTTAGACGCCAACATAGCTCTACTCGAGGAATATGTGAACACAACTGTCGGAGAACGGAACGAGGCCAACAAGTTCAAGAACGAACTGCAGTCGACCCGGATGCAGAGGGCCGACCTCCGCTACCTTCTCGGGGCGCTCCGTGGAAGACTCGATGTGCGGCGGCTGATTGGCGCGGTAAAGACTCTGTCTGACAACGTGGGACTCCAGCTCAATGCGTCCGCTTACATCAACAGGCGGGTGCTAACCCTGGCTGTGCAAAGGGACCTGGACGACATGAGAGAGCCCGTCACCAGGGCCACCGTCGAAGACGCTTACCAGGACTACAGTAGAACAAAATCACAAATTAGCGCAGACAACGTTGTGTAGTGAGCTCAAGTACGCCTTAGACTTTCCTCTTTCCCCGCTTTACGTATTTTTGTTGGGCTACCTGTGTGGACAGTGCATGTGTCATATGCATCAAACGCAATAAAAACAACATCTTGATATACACGTTGTCCCTGTGCTATTTTGTGTGCACACACTGTGCCTTTCGTTTGCAATGTTCTGCCGTGTGTGTGTGTGTGTGTGTGTGCGTTGTACAGAGAACAGGATCCGGACCAGGGCTCTCAGTGTTTAGAGTCGCGGCCTCTCAATCTCACAGAGTGCCAAGTCGACATGTGGCTGAAATGCACTTATTGTACGCTCGTATAAAAGCATCGGCTAAATGACACGAAATGTAAAAGGAAAACACGCATTCCCCTCTCAGTGTAGTTACAGCAGAGCTGTCCCCTCGCGAACCTTTGCGCCATGATGCGGATTACTATTGCTGCTCTCTAGCCCACGGAAGTGTGGCGAGCATTATGCCTCGCTTGACAGGGCAACGTGTGTGGCGAAAGGGACGCGCACACACACACACACACACGCACACACATGCACGCACGCACAAAAACGCTGCAATGAAAGTAGAGAAGTGGACGACAGAGACAGAAAGGTGGGGATCGGGACAACTCAGTTGATTTTAAGTTTTATTTTATTCAGGGTTACATAAAACAATAGACCATAACAGAGAAAAGAAGCTTAGAATCCATACTCGACAGCTAACAGGTCAATGACAGAGGACGCGTTTTCGAGCAACTAGATCAGATGTCCGGGCTGGATGCTTGGTCGAGTCGCAGTGCTTGATGCGCATTCCACGTGTCTCACGGGATAATCTAACAGGCTCTCTACCGTGGGGTCCACGTAGCATGCGATCACAGCCAATAGTGCGTTGAGATGATGGTGGTGCGTGAGCTCTATGTACATGGGTCTGGTCAAGGGACTATCCTGGGGTCCCAACAGCACACCGACTCCCTCGAGGTCACGATATGTCACCATGACACAATCCAGGTTTGTCTTTTCGTGACCCGTGAGGGTCCTGCCCTTCAAGAGGAGGCAGTTGTGCCACTCGGCCATCGCGTTATCCGAGACGATGGGATTCGATGGAGTGGACAATGCCGTTACTCGAGGACAGAGGGCCGGTCGGTCAGGCGTCTTCCGGGGGGGGTTGACTGCGCAGCATTTGCACCAACGAGATGCAAATCTTTGTATGCCTGTGTGTGTGTGTGTGTGATGGCTGCGTTGAGCGGTCTCCCTCGAGCATTGTGCACACTGTTTGTAAATATGGGGATGTGAAGGGACAGGAATGCTGATGCCGAGGTGACGTCTCTGTTATTGCGCCTGTGTTTGAAGCGAATCAATGGCTACACAGACGTGCCGGCGGGAGAACCGCTGCGCGCGACTGTCATAGCCGCGGCATCTGCCGACTCTCTCTCGTCGGCCCACGGGGAGTCCTGCGGTCCCTGAACCACCCTACATTTCAAAAGGCCATAGTATAGGCACGTGGGATCCGCCGCGCGTTCAGGGTCTAGCCCTCGCCAAACCCACCGGTTATATTTAACCATAAGTTGTTCCTCTGATGGACAACCGCGTTCAGGTCCCTTCAGGTTTTCCACCTGTGACATTTCCGCGTATAGCGGCTGTCCGTCGTCGGTTTGGAGCTCCACCACCTTGGTCCACGGCTCCGTATTTATCTGGCGGTGGCTAGTTGCCTCGACAGACGGCGAGTCCTTTGTGACAATCGGCGGTAGGCGGTTGGGCAAGCTGAAGCGCACGGTACGAAGACGCATAAGTTGGTTTTCGATCAAATATCCCTCCGGGTCTTTCATTTTTTGTCTCATGCAGGTGCACATGTGCGGGCTGGACGTCCATATCACCATGTCGCCCAAAGAGATGTCGACATACACGTCCTGCAACTGGTCAGCGTAGTTGGGTCCCCATCTGAGCTTCAGTTGTGTGCCCTGCACGGCTGCGAGTACAGTGTTCAGGATCCAGGGGGACGATGAAGGGCACGGCAGGCAAAACGTGTGTACCGGATAGTAACGCTGCCCGTCATAACCTGGCAGATAAACAAGTCTTCCGCCGGGCTCGGCCCATTCATCCGCCGTTTCTTTTCTGCGGGGCGTCAACAGGTTGAAGGCCCTGCTATAATTCCCGGTGCTGCAAAAGTACGTTTCGCTTCCGAGGCGATTCTCGCTGTATTCAAAATCTCTCTTTGGACGATCAAGGGGAAATGGCTTTTTTGCGTAGTCGAAAAACAGCCCTCCGCGTGGATAGTACGTTGGATAGTAGTCTTCCCCTTCGTGTGACACGACAGAGTTCGCCATGTCAATTTACGTTCTTTGAGTTTTTTGGGATGCTGCAATTGTTCACTTTAATCAGTCTCGCTCGGTGAAAAGTCGCGCCTACAGCGGCAGTCTTTTGATCGGGGTTCAGTTCGGTCTTTGCGAGGTCTAGGCAAATGCAATGCAGTCCAACGAATGGGATCAAGAAGGACCTGACCGTCACCTTAGCCTTTATAGCCGAGGTCGGATCGACCGGCGGGGCCCGCGATTTCGGTAATACAAAAAACACCTTGCTCTTCTCCCGGCTCTTTGATGCAGTATGCCTGGGAAAATCCAGCATGGAGATAATGTCGTACAAGTTGGTGCTGTTGGCCCCGTCTTCTTTGAACGGATCAGTCTGCAAGACCGCACCTGCGGTGACCTCTTCAATCAGGCTGTTTATCGTGGTAAACCGCCACGGTCCCACCGGGTCGCGACTTTCCCGTGACGTCGATTCAGGTCCATCCGGACCTCGATACACTTTAAAGACGGCGGAACTCTGAAATGCGACCGGCGAAGGATCGTCGACCGCTTCTCGGGGCCGTCGGTTCCTCTCTACCGTTTCCGTCCTGCCGGGGGTCCCGCCCACTCCTTGCGGGACCGCAGGTGTCGGATGCGAGGGCCGCATCGGGAGGGGCCCGGTTCCCTGCTCCGCAGCTCCCATGACCGGGTCAGGAGATACGGTTCCCTTGACAGCTGGCGGGCTCTGGCCGGGAATCGCCTTCGAAGGGGCTCCATCTCCCCCTTGTTCCAGCAAAAGTGGCGTCGCCTCCCACGCGAGTAAACTCCTCACCTGCCATCCTTCGACTTTACCTACTTGTACCACGTGTCTGCATCCTTCGAGAAGAGCACAAGATCTACAGGGCAGTAACCGTTTTCCGTCCCACTGGCAGATACATTCGTCAAAGTCCAGCTCCTTCCCTCTGAGGTCCCACTGGGAGATGATGATCAACCTGCGCAAGGCCTGCGATAGGCACAATTTGCAGATGTGCGCATCCAACACATTTACCGCACATACCGGCCCATTAGACGTGTCGTCGTGCTCTCTCTTTCTCCCGGGTGCTTTCCGGAGTTCGGGCCGCCCCGAACTGACGGGTGGGCAAGTTGGCTTCAGGCAGACCACGCAGTCACTCCCGGCCTCTGTCCATTCCAATACTTCCTCCTCGCCAGACAGAGTTCTCCCCTTGGCACACTGCAAATTTTTCAGTGCCCTGCCAGCCCAGCACCCGGCTAAACTCCTCCTCATCACAACCACGCCATTCCTGGTGCCCATTTTCAAACGAGCTACGGACGAGAGTCAGTTTGCGGCTCTCCAAATTTTGGAACTGCCTTCAACGACCCGACTCTGTAGGGTTTTTATTTAGTAGGACTGGGTTACCGCCCATAATCAGTGGATGACGATTTTGCCACGAGTGGCATAGCAGTGCAGCCCAGATGTCCGTGAGCCCTAAATTCGAGACCAGACTATGAAATGAGAGACGGGACTCTGTAATGTGCTCGCTTTTTTATTTTAATTCATACAGATACCACAGACCGATCCACAAAATACATGCACACAGAGCAGAAGACTGTTCCCCACCCCCACACCGCCGCTATTATTCGATTGCGCCACATGAATAAAACGAGGGTCTAGGTTCTCTGCTCGTGAGTGAGTGACGAGCGTTCCCTACATGTAGCCAGATTGCGAAGTGTAAGGGTCGATGCTTCTGCTCGCGTAGTCTCGAGCCGAGGATGCAACGGAGAGCGTCTCCCGGAGGTCCCTCTGAGCATCGATCGGAAACCCTTCGTGTTTCCCCTTTAGCACCGTCGAAGTCAGCAACATTGTAACCACGTACATGACGTAGATTATGATGTTGAACACCGCGATGGCGCACTCCATGTTGTGCATCCTCTCCGCGTTGCCGATCAGAGGTCGGTACAGCACCTCCATGCAGCCCGTGATCACGGCCATGAACAGCTCAATATTCATCATGACCAGGCACACGAGCACCGTCGTGGTGCTCTTGGTGGCCACCGGTCCCATGTTGGCACCCTGGGTGTAATCCATTTTTCGTTTGCTCTTTGCGGCAAAGTAACTGAGCACTATGCTCACGACCATGGCCAGGCAACCGAACGCGATCAAGGCTATCCCCGCGTGAATGTGAGCGAGCCCGTAGTCGGGTCCGTCGGGGGTCGCCGATGTCAGGCACGCCGCCGTTCTGGTCATGTGCTTGTTGTCAATGAAGTACAAAATGTTGTTGGGGATGGTCAGAAACCCCACAATGAGAGAGGTGATGACAGCGATGGCCGCTCCCAGCCTACCCCTGAAACGGGCCGCGCTCAGGACGGCGCCTCTAGACACGGGGGACATTCTGCCGGCCAGCAACAGATCCTTGCTTTTGTGTATCAGAGACTCGAAGCCTCCCATGTTAGCGTTCTTGCGATTCATGTCGCTCGAAGGGCGACGCCTCGCGCCGCAGGGCTTTCTTCCTTTAAGTCCTTTCTCGCCTACTCACAGTTTAGTCGCGGAGCCACGGAACCCTCCTTCTCTCGAGGCGATCGCGCCGCCGTAGATGTTCGATCCAAACGTTTAGTACAATGTCGCTCCAAGCAGCCGTTGTAGAGTTTCGAGCCTCGCGCCGTGCGCTGTGTGCGAAATCCACGGCCGACCACCGGTGGTACGAGGTTCGGGGTATCGGCAAACCGCTAAACTCCATGACGTACTCCCGCAAGCGTGCGTCGGGTCACAATATGATCATCATGGATCTGTACACGAGGGTCGTCAGGGACCTGTGCGCAAACCCCGACAGCTCGCTCGATTGGTTGACCGCGCACGTGGCTAACCTCAATGTGCCCGAGTCCGAGACTCTAGCGTTCAAGGAAGCGATGCTGAGACTCGTCAGGTCTAAGGTCCTGACGCTGGAAGCGTGCGGGCTCCTGTGGGACCGTAGCAAGCTGTCCACCAGCATAGGCGTCGAGGTCGACGCGCAGTGCAAAGACGTGTTCAACGGCGAGAAGACGGTCCGCGACGTCGGCCCCGTGTCCCGCCTCGTTCTCACACAACTCAAAGCTCTGCGCCTGACGCCCGTTTGCGCGGGACTCAAAGTGGCCGCCATTCCCTCGCCCGACAGGTCCAGCGTCGCCGGTCGCTACACGTACCACAACGGCTGCACCCGAGGGTGCGTGTCCATCCCCGACACTCGGGCCTCCTACGCCGAGGTGGACCTAGTGGCCCACGACTCCGCGAGGGACAACATCGCGCTGCTGGAGCTCAAGACCAGGAACAACGACATTCTGGACCGGGAAACCTTGTGGCGATACCACACGCAGCTGTGGCTGACGTGGTTGATGTTCTCGCTGACGTACCCGAGCATGGCAGAGCGGTCCGCCGCGTACCTGGTGATAGTCAGACCAGGCACCAACGGGGTCGCGATACGGAGTTGTTTAAGGCCCACCATTTCCAAGAAAATCCGGGCCAAGTTTCCGTGGCTGGGCTGTTTCTGTCCCCAGGTGCTCAACTGTCTGGCTCCCACGGCTGTGAACATCAGAGTCGAAACTCCGTCGGCCTCTTCGGCGACGAGGAGACTCTCGCGGTTAGACCCCGTCGACCTGTGTTACAGGAATATGCTTTTCAATCAGGAGAAAAGAAAGACCAAGAGGACCGCGCGCGCGTCGGTGCCCGGAGATTCGGATGACACCAGCCGCGGTGAAAGGACCACGAATCCAACCGAAGAGTAATGATATGTCATTATCGTCCGACCTACTGTCACCTGGGGAGGGGGTGTCCTCCGGACCCGACGGTCAATGTGCACATACAAAAGAAGACGGGCGGACCAGTTGATCAGACACCTTTGACCGAAAATGGGCTTACGAAATAGGGCCATCCATGCGATGCTCGCAAACCCTCACTTGGCGCCTTTCGAGGTGATTGACAAACCGTGCGAGGTCCAGGATTGGACTCTGATAGACCATCTCATGATAAGCTACAGAGTCAAGGAGAGCGACTACGTCGAGGGCGATTACCACGTGTCCGTGGTGAACATGGCCAGAAGGCTGGCGACCATCTACATTTCGGAGAGTCCGGGCAGCCGGTGCGTCGTGCTCGTGAAGGATGGCGCGACGGCTCACAAGCCAGCCGTGAGGGGCGGCAGAGTAAGCCGCAATCAAGCGCCTCACATTGAATTCTGTAGGCGTAATCTTTGTGCCATAGAATACGCCTTGATGAAGCTGTTGGCTGACATGGGTATGAAAAACAAGTTGTTTCTAGTGACCGGTGCGCAGGGAGGAACCCTCGAGGAGGAACTCCGAGAGGAAACCTCTGTTGGCAACGTGGTGTCGTTCCACCCGAGGTGCGAGGAGGACCGCGCGCACGGCAAACCGAATGAAATTCTGGTTGGCTCAATAGACAGACCGGAGGGGGTCGCCGGCGTCTTTGTGGCGACTTTTGCAAGTCCCGAGACCGGTGAAGTGTCAATCTTGCGGGACGCGTGCCTACGGTGTGCGAGCACGGAGGCCGACACGCTGCTGGTGGAGTTGGCGAACGTGCTGAAAGGCAGCGTGACTGTGTGCACCGGAGACTCTGACCTCGTGGCAGTGCTGACGGCGTCCGGACGCGGCGGAATAACTCTGAGGATGGACAACAAGAGCTACCACGGCCAGCGAAACATGCACGCGACTTCTTTCGGGGATATGCTGTTTGCGCTTCCCGAGAATCTCCTCCCCGCCACGGCTTCGAGCGATGACAGGTTTCGAGCGCTCTGCGACATTGCCGCGGGGGACGAATTCATGCTGCCGGCGTCTCGAGAGCGGCACGACACGTTCGAGAACGTTCTCTTGAAATACTGGGAGGTCGACGCCGTCGAAGTCGTCGCTAGGTACCTGTACCTGGGCGGGGTCAGGGGCTCTCTGTACACCGTATTCCTGGCGAGGTTTGCGCGGGACCGGCGGCCGGCCCGCTGGGCTCGAGTGGACATGCTGAAGACCGAAGCGCACCGCTCCTCTCCCGCCGGAGCTCACCACACAGTCTTTGGGCTGTTATGGCCGGCCGACGACGGCAAAAAGTCTGGGTTACTTATGGCGGCTCGCAAGCGGTTGGTTAAAGCCTACATGGCCGGCACGGTGCCAGCGGGGAGCCACGGGCGCTTTTTGAGGCTGACCCGAGCGGGCCGGTACATTTTCATGCGCTTGAAAGAAGACGTGATCCTACACCAGGAGGAGAGGATGTATAAGTGTTTTTTCATGGCGCTCTGCGGCACCGACTACAACACTGTGCCTAGGGGCCTGGGGATCAAGAGTCTGATGACCGGAGCGGTAGTCAAACGCCGGGCCTTTTCCTTGTGGTGCCAAGAGCTGACTGACCTCTGGGGGAGGAGCGGCCACGCGTATCTCGACAGGGAGTACCACGAGATGGGTTTGAGGCTTGCCGTTCTCACGAAGATCCCGGTAAGGTGCCGGTCTCAGCACTGGACCAGGGTGAATTGCGCCTTAATGGCAAAGACTTTGAACTATGTTTACGAACTGTGGCACCTGAGAAGACCAACACCCGCGCCCGAGTATGGGTTCTCTATGCGCAACGGCGTCTTCTGCATTGACCGCGAGGACTTGCCGCGTAGTAACCTCGCGAGGCCTACTGCGGCCACTTCCAATACGGACGGAGACTGGCCCAGCGGATTGAGTTGGTGAGATTCTCCGGTGAGGACCGCGACGAAGCCACATTGCTCCACGATGATATGTGTCTTTGTTGAAATAACGAGTTTCTGATGTTTATAAAAATGACAAATAAAACATGAATCTCTTTTGGCATTAAAGAGCGTGGTGTCTCTGTGATTTGTGTACACTGCAGGAGCCTGTAGTAGGGGGGTGTGGGGGGTCTATTGTTGTGGGGACATGCCTCCGCCATGCAGTAGGCCGTCTCTGTGCAGAAAGCGGACCCTGCAAGAGTCGCCCGATCGGCGCGACGACCCCTCTCGCACAAAGATGATAGCAAACTTGAAACGGGAAATCCTGGAACTCCAGAAGGCCCTTGCTGTGGAGCGAGAAGAGAGGACAGAGGCCCTCCGCGAGAGACCCGCGGTGTGTTCAGCGCGCCGGCCCCTCAGGGAAGGAGACGAAGAAGACGGACGTGCCCCAAGAGGAGAGCGAGTGCCAAGTGCCGCAGCCCGGGCAGTCGGCGAGCCGAGCGACGCCCACAAGCAAGCGCTGTATGAACTCGAGTTGTCCAATAAGGAGCTGGAGGATACGAAAGAGGCTCTGCGGGAAGCCTGCGATGAGCGAGAAGCCTTGAGGATCAAACTGTCGGAGAGCCTCACGACCGAGATGGCAGAGCCCGGGGACGTGGCCGGCGGGCAGGGCGACGCCGAAGACGCGCATCCCCACCTAGACTGGGTGGGGAGACACTACCTGGCGGTGTCGTTGCCCGAGGAGTACATGTTCAAACCCGGTCAGTCCGTCACTCCGGTCGGGGTGCTACAGAAGCTGTTTGAGATGAGGGTATGCGGTAAGCGGGCTACGGGGTTCAGCGTGCTGCTGGAGAATATAAACATCATGCTCTCCCAGCTGCAGCCGGAGTGGTACGCGAAACACTTCGGTTTCCGCAGAGCCCGGTTGCACGGCAACAACTACAAGTCTACCGACAGGGTGGACACGGAGGACTTTGCGTGGCTCCTGTTCGAGTACGGGGCTCACGCTCCGCTGATCGAAGTTCTAGCGGGGCTGCAGAATGTGCAAAGCAGCACGGGTAAGGGGGGGGTCACTACCGCGGCACTGTACACGAGCAAGCACATGTACAGCGCCTGTGTCACAATGTTCAGAGACGCCGTGTCCGGGGCCGCGGAGGCCTTCATGCGTGTCCGAGACAGAGCTCACAGGGTGCGACGGGCGCAGGGTCGAGTGTGCATGCCCCTCACGGCAGGCCTGTGTGTGGATCACAGTGAATCCGAAGACGGTTGCCGCTCGGTAAAGACCGGAGTCTTGCGCTCTGTACTCGAAGCGATCGAAGTCCCCCCCTTGCACATCAGTGGTGCCTCGGCGCGCGCCGACGCGGGCAGAGCGTCTCGCGGAGATCCGCTTCGTTTGGAACAGTCCCTCTCTGCGTTCGCGCAACGCAGAGGAATGGAGGGTCGGGATGAAGGGGGGGGGGCCCTCGCGGACGGATAACAGTAACCTGGACCATATGCACTTCCCGTTCAGGGCGTCCACGTCGAGTAATTCGGCCCGGCGTGTTAAACAGCGGGTGCTGTTTGATTCGCCGTGGGCGACGGATCCGTCCGCTCTATAGAGCTGTATAAGGAGGGAGGCATCGCTGTCAGTGATACACTCTCCACGTTATGGCCGAGAGAGGCGGCGATGAGCCGCCGGTAGCGGAGTCTGAGAACAAGAGACTTCGTCTACAAGAGGACGACCTGAGAACAACGTCAATGTTGGCCATGTCTAGACACTGCCAGGAACAATGGGTGCGGAGAATGGTAAAGCTGCACATGCTCAGAGGCGAGAGCATGAAACTGGCGCTGTTGAGCGGCGACGCTGGCTGCGGCAAATCGCACACGATAGCGCAGCTGGAGAAGAAGCTGAGGAGCATGAACGTCAGTGTGGCCGTGAGCGCGATGACCAACAAGGCAGCGGGGACTCTGATGGAGTCATGCTCGGTGGACCGCGTCTATACATTTCACAAGATGATGGGGTTCAAAAAGGAGCTGTTGGATGAGAAACTCTCTCTCGAAGAATTCGCGCAGCGGTACAGCAAGCTGTACTGGACCGTGATGTCTCGCTTCAATACGCTATACCGGTCCGACCTGCCCCCCGTGGGCAACGGGCAGAAAAGGCGACACTCGTGCATAAACCCCAGGCCGGAGTCCTGTGCGGCGTGCAGTGAAATGTTCGAGCAGCTGAAGGTCTCTAGCAAACCAGGGGAATCGCCCCCCATGGAGGATGCCCCGCCGTTCTTAGGGGTGAACGTGTTAATCGTAGACGAGTACGGTCTGATGAACGTGGAGCTGCTCGAGAGGATGCTGCGTTGCCTCACCCTCTTCTACGGACCCGGCAGGGGACCTCTGATAGTCTTCTCGGGCAGCGTGTCGCAATTGCAGCCCGCCGGGTCTGCTCGGTGCATTTGGGAAACGGAGCGCTTCGAAGGACTCCTCTCCTCTTCGACTCAACTCTTTGTGAACAGGCGACAGTTCGAGGACCCTGGTTACGCAGAGGCCGTGACGTACCTTCAGTTCAACACGGTCACCCGGGAGTCTCTGCGCATTTTCAGGGGCCAGGTGTCTGTCAGCGAGCGTGACGTTATGGACCCCGACTACGACCCGGAGAAACTGCGGATCTTCCACCAGGACGAGCAGCAGCTCTTGTACACCGTGGCGTACATGAACAAGGCAACGGCGAAGGGTCGCGTTGGGGACAAGTTTCTCAGCGTAGCTCGAAACCGCGCGTCTGCCAAAGGACCAAAGGCTTGGTACGAGGTGCTGAAGCAGGTCTCTCAGACCCTACCTAAGCTCTTTTCTGTGCCCAAATACCGTCCGGGAATCCGCACGCAGGAAAGGGAATACTTGAAGGTAGCCAAGCTCTGGTCGGGCTGCAGGGTGCGGATGATCTGGCACGCCGACATCAACGGCATACAGGTTGCGCAGGACAACAAGCCGTCGACGCGACAGCAACCCACCTCCGTCCCAGACACGGAAGGTGTAGTGCAAGGCGTCCGATTCAAGCGAGAGAAACAGTTCAACGAGTTCTATGTCAAGGGCACTCGGACCGGAACCCTGTACAAGGTCGCTCCCTCCAAGTGGAACTACATGAACTGGACAGTGACCACGCACCCGCTGGCCTGTCTGCTGGCGATGAACACGTACGACTGCCAGGGCTGCACGGTGCACGGGCAAGTGCTCTACCACCCGCCGAGACATTTCTCCATGTCGCCCATAAAGCCTTCGGTGTACGTTGTGCTCACAAGAGTGGTGAAAAGAGAAAATCTCCAGACTACAAACTGCAACTTTGCCGAGAGGGTCGGCACTGTCGAATTTTACAATGCCAGACTGGTGGCTTATCGTAAGAGGGTGGAGATGAACTACTCGTCTTGACGAGCGCGTAACACCGGACTCGGAGCGGTCCCCTCGCGATGATTACGTTCGTTGCTGTGCTTTGTGTGTCTGTATTGTTAAACACGGTTTTACAATAAAGGAAATGTATGCAACATGGTTGTGATTCGTCCGCGCGCACATTTGTTTGGGGAAAAGACGTGGGGAACTGTCTGTCCGGGATGAGACGAGTGCTCACCGGTAAAGTGTGAACCGGGAGTTACATTGCTTTCCCACGACGCCGTCCTAGCTCGATTACACGGGTTGATGACACGGAGACCAAAACTGTCCCTGTACAGGATTCTTTCTTTATTTGTTTGAATAGCACACACACACACACACACACACACACACAGTAAAGCACGTTCATTACATTACAACTTCCGTAAATTAGGAGTGCTCTCAGAGGAAACAAAGTGAATTGGCTGTGGTGTAACCGTATATTCATCTAATTTAAGGTTTAATGATCCTCAATAGCATTGTCATGTCGTAGTTCAAGGGTTGTCCGGAAAATCTGTTCGACTCCCTCTGCTGCCTTTGAACTCTGTTGAACTCGCGCTTACAAATGTGGCCGTGTGGTACGGTTAGTTAGTACACCACACGTCTCTGTAAAAAAGAGTCACCCCTAGTGCGCGGGCCTCATCTGAACCCACGCCGTGGCAAGAGACACGCGCGCACACACACACACAGCGAAGCGATGAGCGAGGCTGCTACGTGGCACGAGCTTACGCTGGAGGAGTTGATATGCCTCACATCATCCAGGTCTCTAACGGAACTCGCCGAAGAGTACGAAAAGAGGCCTAACCGAGTGCAGCTTTTTATCGACAGTGGTAGGTCGAGGGTCGAACCGGACCCGAGTCTCGTTCCACCGCGGGCCAGTGCACAGGACGATCTCAATTCCTACATTATTCTAAGGTGGTGTCCTTGGTTTTCGCGGACTTTCGGCGTGGTTTCGGACGCCAATGTTAACGTGCTTACGATCAGGTTGCTCAGGCTCCACAGCGAAACATACCCCATCCGTCTAGAGCTTCTCACGGCAGCTTTACTCGTCCTCAAGCTGCCCAACGTGCCATACGCCCCGACCTGTCGAAATTCGTCTCAGCTAGAGAGGTTCCTATTCGGCGCTTGACTGCTTTCCTGTACGCGCGCAGCGTAGTCCAGAACCCGGAGCCGACGAACAACGCCGTCGGATATGTCGTCCACAAGAGTACACCAACCAATTCGTACGTACACACACAACCTGAGCGAGCGTAGGATCGCTACCGCCGACGTCCCGTACGGGTGCTACAAATACGAATCGGCCAAGAACTACCTGCCGGGTGGACTGTTCCACTTTGTCAAAGACGCGGATGCGTACGTGCCCACGCTGCACGGGCTCAGCGCCGACTTTATAAGAAACCTAAAAGAAGTGGCCGTCTGCACCGCCAGCAGCTCAATTGCGAATAGGCCATTCCTGAACACGCCACACCTGTACGAAGTGGAGCTGACCAACACGGGACACGAACCACTCAAGCAGGGAGACCGTTTCACCGTGCAACTGCCAAACCAAGAGGACGTGGCCGCACAACTGGATTTGAAAGTTGATCTAGGTTACTACAGGTCCGTGAACCGTGACATCTGGGGAGCACTGTTGGCTACTAGAAGAGTGAATTGTGAGGCCGGCGGAGACCCCGTGGAGGAAGTTGTGCAGGCCATCAGAAGCGACCCCGACTTTGACGCGTTTCAATTGATTTCACCTTACACACCCCAGAGCGTATTGTCGATGATGACGCTGGTGGCCAATGGGGCAGATTATCACGACGTCGGCGATGCGATGAGAAACTACGCCGCCGCCGCTGTCAACAACGACTTTGACGCTGCGACCATCAGCAGCATCGTGGAGGACGACGGTGTCAAAGGGTTTCTGAGAAACGTTCTCAGGCATGCGATGAACATCGTTGAATGTGTGCAAGGTTTCGCGGGAGGGCAAGTGGTGCGAGCCTGCAACGGCTATAACATCAGCACAATCAAGACCGGCGACAGATTCGCGGCCCAGCTCAATGTGAACAGGTGGCTTTTGTGAGATGTGGTCATTCCTTACAAGTTCTTTTAAAAGTGTCCACGGCATCTCGTCTCAAAACTGTCGGTTTCGTTGTCCTCGTTCAAAGAGGTTGTTGAGTGTTGCACAACAAAAACAGGATGTCATTGAAAAATTAACTCTGCGACATGTACGTGTCCACGCGTCTATATTTCCTACATTATTCAAGAGTACAAAGCGTAACAAGAGGGGCGACAGTGGGACCGGGTGTCATGGTCACGTACATTGCTATATGTGTGTGTGTGTGTGTGTGTGTGTGTGTCTGTATCATGAACATGCTTTTACAATAAAGGAAATTACCCCGATACACAGATGTACGTCTGTTTGTTATTGTTCATGGAGGTTGTCTAGTCTCGTACCACAATAGAGAATCAATGAAAGGTGAATCAAAATAAACTCTACAACATCCGTACGTGTCCACATATCTTTATTTAACACAACATGCAAGAGTACAAAGCCAAACGAGAGGTGCAACGGTGAGTGCCGTCAGAGCGTGTCGCTGACACGGCCGTCGGTGGAGGTGCGCGTGTGGTCATCAAAGGACTGCATCTTAGGCCTTTTCGACCCTTTCTGGCTGCCCGATGCGCGGCGACGTCCGGCGGAGATGGCATCTTTGCCCTTATCATGTAACAGCTTAAGCATGAGCATGTCATTCGGGGGTTTCAGTCCGCTAAACACGCTGCTGGGGTCAGAGACACGGGCGTCGGCGAGATCTTGGGTGCTGTCACACCCTGCAGGCCGGCCCGTGTTTGACTCGCCGGTGACCGGGTTGTTCTCATTGGTAAAGACCGCGGCTGCCTTCTCCGCTTTCCCAAAAGCGACCATCCACCATTGATCAGACTGTGGCCCGCGGGTAATCTCGGGGGGGTCCACGTTTCCCAGGTGGAGCCACCAGCTGTCGGCGTGTCGATATCCACAGAGGTGGTCGCATAGGCGTCCATCGGGCTTCTCTTTCAAGAGGTTCATCCACCAGCTGTCCTCCTCGCGGCGGTTCATTCTTCGCGTAGGTGGCCAGTGGTTTTGCCTGTCACTCAACCAATGCGCTGGCGTGGAAGCACAGTCTTGCGAACCACAGACTGAGATTCAATAGGACCAGTGAGCATAGGGCTACAGTGATACACCGCTCCGCGCGTTCCCGCGGCTCATCCCGTTGGCTTGAGCTGACTCTGGGCTCTCTTTGTAGATCCGGGGGGGGCATTTCTTCTCGGCGGCGAGTGTGAACTGGACGGTCCCTTTACTTAGTAGAGTCAATAAACGGGCCGCGTTCATCTAGAAATCACACGGGACGTTCTCATAGCCCCCCAGTAGAGCATGTAAGCAGGCGTGCCGAAAAATAGGGGTGACGTGTACGACAAAGGAACCAGGGCGAGATGGGCCGTGTTGTAAAGAACCAAGAAGCTCGTGAGACAGCACCAGAAGGCTGGAGCCGGATTACGTTGGTCACGGGAGCCGTGGCCAGAAGCGCCGTGGCCGCAGCGCGCCCCAAGGTTGTCATAGTCCGACAGTCTTTCCTCCCTGTAGAGAGCGAGCACCTCGCCTCTGCTGGTGGTCGAGAGGGCCGAGTGCTGCAGCCGCGTGGTCCTCTCCAGTACGGTGGTCAGTTCCAGGTGCGCGTGGGACGCGACGGACTTGATAGCCGCGACCAAGAATATAATGTTGTACCCGGCACACCACAGCTCGTTACTTCGCGTCAGATCTCCCCGTACCAACTCGTAAGACAGATAAACGATGGACATGAAGAGACAGTATAACCGAGTTCCCGGGTAAAATGACATGGGCTCAGTTGAGCCGAGATAGTCTGACGTAGCCGATTGTGTTAATCCAGACGAAGACAAACGTGGTCCAGCGTAGAATCGCGAGCACGGCCGGACCTCGTTTGCCCGAGCATTTCACCCGGGAGACGACGACCTCGTCGGCGCTGCAAAGTTCGTAGTACAACCAAGTGTAAATATAGGCGGTCGAGAAGACGATGAACATCGCGAGTCTCTGGGATGCTGGCATCCCCGACACTGGTTCCACGATCGCACTCCCGTCACTGCGGCCCACCGAGCTCACAAAGGTCAGCGTTGAACCTGCGATCAAGGCGATGCACACCGTCAGAGACCACAGGCTTCCCAGTAAACCCCATGTCAACGGGTTCCACAATCTGATTAAGTGCACAAAGAGAGTGGCCGAAACTAGCACGCCAGAGATGACGTTGAGTGCGTGGAAAATGAAATACCTGACGCGTTGCACACGAGCACAGGTTCGATTGAGCCAGCATACGACGGGAGGAAGGTACAGGGGGTGAACGTTTGTGGTCATCATAGTCCGGTTGAGAGAGGCGCACATGATCAAGTCCTCATCCGGTAGACACTTCCTGGGTAACATGGCCCTGCGGATGGACAGTGGCAAACGCGAGCAGCTGTGGACATCCGTATTTGCTTTATCTTTAACGACAGCTGGTTTACGAAACCAATCTAGCCGAGTCAGCCGTGTTGCCTGCCAGTATCGTGCTCTCAAACTTGGAAGCGGTCTCCCGTCCAATGACGGTCATCCTATTGAACACACTGTGGTTGTAGTAGCGCCACTCGCAGAACCCGTTGCACCTGAAGGTGTTCCCGGCCTCTGTTCCTATATGCACGTAGTGGCAGTCCTGGCTGTTTCGCAAGTGGTCGTACAGTTCCTCTTCCGCGGAGGCCCACACGAGCGCAAGCGTCGCACCGGCTTCGTCGCCCAGGGAGGTGATGTCGTTTCCCGTGGCGGGCACCGATTTCGCTATGAGGAACAATTTGGCAGGTTGCACATGGTGGGGTCCCGGAACCGTGGCATGTTCGACTTCTCCCGTGTGATAGACGGTGCCCGAGGTAGACGCTATGGAGCCCACGAGCTGCACGACTTGCTTAACCAGGGACGGCTTCGACACGATACAGTGCAGCACAAACCACAAATGATCACTGAGAACGGGCACGTTCTTGAGAGCAATCTCTGTCACGTTGGCAACGACGATCAAGCGCCGCTGCCGCTGTGTGTGACGGACGGTCGCGCCATCGCACCTGATCATGTCGTGAAACTGCTGGAGCGATTTGTTCCACTCTGAGACGAACGTGTGAATAGGGATCGCGGGGATGTACAATTCCTCTGTACCCGTGTAGCTGGTTATACAACTCTTGGCTATCAGAGAGCTCCCTTTCGCGACGTACGTGTTGTACAGGTCCACGATCGACGAGTACTCCTCCGATTGACTGACAATAGGCATGAGTCTGACACACACGTCCCCTACCCGAGGGCTGGGTCTTATCGAGGTGATCAGTTGAGAGGGTACGTGCTTGAAGTCCAGATTTCCCAGGGCAATGTTGTTCCAATGCCCCTTATGGTTAGACCCCGATGGCACCACGTCGCTACCGACGTGGTCATCGGTCGCCAGGGGCCTCCGTCGAACTGGTCCTTGGCGCGGGGCCGCGCTCACGGGTTGTTCATTGAGCATGACGCAGATGGACTTGTGCGAGGCCATTGTAAGCGGTAGCAGTCAGAGTGTAGCGCTCGGACTGGAACGTGTGTGAGTTCCTTACACTGGAGCGTAAACGGTTGGTTGGTCCCTCCCCGTAACTATTTCCCTGTGGCACAGCAACCATCACACATTCAGCCTTTTGACTTTTTTTGAAAATAAAGACAGTTGGGCCGGCATACTATGTTTGCGATGTGTTTATTCTGCGCAGGTGATACAGCAACGCGCGTGACGATAAGTTCAACAGTTCAACAATGTAGCTACGAGGCCGGGATTCCTATCCTGTTTGCGAGAGAAAACATAATATGTCTGTGATGTATTCGTCTGTGCAGGTGATACAGTGACACGCATAACAATAAAACAAATACACAACCAAGGTAACGGCAATGTCTTTAATTCTTTGTCACAACCGCCGATACAAAATCCGCCACGGACGTGGACGCCTTCGAAGAGCCTGCCCGGGGCAACGGCGCAGAGTAGCCAGCCCGCTGTTTGTTTGTGACGGCTGTGTTGGACTGTTGCGTGAGAGGCTCTTGGTTGTCGGAGGCGCGGGCTTTTGGTTCTCCCGTGTCCATTGTGACATCTCTGCACGTCTCCTCGCTCGTGTTTCTGCCTCCGCCCTTCGAGATTTGTCTAGTGAGGTCACGTAGTTCCTTCATCAATGTGGATATGGTCCCAGCGGTCTCTTGCTCCTGTCCGGTCACGCGCTTATACGGGGTGTCTCTTGCCAGATTCTGCAACGTGTCCATATTTGACTGGGTGGCCGAGGTCTCCTGCGGCACGGCGCCACGCAGTTGTTCTAGTATCACATCTCTTACGCTGGCCTTGATCGAGTCGAGCATCTTCTCATGCTCCCTCTGGGAGGCTGCCCGCCTCTCGC
The DNA here is from genome assembly GCF_949316345.1 of Pungitius pungitius. Lineage (NCBI taxonomy): Eukaryota > Metazoa > Chordata > Actinopteri > Perciformes > Gasterosteidae > Pungitius > Pungitius pungitius. The sequence goes on from NC_084903.1 coordinate 7,636,319, forward strand.
ATTCCTCCTTGTTGTACTCGGACGCAATCTTCCTCCTCTGCTCCTCTGTGAGAATCCCGTGCTGAAACGAGATGTCACCAGCGGTCAAGCCACCGCTCGGATTGTAGTGAACAAACCCCCCCGGGACCCCCTGCCCGGCTTGCTGCTGAGGGTTCCACGGTTGTCGCGGAAAACTATGCAGAGCTTGTAGCTGCTGGAGAGGCTGCTGCTGCTGATGGTGCAGCTGCTGGAGAGGCGGCTGCTGATGCTGCTGCTGCTGCGGCGGCTGCTGCTGCTGCTGCAAAAGCTTGATCAGATTTCCAATTTGGTTCTGAGTAACGTCCATCGTGTCGTCCGTGTGTTCGGGTCTACGTGCTGGGGTGTCTTCTGCGGCGTTAGTATCTCCGCCGGTGGGTTTAACAATACCAGCGCAGAGTTTAGTCTTCACCCCGGTGCGACTGGTGTAATCCTTAGCCCCTTGCAACGTGAACAGGGTGTCCGGATCGTCTGGGCATGCGAGCCTCTGAGTTAGTACGCCATTCTGAACCTTTATTGCCTCCAGTACGTCTTTTAGCACTTGCATCTCGGCCGCCTGGTCTAGCACGGCCTTGCTCAGGGATTTAACAGTCTCCGTAACACTGTCGCCCTCGAGGCTCTCGTCGGACGCGTCAGGGGGGCTCTCTGTCTGTTCTGCGCACACCGACCCAGCGCTCCCGCTCAGAGACACGCCCGCGTCAAGGGCCGAGTCTTTGAGGGAGGAAAAGCCCATCCTGGTCATGGTCTGGGCTAGGTCCTTTCCCGTCACCAAGGTGCAAAAGCAGCCGGGCCTCATGGGCACGGAGACCAAGCTGCACTCCTGGGTCACAGGGCCGCTCTTGTTATCTCCGACCGTGCCTAGGCTGAAGCCCATGCTCATCTCCGGAGTCACCACGCTGTTGGTGTACTCGTTGTCGTTGCACGCCACACAGCAGTACAGGAAGGTTTTGTCGACAGACCTGCTGTGGACGTGCCAGTAACACTTGACTCGACCGATGTCCTTCTTGATTTTGTGCAGGAACACAGCCTTGCCGGGCTGTGGGTGACACGCGCCCGAGTACGACATCTCGTTTCCCACTATGAAATCCTTCCGCGACTCCGGGTACACCTCACCTTGCGCCACTCCAAACACGCTACACATTCCCACGAGAAACCTGTCACTGCCGCACGAAATAATACCGGTCAGCGCCGCGGTGTAATCAGACTCCTCGGTGCCGTAGCACTCTTTGCAGAAGATGGGCACGAACAGAGACTGGTCCGAGCGCAGAGCCCCTTCGGGGCACTGGTCCCTGTCTGCGTAGTCAACGAGAGTCATACTGATCGTGTTTACAACGGCCCTCTTCTTGTCATCGTTAGACACTTTGACAAATGCACACGGGCCTTTCACGCAGAACACGGGTCCCACCCTGGAGCCGGCCGGGCCGCTCGAGGCCATTGCGAGCCGGCCCTCTGTCTGCCGCGGAACACCCGAGGAAGTCACCTGTCCTTTAGTGGAACCCCGGACTCCGGGCGCTCAGCCGTTGTGTTGAAGATCAAATTGTCTCCCCAGACAAATTCCTTGTCAAACTCTGCCAATTTCCGGAGCGCGAGTCCTGATAAATGGGTTACGTTCTCCACCGTGCAATAGGGGGGGGTGCCGGTGAACGCGATGCGGCGAGTGTCCCCGTCGGTCTGCGTGCACTTGAGCTCCGAAATCAGTTCGGACAGCGTCACCGCTTCCGACAGCCTGAGTCGAAACATTCCCCGTAAGTACGCCCTGGTCTGAACTTCGTCAAAGTCGCTCTCTCGGACGGGTGTAGAGGAAGCCCTTTTGCACCATTTACAATGTTCACTGTTTATTATGGCAATGATGTGCCTGGCACTCGTGCGAAATAGGCAGTGGCTACCCCAACTCGAGCCGCAGCAGAGCTCCATAAGTCCTCCGCACAGTGTGAATCTATCGCTCTCGATAAATCCGGCCACCGCCTGGCCAGCTGCTGGCGATGAGTGAACGCGGCCTTTCTTCGACCTGTCATCGGCCGCCATCGCTGCACAAAGTTGTTGGAGCCGAGACGCCAGAGGTAGGGACCGGGAACAAGAGGGCGAGAGCCGAGACCCGCAATGTGACCAGCGAGCAGCCTCCCGCCAAGAGCCGAGCCGTTGTCAGAGGCGGATGCGATCCGGCTGCGCAAGGAGACTCTGTTAGTAAAACGACTCACGTGACCTGCGACGGGCCTCCGGGGAGACCCTCGGACGATCAAACCCCAGATTCGGGAGCTGCTGCCGAGCGAGGGTACTCGGCCGCAATGGCGGCGGACGACATATTCCACATGTTCCCCGGGCCTGGGGAGCGCCGGGACGCGGGGTTAAGTGATACCAGCGAGACCGATCGCTTCATACAAAAACGGTACCCGATGCTATACCTGAACCTCAACGCTCACGACCAGCCCTCCGTTGTCGACGTGAGTTACGAGAACGAGGGCACTGGCTGTACCCTGTGCGAATTGGACAGGAACACGTTGGACTCCATGAAAGTGCTCAAGCCGCACCAGGTGAAGGCCTACCTGGAATCCTACAACCACAAATTCACAGAGGAGCAAGTCAACATTCATTTGGCCCACACCGTGAGGGATGAAAATGTCATCGGCGTGATACAGAACATGTCCGTGGACCTGATCAGCAAATCGTACTCGCTGGCAAACAACACCTCCCTGCGCATCATGAACCGCGTCAGAACGCACATGGGTAGACCGCTATTCGTCCCTGACCAGGACGTGGCTAAGGTTCACAACGACGCCGTTAAACAGTTCATGGGCCTGGCGTCTACGTGTCAGGCGTTGATGAAGTACAAGAGCAAAGACACCGGAGGGGGCACCGACAGTAATCCTCTGTTGTAAGACAAGGTACTATCGAACGCTACCGTAGTGTCCGAGTGGCTGTATTCGACACCTGATCCCTTGACTCGACCATCCTCTCATTCTCACCCTCGCCCACCTCTCCTCGACGCATGCACATGAGGCTCCTAATAGCCCTCTCGCTCACGTGGCTCCCGTGCCTCTCGAGCCCGCCTCTAAGGAACAGCACCAACAACCCTTACGGCTACGCTCCCTACGCCTGGGTCGATGTTGGCCCACCCAATGCCCGCAGCGGCGGATGGTGTCTGGGTTTCAGTCGCAGCGGCTTCGCTTTGACCGTCGGCGACTACAACCACACGAGCGACATGTGCACACACTACTGCCCGGGGACGATCTACGCCTACTGGAAGCCCGCCCGGAAATCGGCTGCCGCTCTCAACGGGGACGAGGGCGGAAGCTCCATACTCGGCGCCTTTGTCAAGAGGCTGGACAAGTCGTCCTGCCTCGTGGTCCCGGGAGGTTTCAAGTGTTCTGATCGCGTCGTCGCAAGCACCCCCTTGAACAAGATATCAATTCTGCTCCACGCCAGCCCTCGCAACAGAGACTATTACTTTGGCGAGGACCCAATGGCCGAGTGCGGGTCCGATCCTCAATGCGAGGCGTTCAAGCTCTTGCGGAGGACGCTACACGCGCCTGCCGCGAGCAGAAAATGGCCCACGGCCGACGACGTCCAAACTGTACGAAATTCCCCATATGCTTGCGTGCTCTCCTACATGGGCCTCGGGGACGTCGAGTCCATCGGTGGCTGTTACGCGCAACTGGGGGACAACTGTTTTGCGTCCGAAGGTAACAGGTTCTGCATAGGCAACAGAGGCTCTCGAGTGGGTATAACCAACGGGGACGCCGACGCCTCGGCCCCGATTGCCATATGCGAGGTCTCCAGCGCCGCGAGTCTACGCCACCGGGACCCCGCGTGCAGACCCACGCCCACGGAGATCAGGGACTTTCTCGTCCCGTCGTCCTGCGACGCCACAATCGTTTCTGTGGACCGAGCCATGTACGAAAAAGACCATCTGTCCGTCGCTCTCGACGTGGAAACCTTCAACGCGGCGGCCCAAGCTGGTCACGTCATCATGAAGGTGTCCTTCGACGGGTGCCTCCTCCCGATTGCCTCGACTGGCGAGGGTTTCTCTCAGGTCGTCGAGGCCGTAGCCGAAACTCTGTCCAAAGTGATGGTGTCCGCGTCCTCGATGGCTATCATGCTGGACGCGGCCGACTGGGGAGCGACTGAGTGTCCTCGCGCCGACTGGCAGAGTGCGGAGATCACCAGCGAGGTGGCGGCTCTCGCCTCGGCTCTGATCAGACACGGAGTGTTGAAAGTCTTTCTCAGGCTGCCCAGATCGCTCGCCCTCCTGAACGATATTGACTTCTCGCGGCTGGGCGCATTCGAGGCTTTCGTGACACCCGCCGGGGCGGTGGATATGAGTCGCGCTGGACACTGTCAAAATATGTGGGTGTCCGCGAGCGGAGACGAATCGTCGAAAGGGGTAATGCCGTATCTCTTGACTCTGCTGAGGCGAGGCGTCAGGGCCAACAAGGTCATCTTCACGCTGTCCCTCACGGGGGGACGTAAGATCAGTCCGCTCAAACTCGGGGACTCGGATATCACCGCCGAGCTGTCGCTTGGTGACATGGAGACCAACCCCGCGTTAAAATGCAACGAGGACCTGAACACCAAGTGCTGCTCCGGGTCCAGTGTCACCGTTTGGGCCAGGGACGTGATAGCGAACGTCACCATGACCTCAACCTCATTCGAGACGCTCAAGCAATTGCCCGAGCTGGTGGCCGTTGCTTTTGCCATCAACCAGTTTGTCATAGCCCCCGTGGATTCGGATTTCAGGCGAGGTGTGCGATCCGACACCCCCGCGATACTGGGAATCACGTCGGCCGTGCACAGGCTGCGGGACTGGAAGAGGCAACAGATAGTGGCAGGCATGGCCACCGGTTCGCGCATTGGGAGGAGCGGGCGATCGGCCTCGCATCTGGACAACCTGGGGTCGTTGAAGGACGACGTGACCGTTCCCGAAACCCCGTACAAGGACCCGGCCTCGGGCTCCAAGAACTGCCTGGACCCTGAGTACAACATAGGCCTGAGTAACACTGTCGTGTGTCCCGGGCTCATAGCCGCTCACGGCGCACTGGGCATATTCAAGGAGCCCCACAAGGAGATGCACAGTACCAGCTACGATAAAATCTACATTGCCAATCTGTACGAACTCGAGTCGTGCACACAAGGAGAACCTAGCAAAAGGGCCATCGTCTCCACGAGGCCGCCCCAGATTGCTGTCAACGTCAACACCTTTATCCCCACGACGGACCGAGCCCACTACATGGTAGGCATCCTGGATTCGGAACAGCTTGTGGAATACGTGCCTCCCGTGAACGAGGTCTGCGTCGCCTACAGCACTGGGGAGAGAGTACACAGCATGAACCTGGTCTCGGTGGACGACAGCTACTCGGCCGACACCCCGGTGGTCGACGGCGACCGCGGGTTGATAGTTAAACCGGTTGAAGCGTTGTATTTGGTGTCAAACTTCACTCCGGGCATAGACTATGTCAACATGAACGTCAGCTGCGTCAACTACGACGTGAGTGCTCTACAGCCCTGTCTCATCGCCATATGCGGCGGTGACAACAGTTGCAGGAGGGATTACGGGAGGCTCTGCAAGTCGGCACACGAGATCATCAACGACGCTCGCAGGGCCGGCGACATGATGAAGCAAGGTCTCCAGGAGTTGGCGGTGCAGGAGAAAAAGTCTAAGATGTACGAGCTGCCTGACAACGCGCCCTTCCCCTGGCTGGACAAGCCACAGGGAGGCCGCGGTAGGCACAAGAGGTTTGCTTTCGGAGTAGTGACGGGCATGGCGGCCTTGGCTCTTGCGTGGCACGTGTCCAACCGGATGGACAACTTGGGGGATCAGATGGACGCCCTCAAGAACTCGTACGTCTCCGTGACAAACAAGGTCGTTGAAGTGAGCCACAAGCTCAACGCCAACATAGCCCTGGTCAACAGTAGGATCGACGACCAGGAGAATATGCTAGAGAAGAATAACCAGATCGCCAACAGCAACTTTGCCATGATCAGGGACACGTTGATGAGGAATACAGAGGCGGCCTTGCGCGACACCAACGTCAAGTTCTCGGTTCTGGCCAGCTATCAAATGTGGTACGCTCAGATGCAGAGCGTCACCCATCAGATGCTGCAGGCCGCCATGCACACCAAGTTCATGGCCGCAGGGGTTGAAAACTGTCTGCGACAGATAGCGTCGAAGCGTTCGGGCAGCTGTCCCAGCGGCATGACGATTATGCGGGAGCACCCGGGCTTGACCGATTTCCCCACCGTCGGTACTGCCCTGTACAAAGACAGAAAGCTTTTCATAGTGCACTCGGTCCCCAGAACTGTGGAAAAGACCACAGTCAGAGGGATCATACCCATGCCCAGGATGAGCACGGACGGAGTCCCCTGCTGGCCTGACTACAACGTGTGGCTGATAGACGGCCACTACTACGAACCGTCCGAATGTCACGGAAAGTACTGTCACGTGCCCGAGCCCCACGACAGGTACCTTAGGTGCGTCGAGGATCCCGGCGAGTGCAAGACAGTGTGTGCGCCCTGTCACAGAGGTGTCTGCTATCGGGATAAGAAAGTCACTTGGACGGAGGGCTCAGTCGCGATAGAGATCAAGTCCCCTCCTCTCAGACAGCTCTTGAAATTGCACATATCGGACGGCCCGGTGTCCTTCTCAGATCTACTGAAAGACAAGATCCCGGGAATGTCCGAAATGGGTTTGCTGCAAGCCATAAACACCAGCGTGATGCTCGTGGACGTGCGTGAGGACCTGGAGAACGTCACAAGAAGCCTACTAGAGTTTGACAAGCGTTACGAAGAGCTCTCAGCTAGCAGGGTCACGTTGGGTGGTTGGCTCTCTGGAATTGGCAGTGTTGCGGCCCTGTGGACTTCTGTGGCTATACTCGTGGTTTGGTGCACTGCGCTCTCTGCTGGGATCTGCTACACGATTTTCTGCGGAGGTGGAGGTGGTGGGAATGGGGGGTTTGTGCTTTTGAACCAGACCAGGAAGCGGTCTAAGGTGTTATAGGCACAGGCCACGCGTGTAAAGCTGTGTATATGTCCCTATACTTGTATCCCTATATGTGGACTTTAATAAACCCGTGTGTGTCAACGAGTGTGCGTCTCATTGTGTGTGTGTGTTTTGTATCACATATCGCAGCCGGGAGTGAGAAGGGGGGGTGGGGGGGGTCACAAACCAGGATCGGCCACAGCGTTCAGTGAAGCCACGCGGTCGGACGACATTAGGAACAACACACAGTAGGTCGGAGGGATGGGCGGCCATGAAATTGGTCGGAGGTTTGGGAGGACACGAAATTTGTCGGAGGAAAAGTCTCAGTCAAATACCAAAAATACCCAGTTGCTATACACAGTCCCCATACGCAGTCCCCCACCCGCCCTCTCCTCTCCCTTTAGGGCTGCGCACTTGAGCCATGGATAAGGCTCTGCCTTTCGTGGATTTTTTCCCTGGCATCTATCCTGAGCGCAGAGCTGTGGCCCCGGCGTCGGAGGCTGACCTGATCGGGGTGATGGTCAAATCTGTCCTCTTTGATAGACAGGAAGAGACCATCCTGTGCAGAGGGTTGGTGGTGCAGGCTCGAGATGCCATCTATACTACCGTACACTTTAAAGTTACCGGCATAGCTCCTGTCGTAGGCTATGACCTAGACTTGATTTGTGATCAGAATGGTGAAGAGGAGACTTGGGAGCAGGTACGGAAAACCTGGTCCAGGCACTTTGTAGCCGAGCCGGTGTGCGTGCACGTTCATCACGACGACATTAAGCGAAAAGTAAGGGCGAGTGTGTTCCCGCTCAAAAGTATACACCTGGCCAAGAGGTACATGGAGACCGTGAGGGGCGCCCTGACCTTTGGAGATCTCTGTCCAGACAAGGGCTACTACATTGCTCGAGACGGTAACACGCCAGCCCTATGCTCCAACGTTATGTTCGGCAGGATGTATTTTGTACCCGCAGACAAGCTAAACCAGGTCCTCTCGGTTTCCGAACTCGTCTACGACCACGAGAGGTCCGAGGCCGAGGCCAAGCTCTTTGATGCTAAACACGTGCCCTATTTCTACAAGGCCGCGTGTCTGGATATTGAGACCGTGTTTGACAAATCTTACCGGGACAACAGCCTACGATGCGAGGCGTTCGCGTACAAGTTTCCCTACTGCACTGAGCGCACGGTCGCAGACATGGCAGAGTACAGGAATAATCTGGTCCACAGGCTAAAAGCGGGCAAGCAACAATTACCCAAACAGAGTAAGCTAATATCCATCCCTGCCCTGGCGCCGGACATGCCAGGTCAGCAGCACGAGATCACCTGCGTCTCTCTCGTGATCCTCAACTCCCACGTGCCCAAGGCCTCACCTGATCTCCACAGGAAGAGGCTGATAGTGCTCTATAACAAATGCAAAGTGACACACAACCTTTACCCACGGGCGGACCACGACTTGGCCCGGGCCGTCGGTCTGGAAGATGTCACGAGGATTCGGGTTAACCCTTGCTCCAGTGAACTCGCGCTCATTGAAAAGGTGATCCGATTGCTTTACCACTACGGCATAGAACTCCTGTATGTGTACAACGCAGAGTTTGACGTCAGGGTCATTGAGCAGCGCGTGCATTTCTACGCAGAGTCAAACTACTGCGAGCGCCTCGATGCCGCTACTCGCAAACGATGCTCCTTGCTACTGCCTGCCTGGAACGGGCTCTTTGTCGCCAGGGCCTTGGCTGAGGACGTGGTGCCTTTCTTCCAGTTTGAAAACGTCCGATACCTGGAAATGTACAAAGAGATGCTCAAGAGAGTAGGTTCGCTGTTGCTGAACGGAACCCTGACGGAGCAAAGGCTGCAGATCGAGTCGTTCAACAAAGACAAGGCTAAGTTGGGCCACTTCAAGATGAACGCCTGCGGTATGAACATCATAGATCTGTACAGAATGGCGGGGACCAGAGAAATCAAGTTTGCGTGCACCAGCATGAAGCTGAACGACGTGGCGCCGTTCGTTGTTGCCAAGGTCAGGGAGCTGCACGGAAAGCCCCCGAAGGACAACAGAAAGCTTTACAAGCTGGCGGGCGTTGCGTATTCTAAAATGGACGAGATGATCAGCATTGGGGGAGAGAGTCTTTTCGCCGTGCTCCTCTACAACTTGGTCGACTCGCAGCTGTGCGCGAGATTGGCTAAAGTCCTCAACCCTGTATCAGCCATGTTCCACAGATGCAGGAGCACTCTCAATATAGACGTCGTTGTACACGGCAGAGGCGATAACTTTGGCGGCTTCGTGCAGAGCATTCACACGGTCCAGATCCCTCAGCTCAAGTGTACGTTGGATACTCTCAGAGTCAAAGCGGGACCTGTGGGCAGGGAACTAAACAGCCGCCTGCGATGGAAACTTGACTCCGGCAGCGAGACGTGGACGGGGGGAGCCGTGTGCAACCCTCTGACGGGCCTACACTATTCCGGACCCGGCATGGGCCTGGAGCTGTCGTTTGACTTCTCGAGTATGTACCCGTCCATCATGTGCGCCCTCAACATCTCGCCTGAGACCACCATCCCCTGGCCTCCCTCGCGCTTCCCCCACGATCTATCCGGATGGGTGTGTTACAACTGGGAAGCCGAGGGGTTTGAGTGCGCGTCGCTCATTCTCAAGTACGACCAGACTCAAGGCGGCTTTGCGCGGGTCCCGGCCGTATTATCGTCCTCGGTCGAGTACTATGTGAATCGGCGGGCCGAGTTCAAGAGGAAACTCAAGAATCCTGACATCAGCGAGGTCGAGCGGGACTACTTTAAGATGCAGGAAGGGGAGTGCAAAGTATTGGCCAACTCCTTCTACGGAACGGCCCCCTACCCCTGTGGGCCTCTCACGTCCGGCCACGGTCGGCAACAGATTGCCGTGGTCAATAGCTGCGTGGCCACCTTTTACCAGCACCGCTGCCCTGTCGTCTATGGAGACACGGACAGCGTCATGGTGTCAGTTGGATATGGACCTGAGGACCTACCAGAGAGCGAAGTGCCAGACGCGGACCGCCGAGGCGACTCGCCTGGCCGGGAGGAAGAAAGCGAACTGCTCGGGACCTTCGCCCGTGAGGCCCGCACAGCACTGGGTGACAAGTTCAAGCGTGCCGGCGAGCAGGTGCCCGGCTTTCTGGACTGTGTGCACACTAGCTTGGTGGAGGACACTCTCAAGAGGATGTACGTGATAGGCAGAGGCAACATACCCCAAAAGGTAGTCAGAGACCCTAGAGGAACATTCACCAAGGAGGGGTATCCCGTCTACGTGGCCAGAGCGCCGGGATCGAAAGAGCCGACCGACGTCACCGGGCCCTTCGTCAAAGACAGGAGAGTCAAGCTTGAATACGAAAACAGTTGCTCCATATACTGCCATGTAGCCAAGAAAACCTACGTGGCTCTCACGCACTCCATAGACGACCGGGGCAAACTCGCCGCTGTCTCTGTCAAGGTCAGGGGACTGTCGGCCTTCAAAAGCATGCGCTCCCCCTGCGATTCCGCCGTCACGGACACCTTCATTGCGTGCGTGCTCAGGGGAGATTGCGTCAAACTGGAGACAGACCAAGTCTCCTGCTTTTCCACCTCTGCCTGGCACCAACTTAAGCGCGGGGATACAATCTTGTACCTGGACCGCAAACCCGACGTGGACGATCGCGGCAAGTGGGTGGACCTGCATCGAGCCAGCTCCTCTCTCGTCGCCCACAGAGTGCAGGCCGTCACCACGCTGCAGCTGGACTCTGGCTTCTCTGCAGTCGCGACAACTCTCTGCGACCCGCAGGGAGCCACCCTCACGATGAGAACGCTGTACAAGGACCAAAAGTACTGCATGAACCACATGTTCTCACACGAGCAAGCCATACTGAGGGACTTGCTTGTGTGCAAAGCGTCGCATCTCATCGCTTCAAAGATGGGAGCGGGATTCTTCCCCTGGAGCAGACTCATCAAATCCTCAAAGAACCGGCACTTTAGTCCGCAAACACTGGAGCGTTTGAAAGTGAGCAACTCCAGTGTCAAGACCACGTACGTGGAAACCATTAGGACATGGCTACAGGAGATTACAGGACTCTCCGTCAAGCCCGTCCAAGTTAAGGAGTTTTATAAGTGCAATCCTTGCGAAGCGGCCTTGCACCGATACCCGCTGAACCTCCAGGCCAGCACGGGGTGCATTAAGGCCATGTTCGGAGGCTCGCTCGTGTGCGAATCGAAGCACTATGCTTCCCACGAAGTCACTGACCCTGTGAGCTATGAGTACGATTGCGGCCGCGACGGCGTCCACAACTCGGACGAGGGAGACGAACGGCCCCGCGGACCCCGGTCCGCTCTCTCCTCTAACTCAAAGCTCGTCCCTCACCCCTATCAGCCTTTCAACAAATGTTTTGCCAACTCTAGGGTGCTGATAGCTCACTTCGTGGACCATACATTGGTCAACCGCTGCGGGAAGCTCGTGGCTCATTGCGTCGTGGACTACTGCTTGCCCCGCTACATGTACAGTTCTGCTCTGGGCACACAAAGCCTGGAAGTTTGTAAAGAGCACCTGCTCACCTCGATCACCTCAGTCAGAGCGAGGTTGAAGAAGGCGACCGCGGCTTTCAACGCCCTTATGAACAACTGCCCCGAACACATGATACCAGCCTGCGGGACTGGCGAGCTGGAACTCCTGAAGAAAAACAGGGAGACTGCGACGCGTCTCACGGGCGAAAAACTCCAGGCCTGTCTCAAGGTAATCACAGAGGATATGTCCCTACAACCCGGGGAGGTCTACAGGAACCTAAGCGCTTCGCTCGGGAAAGAAATCACGGAGGCCGTGGCCAAAGGCATAGTGTCCCTGAGAAATGATTCTTTGCTACCCCCCAACTCGGACGACGTAATCGCGCTCTCTGTACCGAGTGTCATGCTGACAGATGCTGGGATAGCGTCCTCGACTGGTGGGCTTCACGTAATGAGAAGCGAAGTGTGTGAGAGGACCGTCATTGACCTGGCCGGTCTTCTGTATCAGACTGTACTCATGATGCAGATACAAACTCCTGAAGCGTTCGGTCCGGCCGTTGCCATGTTCCCCACGTCCGTCCTTTGCATCATGCCCTACTCTTGCGAGGACGCGAATCTGATGCAAAAGTGGATTGAGACCTTTGTGGAAAAGAAGTGGCTAAAGCCGAGCCGAGCCAAGCTCGGAAAGAGGACGCGCTCCCTCGCGGATCCCAGGGAGGTCTTATATCATTGCGCAGGCTGTAAAAACTTCTACAGGGACTTGTTTGCCGACAACGTCCCAGCGCACGTACTTATCCAACACGTCTACGGTGAAGACAAGAGGAGAAGGCTAGGACAATGTGTCAGCGAAAGGCGGTGGGTTTTCTGATCTTCCACAAGGTGCCTTTGTATTTATGTATCTGTGTATTTGCTCGAGATTGACACAGTAATTGCTGTATATACGATTCCGTAGACTCCGAAGAGTGTGGCGATAACCGCCCCCCCCCCCCCCTATTTTTTTGACTAGACATGTCTTTTAGTCGAAAGGAGTACGTCTTCTCGCACACCATGACCAGGTCTAGTCAGGCTCATCAGCCTGCAATGGTCAAAATTGACTTGGGTGGCATTATACCCTTTGGTGAATGCAGCACTCTGTTTATCGTTGACAACATGAGAGTTAACGCCTACAAGCAAGGTACCAGTGAGAAAATGCCACTCAAGTTCACCGTTCTCAACGACACCAAGAAAAGGGTCCTGACAAACGATATGTGCAAGCTTTCCTCCAAGTGGTGGGTTGACATCGACCAAGGATCCCGTCTCACGATAGCGGGCACAGACACCGAACCCTTCTGTCGCACCCAGTGTGTGTATGACGACGAAAACAGGCAGGCTCTCCTGAACGTCTTGAGGTTCATGATGTCACACAGCCTCCGGACCTCCGACAGAGCAATAGGGGCTTTCGACGTTCTCGTCGACACTACCCAAGGGGAATTTGAATTCACGTGCGCCCTGTGTTCGGTGACCGGCGTCGCCTGCGTAACGAAAGGAACCAGCGGGCTTCCCTCGTTCTCCTTTCCCCGGTGCGCGGACAGCTACGTGTGCGTACCGTCCCAAAAGCCGTGCGCTGACGAAGGCTACGAGGCCCTCGTGAAGGTCTTGGCTCTGGTGAGATCGGCTTCCCGCGACAACCTTGGCGTCGTGAAACAGGTCACTCAGGAGATGGGTGCCGACCGAGCGTTTCAAGAACTCGACTGCACATCCTTCCCTCCTACGCAAATCTACACGGGAAACATCGTCATCCCGTATCATTTGATGAAATACGTGACCTCTCTGTACAAGACAATGAGCGAGTACGCCAACAACATTGCTGTCGTAAACGAGAAGACGCCTCATGTCAGGGTGTTGATCGAAAGCCCCTTGGAGAACATGGGTGAAATCACCGGTCGAATGTCCCTAACGCTAATCTACGGAGCGACTCTCTTGGACATCTACACCAGGCTCGGACACGCGGAGGGATGTGCGGAACAACAAATCGACAGTCTTGTCAACATGACACAGTTGGGAAACGACGTGTTGATCAGGAAGACTCATTTGAATTTTATGTTAAACAACGACATGTCCATAAAGGATTGGTGTAACTTCTACTATAGTTGAAATAAGAAAACTATATATGTATCTGTCAAGCATTTGTGCAAATGTGAATAAAGACAAAGCAGATTGGTGTGTCAATCCATTGTGTTTTTATTATTGATTCAGACTGACTTTAGAAATACATAAACAAACTGACACATACATGACTACAATGATATTGACCGGATACAAATGTATCTGTACTCGGAGTAGTGGAAAGGCTGAGTTACATTTCTTTACCCCTCCTTGATCCAAGTCATTGTTACAATTGTGAAACATTAACACCGACAAACGATGGTTGACATTTATGCATTCATCAAAAGGTATCAAATATGATACAACATAGACAGAAACGCACACACCGACACATTTCACACATAGAAATGCAGAGAAAAGCCAGCAGGTTCTTTCTCGATATGGTCCCCTACTACCCCGGGTTTGGGGCTCTCACCATTTGGGTATCGATTTTTAAAACGGCCCCTCTGTAGATCGAAGCATATATTCACTTCGTTATCCCTCCCGTTGTCCTCCCATCCTCCAGCAGTCGCACGCACGTACGTACGTACGCGCTTACGTCACGCGTTCAGCCATCATACAACCCCGCCCTCCGGTAGTCGCACGTACGTACGCGCTTACGTCACGCGTTCAGCCATCACACAACCCCGCCCTCCGGTAGTCGCACGTACGTACGCGCTTACGTCACGCGTTCAGCCATCACACACCCCCGCCCTCCGGCAGTCGCACGTATGAACGTACGCACGCACGTACGTACGCGCTTACGTCACGCGTTCAGCCATCACACAACCCCGCCCTCCGGCAGTCGCACGTATGAACGTACGCACGCACGTACGTACGCGCTTACGTCACGCGTTCAGCCATCACACACCCCCGCCCTCCGGCAGTCGCACGTACGAACGTACGCGCTTACGTCACGCGTTCAGCCTTCACCTCTCTGTGCAAGACTATTATGGCCCTTTCGCAATACCTGAGACGGCGAGAACGGACTTGCGTTCCCGCGAGAATACACTCGGGAGGTTCGGGGGGGGGGGGGGGGTGGGGACGGTCATTTCCGCCATTGGAACAGCAGCTGACTTGATGACGTCACCACGTCAGCTGGTCTTGCTAATACGCTTTAATTTAGTTTTTGATTTAAATATTTTACTATTAACAAGCTTTTGTCTCATTTTTTGTCTCAGAAATTGTATATATAAGCAGTCGTAAAATAGATAGCTTTATCAAGGAGGTTGTAACAAAAAATAAACTATTATACTAAAATATTTTAATGCACACACACACACACACACACACACACACACCTACCGTTTGTCTTGTTACTCATCAAGAGGCTGATAATCAGCGTAGTGGTCCTCGTGCAGCAAGCCGCTGACCGCACATCAAAGATCTTACAGAGTACAATAATGTGGATTTTTTTATTCATTATTTTTACAAGTCAGAGCTTCAGATTTTCTTTGAAGCTCTTCCGCCAGTTTAGACTCTCGAGCGCGGTGCTCACCTCGTGTCCTTTAATTAAAACATTGTTAGTTTTAATGCACAACGATGGACAATAAACAAGCTGCGCTCGGCGCATACAGACAATACGTATGTACAAAAGTTACATGTAAACATGAAGTTATGAATCTAAACAAACAGACGGTGAACAACCTCCGTCTCTGACACCACGTTAGAAAACGTACCAAGACTCGTCGTGGTACAGCTCGACGAGTCTCACGTATAAACCGCTACGGAGACGCGAAAACGACCGGCGGAGCATTTCACAGCAGACTCGACGAAAACAGGCCGCTCTCCGCGGGCTGCGAGATGATCAGCTGACCTCCCGGCGCTGGAGGGTGTCCGTTATGACGGTCCGTTATGTCCGCTACACGTCCACGGGGCAGATTGTTACGTTAAAGGCTGTTGACAAACGTTTGCTTTAACAACTAACTTTAGTCATAAAATTACATAACGTTACTTAAATAAAGTAGTATTTATAAAACTCGGACTGTGTGTTTATTTTCCTCCGTCGGTCGTTGTCGCCTGCCGCTTAGGTTGAAATGCATTCTGGGATATTTGGCTCTCACAACAACAGGCGAGCCTGCTCCGATGCATTGTGGGTACAATGGAGGGGGCGCGAGTCGCGTATTATGACCGCGTCCGTGTCGACGAGGAAGACTCATTTAGAATTTCACGTTAAACGGTGCAACTTTTACTATAGTAAGCAAACTATATATATATATGTATGTATGTATCCGTCAAGTATTTGTGTAAATGTGAATAAAGACAATGCAGATTGGTGTGTACATCCATTGTGTTTTTATTACGTCAAGCATTCAGCCTTCACCCCCGCCCTCCGTTAGTAGTAGCACGCACGCACGCGCGCGTTCAGCCGTCACCCCCCTCCACGCCTTGTCGTCCTCGCGTCCTCCAATAGTCGCAGGTGCGCGCCGCGCCTCCGTCGTCGCCGCCGTCGTCGTCTCCGCGCCCCCCGCCTCCGTCGCTCGAGACACGCCGGTCGGCGCAGGCGGGGCAGAACGCGCGCGAGCAGCCCCGGCAGATGTACCTCCTGCACGCGCAGCAGACGGTGTGCGTCTTGCTGTCCTTCTTCGACGGGCAAATCTGACACCTCTTCCTCTTGCTCGCCACCCTGGACAGAGCCGAGGCGACGGCCGCCGCCCGCGTTTCCGGCTCCCGTTCCGCCTCCGGCGCCGCCTCGGCTCGATCGCGCGCCCTCCGGGCGGCCCGCACGACCGCCGCGGACGCTTCCGTGCGGGGGAGACACGCCCTCCTCTCGACGAGCGGCGTCACAAGCTCTTTTCCGAGCCGCTCGAGGAAGAACCTGCGCTTGCTCCGCTTGCCGGACATCCAGTCGGGACGGACCTCTCGCCATATCACGAAGGCGTTGTAGGCGGACACGTCGACGACGTTGTGGAACACGACCAGGGGCCAGCGGGCCGTCATCCTCCTGCAGCTGTACGTGCCGATCACCTTGTCCAGGTTGTCCACGCCTCCCTTGTTGCGGTTGTAGTCCAGGATGATCGCGGGCTTCCCGTCCGGGCGGTCGCCGACCTCGGCCTCGGCGTGCCGCGTGCTCATGAGCACCACGTTGCGGTTTTTCTTGGGCACGTAGGACACCAGGGCCGTGGTGGGCGTGAACGCAAACATCGAAGAGAACACCGCCCTGTCCCTCGTCGCCAGCAGAGCGGGCGGAAGCTCGGGCTTGTTCTTTCGAACCGTGCCGACCACGGTGATCCCCCTGGCCAGGAGCCGGCGCGCCAGCTCGTAGGACGTGAAGTAATTGTCGCACGTCACGTTGCGACCCGCCAGGCCCTCCGTGACGTCGAGCACGACCCTCATCCCCAGGTTCCTCTCGGGGCCGCCGCCGCCCGTCGTCGGCTTGCCGGTGTACACTTGCATCTTCCACGCGTAGCTGGATCTGGCGTCGCACGCCACCCACGTCTTGATTCCGTATTTCGCCGGCTTGCTGGGCATGTACTGCCTGAAGGGGCACCGCCCTTGGCGGCGGGGGGTTACGAGGAGAGAGAGAGAGAGAGAGAGAGAGAGAGAGAGAGAGAGAGAGAGACAAGACAGAGAGCGTCGTCATCATCATCATCATCGGCATTGTCTTTTCGCGAATCTTTACAAGAAAATAAAAAAAAGCCCCTCCGCCGCAGCCGCAGCCGCCGCTTACCTCTGAACGGAACCAGCTGCTCGTCCACGGTCACCTCGGGCCCCGGGTTGTAGAGGAGCGGCAGTCGGAGCACCCACGCGTCCCACACGTCTCGCACGGCCGCCAGTTTGTCGCTCGCTCGTCGCTCGCGCCTCGTCTCGCGGTCGTCGAATCGCAACAGTGTCGAGTACGCGTGAAAGTCCTTCAGCGGCATCGTGGCGCGGAAAATGGCCCTTCCGCTCTCCGCGTCCCACAGACTGGCGGCGGCCTCCCCTCTGGACCTGTACACGCCCGCCAGGATCAGGAGGCCCACGTAGGCGCGCAGGTCGACCCGGTCCATGCCTTTCCAGTCGTCCCCGTATCTTCTGCGACCTTCGAGGTTGGTCATCTCCAGGACAATGTCTTCTATCGCGGGCGTCACAAACAGCCGGAACGTCGAGGCGATGTCGGTGGCGCGGGACGCCGCTTCCTCCGTGGGCCCGGGGGTCGGCGGACCCGGCCGACTCTGCTCGTCGGTCGCGCCCCGTCTGCCGTGCGCCGTCGAGGACCACGTCAGTTCGCCGTTTTTGGACGGAAAGGTGCAGGTCTCGGGTCTTTCGCCCACGACGCGGTCTTCTTCTTCTTCTTCTCCTTCTTCTTCTCCTCCTTCTTCTTCTCCTTCTTCTTCTCCTTCCTCCTCCTCCTCCTCCTCCAAAGACAAAGCTTCGTTCTCCGGGTTGTATTCTTCGCCGCCGTCGTCGTCGTCGCCGTCGTCGTCGTCGCCGTCGTCGTCGTCGCCGTCGCCGTCGTCGTCGTCGTCGTCTTCTTCTTCCCCTCGTAGCTCTCGTTCTTTGTTGTCAGCCGCGGTCGAAGCCTCTCCCTCTCCCATGTCAGAGTAGTGGTAGACCTTTCGCGGCTCCACCGGATCTGCGAAAAGACGTTCGAGGAGCTCGAGCGCGGTCGGCGTCGCGGCAGTCATGACTTCGGGCCCTTTCGGGGAGACGAGTGTTTCGCGCGTCGCCTCGCCCGACTTTATCGCGCGACGTTAGTATCGCCTCTCTCGCCGACCCGTTCTGTCTCTTCTGGCTGTCTCTTCTGTCACCTACACGCACGCACGCACACACGCACGCACACACACACACACACACACACACACACACACACACAAATCCAGCACCTCGGACAGATCTGCGAGCGCGCGAGGAGAGAGAGAGAGAGAGAAATTCCAGCACCTCGGACAGAGGCCCCCGAGTCCCCCACCCCCTGAAGCTCTATCTGCGAGCGCGCGAGGAGAGAGAGAGAGAGAAATTCCAGCACCTCGGACAGAGGCCCCCGAGTCCCCCACCCCCTGAAGCTCTATCTGCGAGCGCGCGAGGAGAGAGAGAGAGAGAGAAATTCCAGCACCTCGGACAGAGGCCCCCGCGTCCCACACCCCCTGAAGCTCTATCTGCGAGCGCGCGAGGAGAGAGAGAGATAGAGAGACATGTATACTTTCATGATTCTTACCAAGAACTTTGCACAAACTCCTCCTTGGTCACCCGCCAGCGCAGCCAGCGCAGGCAAACGCGCGGACAGAGAGTCAGGGGGAGGGGGGGGGGGGGGGGGGGTGGCGTCTGTCCGAGGTGCTGGAATTTCTCTCTCGCGCTCTCTCTCTCTCTCTCTCTCTCTCTCTCTCTGCCCCGGTCGGCCGATGTCTCTAGCGCGCCACCGTCGCGTTCATGTCCTCGTACACGTCGTCGAGGGGGAACCGCTGCAGCTTCTTCCTCTCCTGCCGCTGCCGCCACCGCCGCAGCGCTTCCTTCGACATCCTGCACGCCTGTGTCGGAAACGAACGCGTTAGTCATTGCGGCGTCGCGAGGCTTTTTTTTTTGTTGGTCGGGCGCCTACCTTCAGGAGCGTCCACGCGAAGCACCACGCGATGACGACGACGACCAGGACAACAAAGGCGCAGGTCGCCAGTGTCGTAGGGGGGGTGTCATCCCATCGCTCGTCTCGACACCTCTCGCCTGTCGCGGACACGAGAGAGAGAGAGAGAGAGAGAGAGAGAGAGAGAGAGAGAGAGAGAGAGAGAGAGAGCGAGCGAGAGCGGGTCATTCGCTCGGCCTCGACGCGATGTCCTGTTTCGCGCGCGTGCAATATTTTTGCTCACCCGGCGACGACGGCTGCGGCACGACCAGGAACACCGACCCCGTGCCCGGCAACTCCACGGGTCGCCGTTGGCGATCGTATTTCAAATACACACACTCGTACCGTCCCGCGTCGGCGGGAGTCACGGGGTCGATGACGACGTCCACGTCCGGAAACGTTTCGCTGCACCGAAGTCTGCCTCGGTATTCGGGGGCGACGGTGCCGCCGCCCGGCTGGTCGTCTTTGAACAGGACCCTTACGTCGCCGCGGCCGCCGGCGCCGCGACCCGTCATCAGACTCAGGTACTCGGGCTTCGGATGGGAAGATCGGCACCGGACGGTCACGGCTTCTCCGGGCTCCCTCCACACCGCTTCGTCGGGCCCTGCGACGATTTTAAAAAAAAACCACGCCCCAAATCATTTCGCCTCGCCTCGCCTCGCCCGCACACACACACACACACACACACACAGAAACAAGCACGCGACGCTCACCGGGACCGCGCGGGGCCGCCGCGCAGGAGAGGCACAGGGTCGCCGCCGCGAGGCTCAGGTAGAAAGTCGACATGTCGGCAGAGCGCTTCCCGGCGTCGAGGCGATCCGTGAGTAGCACGCGACCGTTTCCGCGTGCGCATTCGTTAGTATGTCACCGACATCGATGTCATCGGCCACACGAACCCCGACCGAGGGTACGCGAACCGAGGTGGCCACCGCGAATTAAATTGTCACAAGCGGCCCCTCAAATCTTGTGCCATACGCTACACGACAAGGCAACGACACGTGGAGATTGGTTTTAACCTTTTATTTTATTTCACACACATACGCACGCACGCACGCACGCACACACGCACACGGACTCCAAAGTCGCAGCGACGGGGACGGGTGCTCGTTTACGTGGAAAACACGTGTCGCACGAGGGTCCGGGTGCTCCTTCGCGTCACGCGAAAGCGACGGTGAGAAGTGGCCGCCCGCTCGCTCCCTCGCTTCGTCTTCAGGGCACGACGGTCGGCCGCATGTCCTCGTAAACGGCGTCGTCGGGCCGCCGGGCGCGCTCGGCCGTTCGGCACATCCGGGTCTGCGGACGCACGCACGCACGCGCACACACACACACACACGAACGGTTGTTGTTGTGAGGGATTGAGAAAAGCTTGCACGCGCACACACACACACACACACACCACTCGGACTACGCGGCTACCTCGTGGATGATCCACGCGAGGAGCCCTATGACGACGGCGGTTCCCAGAAGCAGCGCGCCGACGCAGGTCACGTTCGCCACCAGGGCCGCCAAGCCGTCGCCCCAGCTCGCCGTACCTGTCGTCGTCGTCGTCGTCGTCGTCGGGAACAGCAAATGAAATACAAATAAAATGCGTTTAGCCCGCGGCGCGTTTAGCTAGCCTGCGTTACACCCCCCGCAGCCCTTTTGGGAAACTTGCGTGAATGTTGAGAAGGAGGAGGGCCAGCCGCCACCACCAGGAGCACCGACCCGGTTCCCCGCTGGTCCAAGGACAGGTCGAACCCAGGCTCGCGCCCCGAGTAAAAGCACCAGTACTGGCCCGTGTCTTCGGCGATCAGGTTCTCGATGACGGCCTCCGAGTCCGGGAACGTCCCGCTGAACCGAAGTCTTCCGCCGACGACGGCGTCGACCATGACCTTTCTCGGCGAGGCGCCCCGGGCCGCGAGCGTGAAGGTCTCGTCGCCGACGCTCTTGACCAGCCTCAGGGACCTCGGGCTCGCTCCGACAACAGCTCGGCACCGGATGGACACAGTTCCTCCGAGGTCTCTGCGCACCGCTCTGCCGCGCCCCGCGTAGGAAACCGCCGAAAAGGGCACGCGCGGGTCACTCTGCGGGACTGCGACGGCGAGACACAAGGCGGTCGCTAGCTTCAGATAGAAAGCCATCGTCACCGGCTGGCGTCTGTGGGTCGGAGCCGCTACTTATATTCCCGCGGCGGCCTTTCCCCCCCCCCCCCCCCTTCTTCCTTTTCCTCCAACCGACCTCTGCAGAGGGTGTGTGTGTGTGTGTGTGGGGGGGGGGGGGGGGGGGGGGTGCTGTACAGGAGGCGAGGGACCTCGGTGGACAGGTAGGCGGCGGCGGGGTTCGACACTCCGATCTGCATCTGCCAAGCCGCTTGTTCCTCCCTCGCTCTGAGAGAAAAGCACTCGGCGAGATCGCGACTCTTTGCAGTCGTCCTGGCTCCCAGATGGCGGAACGAGCTCTGCGACATGAGGCGTCGGGACTGCGGAGGGCCTCTACGTCTTCCGCGGGAAAAGTCGAGACGCACCTTTTCAGACCTCGACTAAAACACTAGCGGACCGTAGCACTGACAAATGGTAGCACTTGAATTGGACTCGTAATGGCACTGTTCTGTAACGTGTTTTCAAACTGCTTATTTGATGAAAAATGTACGCTCACTCTATGTGAAAATGCACTTACTTCGTACGTCGGCGCTTTGGACAAAAGCCTCAGCTAAATGACATGTAATGTAATGTAGAAAGGGGAGGATCGGGGCGGAAGAAAAACAGCTCCTCGAGGCCCCTCCTCGCGAACGAAGAGAAGGGAGAGGAGAAAGCTCACAGGCTAAATAAATGGCTCTCACAAAAATAAAAAGTGACAAGTGGAGCGGCGGATCGCGATTCCGGCAGGCAGGCAGGCAGGCAGGCACGCATGCACGCACGGAGGAGGAGGAGGAGGCCTCCGCTGAGTCCTCCGACTGCAGCTGCGGCTCCCGGAGGCCTTCACGCCGTGGACTACGTAGAGGGATTTCTGCACCGCATCACTAAAGGAGCCAAAGGAGCGCAGAGGTCTCTCTCTCTCTCTCTCTCTCTCTCTCTCTCTCTCTCTCTACTAGTACTTTTGTTTATTTGGGGTTGTGTTTATTATGTGCTTTGTGTTGAGCTGATTTGATGTTGTGAATTGTTTTCTTGGAATGTTGAAAAATAAAGTGTTTTTGAAAAACCAAAAGAATCCCTCTCTCTCGCTCTGTCTGTGTGTGTGTGTGTGTGTGTGTGTGGTTCGGCACCCTTTGGCCCTTTTGATTGCGACATACAGCGAAAGGTCAACTCGAGAGGCCTTGCCGCGGTTGGATATTATACTTTGTGTGGATCTTTTGCGGACGTTGATCGCGTACCTGAAGCCTCTCTCGCACTCGGCGGCGATGCATGTTATCGTCTCTCTCTCTCTCTCTCTCTCTCTCTCTCTCTCTCTCTCTCTCTCTCTCTCTCTGTGTGTGTGCGTGTGAGGTTCGGAACACATTCACCCATTGCAATCGTGACATGTAGGAAAACGTCATCTCTCGCCGAAGCCCCCACCCCCCAGCCCCCCCCCCCCCCCCCCCCCCCCCGGTGGCGAAGCGAGCCGATTAGACCCGAGCGATGAGTTCTCGCGAGATGACGGCTCGCTACGAGCCGGGTCGTTCTGACCCGAACGACGGACACAATTCGAGGGTCAGTGTGACCCGACGCCGTCGTCTGGGCTGAGGCGCTCGCCGGAGCGAGCCGATTAGACCCGAGCGATGAGTTCTCGCGAGTTCTCGCGAGATGACGGCTCGCTACGAGCAGGGTCGTTCTGACCCGAATGACGTTGCCGAGGCGAGGGTCACACTGACCCGACGCCGTCGTCTGGGCTGAGGCGCTCGCCGGAGCGAGCCGATTAGACCCGAGCGATGCCGACTCGTAGCGAGCCGTCATCTCGCGACATCTCGCCGGGTCGTTCTGACCCGAATGACGGAGACGAGACGACGGTCCCGGCCCTTCTGATGGTGACGCGTAGCTAGCCGTCATCTCGCGAGACCTTGTCGGGTCGTTTTGACCCGAACAGCGCAGGCCTCTCTTGTGTGAATGTTGCCGAGGGTCAGAGAGACCCGAGGACAACGTGAGGGTTAATTAAAGGACATGAGGGGACCGTCCTCAAGACTCTAAATCGGCAGCAGAACTTCAGCTTCAAAGAAACTCTGAATTATAATAATAATGACTAAAATAATTCCACATATGAATTATTGTATAGTTCTCTGTAAGGTCTTTGATGTGTGGTCAGCAGGTTGCTGTACGAGGACCACTACACTGATTATCAGCCTCTTGATGTTTGAGTAACAAGACAAACGGTAGGTGTGTGTGCATTCAAATATTTTAGTATAATAGTTTCTTTTTTGTTACTGTATCCAACCTCCTCCTCCTAAAATGATAAAGCTAATTATTTTATGACTGATTATATATATGGTGCTCGATATTATATATATCATTACTAATTTTAAATGAAAATGAGACAACAGCTTGTTAATAGTAAAATATTTAAGTCAAAAACTAAATTAAAACATATTAGCAAGACCAGCTGACGTGGTGACGTCATCAAGTCAGCTGCTGTTCCAATTGCGGAAATGTCCGTTCTCCTCCCGAACCTGCGAATCAGGACTCCCGAGTCTGTCTTCCGACTCTATTCTCGCGGGAACGCAAGTCCGTTCTCGCCGTCTCAGGTATTGAGAAAGGGCCATGGATAATGGTTTGTCTGCAGCCCTATCATCCTTGCCTCTTTTATTGTTTGTTATACATATTGACAACCTTGAGGCTCCAGGGTGTACATCTGTGTCGCAGAGGAACACGTCACCAGAGCCGGGTGTATGGAAGTAAATCTTTGTCATCGGGGGTTGAAATAAAAAGGTGATATAATTTCTAGCACTGAATATTTATGCATTGAAATTATGTATCTGACTGTTTTTCAACATTAAAATACTGCAAAAAATTCAACTTAAAAAAAATCAGTTAAAATATTCAGCCGCAAAAAAAATCATGGTTACAATATTCAGCCCAAAAAATTCAGCCGTGAGACACCAATATCCGGGACACTAAGATAATTCAATTCATTTTATTTTGTATAGCCCAAAATCTCAAATTACAAATTTGCCTCAGAGGGCTTTACAGTCTGTACACATGCAACATCCTCTGTCCCGAACCCCTCACATCAGCACAGGAAAAACTCCCGAAAATATGAAAAAACCCTTCAATGGGGAAAAAAAGGGAAGAAATCTTAGGGAGAACGTCAGAGGAGGGATCCCTCTCCCGGGATGGACAGACTGCAATGGATGTCATGTGTACAGAATCAACAATTTAACAGATGTACAATACATTCAATATCTCTAACAGAAATGATACAAGTAATTGCAAGTAGCAGAACAGGTGTACGTCAGGACCACTGCAGGGACAACCACCATCAGGTCGAACCACCATCCACAGAGGCTTCTGTGGGGAGGGAGAGCAGAAAGATGTTGGTTTATGATGACAGTAATATGAATCATATATAAAGTAATGATGATGGCAGCAGCCAGGGCCGGGTCTAGACAGGCATGTATGAGGGGGCAGCCACAAATCTTGAGGGGGCATTGTGCTTAGTTTATGTGCTTAGTAGATTTAGTTTGAGGGGGCACAACATTTATTTGAGGGGGCCAGGCCCCCTCTTGCCCAGGCCTAGACCCGGCCCTGCCAGCAGCAGGTGTCAGCAGAGCCATGCCAGGAGTCAGAACCGGGGTCCGCACAAAACTATGATCCACGGAGACCTGCTAGGCGAGAAAGCACAAAAAACTCCGGGAAAGAAGCTTAATTATTGTTGTACATTAATAAAACATGGATGATTGTGGAAGTAGAGTGAGAGTGTAAGGTAGAGCAATCAATTCTAGATTCAAGATTAGGAGCGTGCGTCAAGCTAAAGGAGCGAGCACCCAATACACCTTCAGCTTCGGATTGTAGCCATGTCCAATAATAACGGGGCTTTAACTCTTCTTTATGCCATCAGTGTTGTTTGTGTCTGTAAGATTCCGTAATAGACAGCTGACATTTATACATTAACAGACTGTATTGGACATGAACTAAGCGGAAGTTAAACGAGAGCGTACAGCCGGTCAGAATACGCCTCTTCTTCTAGTTTTGAATTAATTTAATGATGCTGAGATCCTTCGACAAGCTGTTAGGGGTGATTGGCGGAGTTTTGAAACCAGGAACGCGCTTGAAGAGGCACATGAGCCGCTGTAGTGTAGTGGAGGGGGGGGGGGCAGCGGCTTTAGCGGAGCGTGCACCGACAGAACATGCAGGAATAACCACAGTAGCGCCGAGTGCGGAAAGTGGTCTGTGGAAGGATCCTTTTTCTGAGCGGCACAAGCCGATCTCAATTGGGTATTAAGCGGCATTCAAAGTCCACGTAACGTTAATGTTGTCTGCCTCCGTCACACATTTGCAAACATATTGTTGAAAATGTTCAAAAATGCATCCCATATCCATTGCAGCGATTACGATTGTATAAGTGAGCACTACATCACTGCCATGTATGAAGAAATACATACAAGACTAATTATTAAAAGTTCGCTACAACCTGGATTTGAACCGTGTCGAGCAAAATAACATTATGCCACATAGCAGCTGTGTTACACACTACACCAACCAAGCTCATAGGATGTTCTGCTGATTTGTATACTTGTAATAAAGTTGTATATCGTCAGTGGCAAGCAAACGTTTTGGTTCAGGGTGAACATTATATGTTCTTTTATGTATTTCTTCATACGTTGCCACACTGATGGCATAAAGAAGAGTTAAAGCCCCGTTATTATTGGACATGGCTACAAACCGAAGCCGAATGTGTATTGGGTGCTCGCTCCTTTTGCTTGACGCACGCTCCTGATCTTGAATCTAGAATCGATTGCTCTACCTTAATGTCCCGGATATTGGTGTCTCACGGCTGAATTTTTTGGGCTGAATATCGTAACCATGATTCTTTTTGCGGCTGAATATTTTAACAGTGATTTTTGTTAGGTTGAATTTTTTGCAGTATTTTAATGTTGAAAAACATTCAGATACATAATTTCAATGCATAAATATTCAGTGCTAGAAATTCAATCACCTTTTTATTTCAACCCCTAATGACACAGATTTACTTCCATACGGGTGTAGCTTCTGAAGGTCACATATATTGATCTCTAGAACCTCGGAAAAAATGCATAGAATAATACTATAAACCGTGACTGGTGGGCAGTCAAGAGGATCTGCATAATGTTTAGGTATTTGGTTCAATATCCTTGAAGAAGAACGGTTCATATTGCAACAGCTGGAATGGATCTTCCTTACATTGTCAAAATCCCACCTTAAAGTACAATCAAGGTTTACACGATTCACCACATAAATCATACTTGAAGCATGTAAATAGGCTACTTGTTAAGTATCTGTGTGTCAGTGAGTCTTACCATGCTGCCACATCTCCAGCCTACGGGTGGGGCCATTTTCATATTTTCACAACAAATAAGCTCAAACAGGGAGGTGAGTAAACTCTCATTTAATTCAACAGAATGAAAACATACAACCAGTGGGTTAAAACCATAAATGAGTCCCCTTTAGGCTCTTCAGGGTAACATGTTGTGCTTGTCTTTACACACTGAGTTCATGGGGAAATGAAGGGGATACATGTTCTCCTGGTAAGGGTGGGGTTTGGGAGTGGGATTGTTTCTATTTTGTTTCGGTCAAGGTTTCAGAAGCAAACATTTCCTGTGCCAAACAATCACTCATAGCCTGAATGTCTACATGCTTTAAAGCTCAAAGAGCAGGAACTTTTTTTTCTTCAACTTCTTACCAAAATAAGACTCTAGGTCTCTTCATGTGCTCTTCCTGAGGAGATACTCAAGGGTACCCTCTGTGTACGTGGGAGGTAACCATAAAAATTACAGAATTATTATAGTAACATCACATCTTTAACATTGTCATCATATATCTGATCATCATCAACAACAGCAACCTCGAGACCATCACCATATGTCATCTTCATAAAATCGTCTGAGCAAAAAGATAAGAGTTAAAAGCCCAGCATCATCATGAGGATATATACTGGTTTTAATAGTACAGTACACCGACAAAAATAAAGACTCAAATTATTAGAAGACGCACTTTGTATCATATATCTGTGCATGTCCAGTGAATAAATGTAGAAAGTCAGTCATGGGCGTCTCTTCATCTTTTCTTCTGCTTGTTTCTGAGTGGTTACCCGACCTTCTTAGCCTTTCAAAAAGAGAGAAGCCAGGGTCAGCATGCGAGAACTTTATTCTTGTATGTGTCTTATGAAAAGAAGGTATTAGAAGATTGTAAGACTGGAGGAGTGCCAGATGTTGTCTTCCTCCCTTCGCCCTCCATCGTTCAGTGTCCTGAAGAACAGCGCAGCCTATGGCCTGTTTCATCCCATTTGTGATCCCTGATTCGTATAAGCCAATTTTCCAAGCTATCCAACCAGACTTTGGGTGCAACACTTTTAGCAAAGGCAGAAGAAGGAAAAGCGGAGTGATCATGACTGGGACGCTCCTATCTTTCCATGAGTGGAATATGAGCTCTTATTCTTTCCCCTTCTCTGTTCACCATCTAGAAGTCCATGGACATGGAGCGCTGCTGTGGGTCAACTATGATGGTGCTGTTACGCGCGCTGTTGCCACGGACACCAAGGGTTCCGCAGGCTCCTGCCATCCCGCCGCCGATTCCTCCGGTGATGCCACTAGGCCCCGCCATGCCCCCTCCTCCCAGCATACCCATTCCGCCCGACATGCCCCCTCCTCCCATGCCCCCTCCTCCCACCATACCCATTCCACCCGCCATGGCCACTCCTGCCGTTATCCCCACCCCTCCGCCGATCCCTCCTCCTCCAATCCCTGATGCTCCTCCTCCTCCCATTGCTCCGCCCATGGCGCCTCCTCCCATCCCTCCTCCACTGCGGCCGTAGATTTCGCACGGGATCTCCTCCGTGACGCGGTCCTCGATGACCTGCTGATCGCAGTCGTGAGTCTGTGAGTGCTGCTTGTAGCCGTAGCAGCTCTTCTTGTAGCTGGAGGTGGAGTTGAAAGTCTTCATGGGCGGCGGCTTGGAGAAGTCGTTGTGGTAGGACAGCTCCATGGAGCTCAGGGTGGTGCGGCTGTGCTTCATGCTGCCGCTGCCTGTGGCCACGGAGGCCTGCGAGCCACAGTGGTGCTCGTGGACGCAGCGGGACATGGTGGAGGAGCGCCGCAGCTTGTGGAAGCTGTCGAGCTCCTCGGACAGGTCAGCTAAATCTGACGATATCTCCTTGTCACGTAGGGAGAAGAGCTCGTAGTGGGGCGGATCGAAGACCTCCTGGAAGCCTGCCTTGTTGAAACCACCAGGCCGCCGAACCACAACCTTGAATGGACAAAAAAACACTTAGTTAAGAGGAAATATTAAGGCGGGGCTTAAAATACCTCTGCAAATCAAGAGGATATAAGAAATGTCAGAAACATCCCTAAAGTAAGTAAGAAATAATGCTTTGCGAACACCGTTCTCCTCGTTGCGAGTCCTTTGTTTTTTTGAAATACACAACACATAACTGCACATTATTTACACCCATCTAAAGCATCAGCAGCTTTGTGTCAAAAGTCTGATGTGCTTTTTCAATTCATAATTTTGCATAGTATTCAGCAGTCATAAATGGAGGAATCCATTACAGTGGAACATTCATTTAATTCCAGAAAAGCCTCAAAAGATCAGCGAGGAGAGTTAAAAGAAAGTTCTTTGGTTCTGTTTGGTTAAACCAAAACATAAAATCCATTTTAAAGTCATCATCTCCTGTGATATACTGTTTCATTTTTCATATGTTGTGATTTCTTTCCCTTCTCCCCATCCCCACACCTCGTCTAGAAACCCACCCCTACTTTCAATTATGTGTCTCTTTTCTCCTGCTTAACAAAAGGTCAACCACAAAGGATGAGCTACCTTTTTCCTCGGCTGCTTCATCTGGACCAGGATCGAGAGGATGAGAAGAATCAGAACTATTCCTGACGAGACACCAATAACGGTCCCGTGGGTTTTAGTGATCTGATGAAAAAGCCCCGCGGATCGCTTCTCTGGAGTCGGACGGGGTGAAAAAAGTAGAGGAAAGAATAGAAAAAGGTAAATAGAACTACAGTACCAACCCCGAAATCATAATTTACATAAAGTTGACAGAAAGAATGTGATCACCTTTGCAGTTGTTTTCATCCCACGGGTAGACACAGTTCTGAACTCCATTGCACACCAGGGAGTTGTTTATGCACATGTTGCTGTGGCAGAAGAATGAATTTCCTGAACAGGGGGCTGCCGGAAAAAATTAAAACATAAAGATAATGTTATTCCGAATGAATGAGAGAAAAGGGAAATGCAGCCGTCCAACAGTATAAAGGACGTGAAGCCCTTCTGACCATAGTACCAATAAAGAGAGAATAACCATAGGAGATTGATAGATTTGAAGTAGAAGTCTGTTGAAGTCTGTTGAGTCTATATATGTGGGGACAATGAAGGGAGGAGATGGCAGCTTCACTGCACTGCAGCCTTCACGTCAAGGAGTTTGAGAAATCGCAGATTAGGGGCCTGCAAAACTGGGCGTTGGCAGAGAGGAGAAGGTGAAAAGAATGGCAGGTGGCGGGTTGGTGGTAGAAATGGCTGCATGTGGTATAAGCGGCTGTGTGCCGTGAGACATCCCACATTAAAGTGACTGTTGGTGTGTGAAGGCTGCGATGGCAGAGACAGAGATGACTGGTAATTGATGCTGGCTGCTGGGCTCCGGAGATCGATGCACTGCCAGTCAGAAGGAAGCGCTGCAGGGCACAGGGGGAGATGCAGATGTCTGGATTTCGGTAAAGACAACGTGGGGCTGGAAAGGTGCGAAAGCTGTGGGATAATATGCCGCCGGCAATGTTCATTAGTTCTGAAGACGATTTTCATATACGTATCATCTACGAATATAAAGCTATATTTGTCCTGGAGACAATGTTCAGCCACTAGACTGGTGTGATGTCTTTCTTAAGCCCATTGCAACCATCTCCTAGTTGTGGTTGCTGACTGATGTATTTGGTGTACTCTGTAGAATCATACTTTCACCATGTGGGACTTAAGCAGTATATTATGATCAAATCCTTTTGCTATAATCAACAACATTAAAAATGTGAGTACATGTATTTTTACAGCACTCCCAAAAGTAAAAGACTGAAGAGTGATCAGTCTTTCAGGAATGACCACGTTAAAGTACAGTATATTATTATTATATATAGATAAATTGTAAACATACAGGAAGAACACACTTTTAGGAGATGGTGCCAGAACAGGCAGAAACTGAGCCACACAACCTCCACGGTACCAGAGATGTGGTGATCAGTGTCAAACAAGCACAACATCTGTACATCATATTCAACCCGTCTCTTATGGCTTGTTTACTCCTCCAAACTGTCCTCCACAAGCTCCTTCTGACTCAAATATTAGTCCTGATCACAGCTCGGAGGCCTCTGAGCCTCCACTTCCCTCCATAGCTCCTCGGCCTCAGGGTTAAATCATTTTGACAAAGGGGACACGTATGTATGCGTGCAAGGGTGTGTATAATATAGTGTGTGTGGGTGTTGTGACGGAGAGTCCACCTCATCTATCTGAGAGTGAGCCTGTAGATTGGGTCGCTCCCCTGACACTGGGCTCCCTTCCAAATCTATTATACGTGTCCCGCCTTCAAAATGTAGCATCTCACAGGGTGTCAACAACACTTCTCCCACTCACCCCTACCCTCCCTCAACCCACACACACACAAACCTCCCATCGGAACATATGCACACAGTGGGTGTGAGCAAGAATTCAATAAAGTCTCAATATGTCTGCTTTGCATGTCAGAGGGGGCTCTGTCTGGAGATTATAGCACATTAAGGTTGATGGAGTGCAGGAGGAAAAACTCCTCTCGTTCTCTCAGCGACAAAGACTAATGGTTCCCTCTGACCTCCAGGTCACTGACTAGGACCAAACAAAGTTTGTGAGTTATTCAGGAGACTTCAGGCTCCCCAGAGATGAACCGTAGGATTATAATTGTTGGAATGCATTGATGCATTCCAAGTATTGTTCTTCGAATCTTTATTCAACTTATTATTATTTTTATTATATTTCTTCCGCGCCCCCTTTCAACTGCTTCACACTCAGCTATTTAAACCGTTCGAATATTAAAATGTTCAGCTCATTCAGGAGAGGGGTGATATGACTTTTCAGCTTTCTAGCTCTTATAAGTTAATTAATATAAATTAAAATCAACCTTTTTAA
The DNA here is from genome assembly GCF_949316345.1 of Pungitius pungitius. Classification (NCBI taxonomy): domain Eukaryota; kingdom Metazoa; phylum Chordata; class Actinopteri; order Perciformes; family Gasterosteidae; genus Pungitius; species Pungitius pungitius. Next base: position 7,667,736 of record NC_084903.1, read on the forward strand.
CATGGTTTCCAAAGGATTCAATTTTCAAATCCTCTCAAAACTTCTTCAACTTTCAACTTTTTCAGCTTCTCCAATCTTTCAGCTAGAGACACCATTTAAACTTTAAAATGTTGACACAAATCTTAACAATTTTATTAAATAGCTTTTTTGATATCTATTATACTTTTTTCATAATCACTAATTATGTTTCATTAGTTTTTGGTTACGTTTCTGAGTTTTAAATGAGTGTGTATTGGGTTTTCTTAGAGCGAGGCAGAGTGGGAGACGTGTCAGGATTCAGTAAAAAAAAAGGAACTTTTGCTTTCACAATATATTAACTTTTCAGGCTTAATTTCTAAAGAAAAACAATGCCGTGCTTGTGCTGGTCGGATTAATAGAGTATGGAGTATGTGAGGAGCCCGATAGTGAGACAAAGTCTGTCCCGAGCCCCATAAGCTTCAATTCAAATCTGCCGACATTTTTAAAAAAAACACACAGAAGGTACATGTTTTGTAAACTGCTAGTTGAGCAGTTTTAAAACACATAGAGACATGAAAACTACACTCATGCGTTCGGTAGAGTCTCACAAAATCTCATTATTTTTTGGCTACCTCAAATGGTTTTGCTCCAGAAAGCATTTGTTTGAGGTGTGGATTCTTTGTAAATCACTGTCAGTCTGCAGAGGTGGGACAAAGTCATTGTTATGCAAGTCACAAGTAAGTCTCAAGTTGTTGCCCTCGAGTCCCGAGTCAAGTCGAGTCAAAGATGAGGCAAGTCCCAAGTCGAGTCAAAAGTCAAAGCCAACAAGTCTCAAGTCGAGTCCAAAGTCTTACCATTTAAATTTCGAGTCATTTCAAGTCCTCTTATTATAGTGGGGACGGGGAACCCTGGGTGATGGTGCGCTGCCTCACAGACCTAGACTACGTAGGGATGGGTAATGGTGGATCGACTGTGACTGTGTTATAGTACTGTAACGCTCACCCCAATGCTGCAGCGTAAATAAGGAGGCGATGACTGGCTTGCAACTCCGGTGCATTTATTTATATATAACAACTCAACTTCGGTCACTGTTGGCCGTCACCACGCCGAACGAACACTTCCGCATACACGGCCCCCCAAAACTCGGGTTCTCTCGCGTAACTACAGCTGGTAACAGTGCATAACGTGAACACATGCAACATCTGCATAACCGATTAACTAATAACATTAACTCAGCTCATTACAGGACTTTAAAACGGAAGGTTGACATAATGTTGGCGAGGATTTTCATCGGAGTATGAATCCGGGTTCAAAAATCCCGATTTTTGTAACCATGAACGAGCTGTCTCGTTGATACGGTAAAATGGACTGCAGTGATTTGATGTTGTGCAGGCAGCGCTCTCTGCATACAGGTGGCGCACATTTTTTTGACAGATGCAGATAAACAGAGCGGCGCGGCCGTGTGAAAATGTTTTCCCCCAGTTTTCATGAGAAGTAGCAAGTCTTCTCGAGTCAAAAGGCTCGAGTCCAAGTGAAGTCACGAGTCATCGATGTTAAAGTCTAAGTCGAGTTGCAGGTCTTTGTACGTTTTGTTGAGTCGAGTCTCAAGTCATCAAATTCATGACTCGAGTCTGACTCGAGTCCAAGTCACATGACTCGAGTCCACACCTCTGTCAGTCTGTGCCCCTGAGAGCTCAAACGACCAGCTGGTTCGTTTGTGAGCGCTAGCTAAGTGTTCGATGGCCATAAAGACTGTAGCTCAGGAGTCATCCACTGTGCAGGGACGTGTAGGTTTAACCGTGTTTAGCTAACGGTACATGGACGTGCGTGTTGTGAGTTGGGATGGAGACCCGGGATGAGCAGACCGTAAGTAATGTGGAGGCAGGACGGTTAGATATTTGGGACATGGGATAAGTGCTAGCTAGCTAAATTGCTAACGAGGCTACTCCCCGTCTGCTGGAGACTTAAACCGGGGGCGTGATGTTGTTCCTTCTGTGTTGTCATTAAGCTGCAGGCACGTGAGTTTATATTCTTATTTTCAGCACGAAGCTCTCAGTAAATTTCTACACCATTTGCAAACTTTTGAGGCACTCACCAACCATGCAAAATGTTTTTTATATTTTATCTTGACCTGTTGGCAGGATCTTCTCCTGTCGTGTTTGTTCTGTGCAAATGGGCAGCTTTTATTATTTCTGTGTTTTCAAATTCATAGAAGCTTCTCCCATTTCTGTTTTTTGCAATTCTTTCAAGTTGATTTCAGCTTTTCTCATTTCTGTATTTTCAGCAATTTTTAAATGTATTTCAGCTTTTTCTATTCTTTCAGCAATGTTTAGAATAATTTCAGCTTGTTTCATTTCTGTACTTTAAGCAACTTTTTGAAATTACCGTGTTTTCGCGACTATAAGGCGCACTGGATTATAAGGCGCACCTTCAATGAATCCCCTTGTGGTGGCGGGCGTGGTTTCGGCTCGGCTGGAGGGGGGAGAGAGGGGGAGTGGCTCGGGGAACAGTGCCAGGTGGAAACAATAATAACCAGCTGGCGGCGTTTGTGTGTGTGTGTGTGCTCTCCCCTACTTAAGCAGTAAGGCGGGGGCGAGCGAGGGGAGAGGAACGACGAGCGAGCCGGACGCCGGCACAGTTTCTCTGAGATCAAAATAACAAAAACCCATTGTGTTACACGATCCTGGCATCAAGTCCATTTGTCCGGAGCCCGAACGACCCACACCCCGTACACCCCTATTTTCCTATATAGGGCGCACCGGATTATAAGGCGCATAGAATAGAAGATACTGCAGTAAAACGTTTGACTGGGGTTGCGTTATGCATCCACTAGATCGGGCTGTGCTAAATCAAACTTTATTAAGCGTTCTGAAAACTCTTCACTTATACGCCTTATAGTCGCGAAAACACAGTAATTTCAGCTTTCTGCATTCCAACGCATTTTCAGCAGGAAATGCATTTTCTACTTAAATAAGGGATCCAAATGCTCTTAAGGACCCAACCCGTGCTGAACATAGAAGGCTATTCAATTGTGACTTTGATGGTTATGGTTTGGCTGATGAAAACAACATTAGCATTCGTCCAGGGTTTGGCAAGTGTGCAGGAGAATGTGACAATTAATATCTCAGACTATTCAGGCATTTAATTAAATAAACATTACGGTGTGCTAACAGAAAAACGGTTTCCTGCACAGCAATTCCTCCCACTTTATATGTGAAACATTTACCAGCATCTGCCAGAAAGTTTCTTGTCCTTCAAAAATCATGGAGCATAATGTATAATTACTTTCAGTAGATCCACTAACCCTTCTTCTTTACTTTCACCCAAATAGATGTATTCCCATTTTTCTCTCGTACGTAGCGATAATAAGTACAGTATCGTGCTCCGACCTGCATGTTGAAAATGATTTAATGCTTTGAGTAATTTAAAAATTCTGGAGTAAATAATTGGTTTTCTCATATCTGCGCTCTAAACTTGGCCCACTGTAATTAGCTTTATGTGCTGAAACGACACCTGACACGCCGTGTCTGTTAGTGACAACTGACGCGGACGGAATGCAGGGCCTCTGAAATCAGCTGTTCTTGGGTCTGTTTTCTGCCTGGGTGAATACACGAGTGTGATGATGAGCTGTTTCTATTCTTCTATGCACAACTCAGACCAATCTGCAACACGGACATATAATCAGGTCCACCTCTATGTCAAATTTCAAATGAGATACAGGCCAAACAGATAAACAAAGAGTTTAAAATCAATCAGTTTAGCAACGAATAACCACCCAGGATATGTAGCTCTCTGCATGACACAATTCAACATGGCACTAGATGGGCGAGCAGGGTCCCGCTATGTGGTCGAGAAGGTACTCACGGTCAACAAATGAGGTGAAGAGCATGCGGAATCGGCCCAGGCGGCTCTTCTCATCGGCCCACATTCGCACGACTCCCACGCCGCTGTTCAGCATCACGTCATTGGCCACGGTGCTACAGAACTTGGCCTTGAGGTTCTCGATGGAGCTGCTGCCATCGTACACGGCCACAAAGTTCTTCTGGCACTCGTTAGAGTGTTCCATCTGGTACTCCATGAAGCGCAGGTAGATCTGCAGAGAGACAGGAGATGCAAATCAACGTGGCCAGCAAATGCTGACCACGGCCAGCAGCTGGACTCAAATGGAAATATGACATTACAGTAAATCAATAAAGCAAAGATTCAGACACAGATGATGAGAGAATGAAAGATAAAAGCAGAAGCCTCTTACCAAAACAAGCTGAGATAAAAGCAGGACGAACATCTTAGAAGATGCATTTATGGACATTAGAATCAAATCAATCTAATCCAAGCTGTAATGGAAGCACACACCATTCATGGTCTAATAACTTCTATATTACGGTCATTGTGACGGTGCTGCTGTGCGCTCAGCCTCCTTTCTTCTCTGAGATGTGTCTCAATTCATAGAATGCCCCCCGGGACTGAGGCAAGTGAGCCGAACCTGCAGCTGCTCAAACCATTACAGAGTCTGTAAAACCATCTTCATGAAGTCAGAACTACTTTCTAATGTGATACTCTACTAAATTAGGACTGGATAGCACGTTCAAAAGGGGACGGGCTCGTCTGACTGGAATGTGTTGTTGATTCTGTATTACAAATGTGCTCTATGTGATGCGGCGTGTCTAACAGGCTTAATAAGGCCATCTACAGAGCCTGTGGTTCGCACTTGTCCAAACACCTGCCTGCTGTTGGTTAGCCTGAACCCATTGCGGTGTTGCACTTGAACCTGCAAAGTAATTAGAAAATAATGTCTCTAAATTGTCTGAATAAGTCAGCAGTAATTATATGATGAGATCTTGGCCCTGGGGGGGGCTCAAATGAAACTTCAGCACATTTAGCACGCGGCCTCCTGTACCCACGCAGCCGTTAAGGAGCTGCTCTAACACTGTTGCTGAGTGTGCTGCTCGGGTCCTTCTGCTCCGTTGAGCTAACATCCGAATAGGCAACTGCTGCTAAATTCGGATCCCCTTCACTGCTGCCTCACACGGCACACGCAGCACCAGTGGAGCGGCGGTGGGACCAGTCGTGAGTGTGTGAGGGGGGCTTCAGGTAGCGCGTGTGTGGGTGACTCATGCTTCAGCGTTTACATGTGCATCTCTGTATTACATATGGGTGGAAGGCGTGGATGGTCTCATTAGATGGGGATGAATTTGCATGTGGAAGTGTGTTGGTATATTGTTGTGGCGAGGGAGTAGTATAGGAGCGTGCTGATGACTCATTTAGTCATGAGGGGGAAGCAGAGCAGCAGTGAATCAAAGCTAGGCAGGTTATGGTTGTAATTTCAATAAACAGCTCATAAATCTGGGCGTTCACTCTTGGCTTAAATATGTGCTTATGGATCTCCAGGGCCACGATTCCTCAATACAATCTTCCTGCTTCTTTCCCCATGATGCCTCTGTGTATTTGCACCGTTCGTTCCTATTATGTATTACAATTACAATACAGACATGGCCACTGTGATGCTTTGTTCTCTGTGACTAGAGAACATAACTTTATGCGCTATACATTCTTACAGAATATGTTCTAGTAAGAATGCAAATTCTCGGTTGAAACACGTGCTGCAAAATGAAAAGGAATGATAATGTTAAGATGGAGAACACTGTCAAGGTGAAATGCTGCAGAGTAACATACAGATAGTACTCTAGGGGATTTTCACCAGTCAGACAATTCTTCGCTGTTCTTTAGAGCATCTCCCCAATTCACACTGCAGGGCTCAATGGTTATAATTACTCCTCATCGGATTTCTTATTTTTGATGAATATTCATATCCGAGATAGAGTGCGCGTGTCACCAGCGAGATGACATATTTTGTATCACTTGTAATGTGACCCAGCTTAGAGTTGAACAAAAAGCCACTCCATGTAGTTTTTCACCATGATTATTGTAATCATAGATTATAATAATTAGAAAACCTCAGCAATTCGACCAAAATAAACATTCAGCTTTGGAATGCACTCAGGGATGTGCAACACCACATTTCAGTGTGCATAAGGGTAGAAAATAAGTTGCTGATGATTCAGATGTAAAACGTTTTGTGGCAGTACATTGGCCTTGAGTATAGTTTATTGTGACTGTTTAAATATGTACTATCATAACTGCTTTAAGTATATTAAGACGTGCATTTGTCAACTACTTTGAATGGAAGTCCTCCAAACAGAGGCATAGACCAGACCGTGGATCGTAGCTATTTCAAAAGGGATCGCTTTCAAACATGGATTGAATGACGGGACGGAAGCAACACGACTAATATTGTCCTTTTGTACTGACCTTGGAATGAGGAGGAGCCCTGATGGTCCAGATACAGTCCAGAGCATCACCAGGCTTCACTTTCTCCTCCTCCTCCACCTGACTGGAGCGAATAATCCCATCCGATCCCCCGATTTCAAACTGACAGTCTGTACAGAGATGGAGGAAATGTGGATGAGAGAAGAAAAGAGGTAAAGAAAAAGAGAGAGAGGTGGAGGACAGGGAAAGGTATCACAAGGAAGTACACGAGAGAAGTAAGAAACGGAAGAAATAGGAGAAAGCAAGGAGGAAAATGAAAAGGAGAGACAACGGAGATAGTCAAAGGATTTTATTCAAAGGAGTAAAAGATTTAAGGTGGAATAGAAGTGAGCACAGCGGATTAGGACAAAGGACAACAAGAGCACAGAAGAACAAAGACAGAACGACCGGCAGGGAAGATCAGGATGAAAGGGGTGTGTGTTCCTTCAGGTGTTTCAGTTTCTGCATGTGTGTGTGTGTGTGTGTATGCGCCTCCTCTCACTTCATGTACATTGTGTGCTTGTCGAGCTACATTTGCAGGTTCAGCATTCATGTCAGAGGCAGAGATCGCCTCCGGTAAGCTTCTGTGCCAAGAGGGGCTCTTCACACAGGATCGAACACAAATCGGCCAAATACTGAAGAGCTTACCTGGGATGGGATTGAGCAGTCCGCCCACGTGCAGATGGAAATCAGGGTCTGAAATGATAAGATTCGGAAGGCACATTACTCTTGATCCACACGGCAGAAATGGATAAGCAGGAAACACAAGATAAGATCCCATTAAGCTCGGCCAGATGAAGCAGAGAGGGGTCTCTCTGAAGCTAATATCTGTCGCCTGATGGCAGACACTGATTATTTTCGGCATATTGGGTTGGGATTCAGGAGGTTCTGATGTCCGCCGCAGAGCAAGACAAGGACAGGAAAGAAGGCCATGCTCTTTCTGGAGGTAGGCGGATTCTCCACTATATTCTAAAAAGAAATGAACCAGATTCCGTTATTTACGTATTTAACCCCAAACCGTTGATGTTTTCTGAAATAAGATTAAAGAATTTAAGATTGCACTGTGGAAGTATAGAAACTGCCATTAAACAATTTTGGTGTCCCTACCTGCAATGAAGGTGTACTTGATGCGGAAGCCAAGGCCTTCAAGCTCCTCGTCGCTGGTAAACTTGATCCACATGAAACGTCCCGTCGACGTAACCAGGCCCGGGTTCTTTCCCCCGCAGAAGCGATCAATGAGGGGCGAGAACCCAAACGGCCCGTCACGGATTTCAATGTGGTCGAAGCGGCACTCGAATGATGGCTCGATGTTGTAATTCTTATCAAACGCTAGCTGAATCCTTTGTCTAGGAAGAGCTTTGCAGGACAAGAGAGTGGGGAGAGAAAGGGAACAAAAGGGATGAATCCACAACAGGAATAAAATTAAATCTAGCTTTTGTGGGACAAAGAAAAATCTGGATGGTATTTTAATGCATAAAGTAGATTCAAATAGGAGTTAATCTGGATTTTGAAGTTGAGCAGCTGGTAACCTTCTAACCCTTCTGCTTTCAGTGTGGAAAGAAAACTTTTTAGAAGAATCAGAAGCCCCTTTTCAAACATGGAATACAACACTGATCTTATCTGTTCAAATGATGTCTTTTTGTCATTAAGACGGCTGACTTACAGCTAACAGTTCCCTACTGCGTTAATCAGGCTTATGCTGGAAAGAGAAACGCATTCATCATGGAAAATGTTGGTGCCCTGGTGCTCAAGAGGAAGCACGCACAGCTGAAGAACAATACTGAGCTAATAATTATTAACACAAAGGAAGGAGGGAGTTTGTCCTGCATCAATGCTTCTTGCCATCGAAGGGACTAAGGAACATTAGAGCACAGGGGACACATGACCCACTTCACATGTTACCTTCCAGGTAAGATTCGCAAGAGGCCCCCAGTAGATGCAGATGTTTGCCCTAATTAGATGTGTCTATACATTTCTTTGGGATTTACAAATGTGTTTGACAGCATTATCAGCACATCCCTGCATCTATTCACTTTACATGCAAGACACACGGGAGAACAGAACAAGATAAACACTATCATCTTCTTCTGTATTAAAGACACAACGGTGCATATCACCACATGCATAGACGCATATATAAGTACCCAAATGTACACAAGCCAAGACACAGTCTGACATGTCAGCACTACTATCTCTGAGTAAGTGAATCCAGAACCCTGCAACCACCGCAGGAGCAGCAGTTCACAAGTTCACCTGTTTTTCAAATCTATTGTGTTCTATTGAGCTCTTTAATACCAGCAGCCCCATGCACAGAAGAGGTATTTAACCAGGGCAATTCATGCCTGTCTTGGGGGATGAATGCTACTTAGTAAAGATGCTGAGGGGGTGGGGCTCTGAATCATCTCTGGCACGGAGAAGCTCAACATACAGCAGCACATGTGTAGGCTCCAGCGTGCCACTGGATTTTTGTTTCCCCGTTCTTGTCTTTGAATTTGAGCCAGAGTGTTTTACCTTTCTGCTTGAGCGAGCAGCTCGTACGTCTGCACTTCCTGCTATCAGTGTACTCATTCCCTGATGCACTGAGTCTCATTCTGTAGATAACTTTCTATCTCCCTCACACACACACCCACACACACAAGACACAGCTTTGAAATCACTAAATCTATTGAGCTGATGAGCAGGGGCACGTGAAACGCCCAATGAGTTTCACTAAACCACTAATTATGACTAAAAAGCTGTTTGATTAGCGCTCGTGCCAAAACGTGAGCATCTTTCTGTGTGTATGAAATATAAAAGGCTGAACACTGGAGCTTGGATATACCATTCAGAACAGATAATGGCAAATGATAGGTTCCATCTGTCGCCTCGCAGACCCACATGGAATGGAGTCCCAGCTTATCCATCAGCAAACCGGCTGGGATGGATTTGTCCACAGGGGGAGCCCTTGAGCCATGTGTGAAATCTCTCATCAACACCAGTAGGCCAGAAGTGCACACATCTCATCAAGGTGGTGTACTTTAACTTCATGGACAGTTCATCACGACCTCATCTCATGCCACCAGATTACTGATGGATGTGATATTTCTGACAAGGACGCCGACAATTCAGCTTCACGCAGCCAAAGCCCACTGCGTTGCAGCAGCTGTTCATCTGCTTCATGTTTCATTCATTTTCAATAGCTGGGGCTGCTTGCACAGCCTGCCAATAGAAATAAACGCAGCACTGCAGTGATTAGGTCAAAAGTCAGGCCCTACCAACAATGCGCCACTTTTCATCATTTTCAAAGGGTTATATCTGTAGGGGGAAACAAACACAGCGTGTCTCATTCGAAAAAATGTCACGCTGATCGCCCGCCAGCGAAGGAACAGAAAATCAGAGAGGGGCAAGGTTATCTAAAACAATGTCACTCAGGCTAATGACACTTACTGAAGGAGGCAATAAGCAGAAAGGCGGGAAACTGTGTCAGCTTGTTCGGAGGAAAGCGGCTATCGAGCAGAAGACGAAGTGCCCAAATGAATTGAATGAAATGCTTTACCTCCCAAATGAAAAAGGAGCAATGCTTTACCTTCCAGGATATAAACACACTCCTTGTTGGGCGGGTAGGTGGTGGGGTAGTTGGGCGAAGTGAACACCCCGCCGTTGATGTTGCGGACCCACGTGCCACAGTCGTTCTGGCTGGGGCTCTGGCCGCCATGTTCGCCCGGGGAGTCTTGAAGCGAAGCGGCAGAGAACAAACGGACAGATGGGTTATTGAGTCGGGGGATCAATGAGAGAACGAATGGAAGGCAGGGAGAGTGGAGGGGGGTGGGGGCGGGGAAGGGGGGGGGGTTGGCGGGCACCAGAGACAAAAAGGGAATAAAGTGAGAATTAAGTCCTATGATTCAAGTAGAGATAATGCCGCGGGTGGGACAACACTAATGGAATGGAAGAGCATTTGAGCTGTGGCTTACCTTTAGTTCTCTGCGCCAGAGCAAAAGCCTCTTCCATCACAAAGAAGAATATCCACGCTGCGAGACAGAGATTCAACACATTAGTCACACGTGACGCAATTCTGCATTTTTATCCTTGTGTTTTCAGAAATCAAAAGCATGGGAATCCATTACACAGCCAAAAGATATGTGTGCCATTGGCTGCAAGTAACATATAGCTATATAATATAATAGTATGTATTAATATTAGTGAATCCTTGGTTGAATTAGTGCATTTGAAAATGTATTTCTCAGGAAGAGAGACGATGAGGTAAAGGTTAAATAGGATTGACGATAATTCATACAAGTCTTATAATGTTTTCTGTAACATGTAGCTGCTGGGAAACTACAGGGGCACTTGAAATAGTAACAGCTTTCAGTGTGAGTAAATGTAGAAATAGTACTACTGCTTCTAGTGGATATAGCAGGATTAAGCACTGAACGTAATATACCAGCAGCTGTGCAGATGGAATTGGCTCTCCGTAATAACAGTATAGCAGAGTGGCAAAGAGTAGTTCATTAAATAGTAGTAGTTTTTAATGAACTACTTTGTTGTGTTATGCGTTCATATATATGTATACATATATATAGTTATATTGGATAGTTGTTAAGTTTGTATAAATTCATTCTACTTTTTATGTTTCTTGTTTATTTGTGCAGAGAACAAAGTGAAAACCAGAGTCAAATTCCATGTGTGCGTACGCATATGTGGCCAGCAAAGCCAATTCTGATTCTGACCGTCACCTCTCATCCAAACCACGAGACCCCCACCTGCTAATCTGCAGTCTCCAGGCACCAGTAACAGGACGCATTAGCAGAAAAAACAGGATTATAGGCTCCAAAGCTTACAGCAGCGACGAGGAGTCATTTGGGCAGAGCATGCATGGCTACAGACAATAGGTGAAATATGTTTTACTCCAATGGTATCTCTCGGTACGGCTCCCTGACACTGTCTCGCTCTGATAAGACACCGTAGACCCCATCCCCTCTGACTTCATAATAGGTTGGCCCGCTCACATCGAATTAGAGAACGAGCGTGAGCCGGGCACGTTGCATAATGGCACCCAGGAAGGAGGGATGAAAAAGGAAGAGATGGAGAGAGAGAGAGAGAGAAAGAAGGAGATGTAGAAGGAAGGAGAGAGAGAGAGAGAGAGATAGGGTGGGGGGGTGGGGGGGTCTAATGAAGAAGAATGCATGGTTAACACAAGCATAGAGCACAATCGCACCAATGAACAGACATGTTTCGAAAGGACTCGTTTTGGAATGCACACGACCCCCCCAGGCTCCGGGTTCCTCATCACTTGCCTCTCTCCATTATCGCGCAATAAAGTGGAGGGGGAAGGATGAACTACCACAAGCATATTCAGAGAACAGAACGCCCAAACTAACCCAACACCAAGTAGGTGCTGTAGGCTCTCTTGCTTTTATGTTTGTTTTTACATATTAAGCGAGGCCTGGGATTTCGTCTTAAACGAGAAACAAGCAACGCTTCTTTTACCTCGAAGAGTTATAAACCGAGTAAGAGCTGCCTTGAGCTGCCGTAGAAGAAATGTGTACCAAGCATATTCATGTTTTATCCACTTATCAGGCAGAAGTTGCATAATTTATGCAAGCATTTGTATCATCTTTTGTAATATAAATAAATCACAAGATAAATAGGATAACAGCTCGTAGATATTTTAAAAAGTGGTGATGATTTTATATATATATATATATAAAAATAATATAAATATATATATATAAAGAGAGAGAGAGGCCCTCCCTGGTTCAACATTCTACATGCACTGTGGGGTCGTTCATGTGCATGTTAGATTCCTTCAAAGAAATACTCCCGACATTTAAATGCTTTGTCACATCCTACTGAAAGCAGCTTCATCTGACCTGTGTTCGTTTTACAGAAGGAGGGGAAAACACTGCCCCGGGTTCAACCCCACGATTCTAGGTCACGTCGTTTCATTTTTACATCACTTCTCACTTCCTCTTACGAGCCAAATTGAGGCCGTAATATATTTTCCCTCCCTTGAAGCACAGCCTTCTGTAAAGAGGGGTTGGAAAGGTTAGCTGATAGTGTGGAGGTTTGCTTTATCTTATCTGCTTGAAGTAAATAGGAAGCTAAATTACAAGGACTAAGTTAAGGCTAGATTTACAGGACCGTAAAATAACCACTTAATGAGGCAATCACAGAATAGGTCCAATGTTACAATGGTACAGGTACTGATAAAACTTTGTAACTGTATTTTAAGTCCATAGAAATATTACTTTATTTTCTTATTTTCTTTGGGAGTCACAGCTAAAACGAAAAATATGGTTTAAGGCTACAAATGTGGTCACTTCAGAGCTAATTAGGCTGGAGAGGCCAAACTCTATCTATATCGATATCTATATATATATATATATATAGATATCTATATATTCATAGTTAGACCCACAAAGACCCACAAACACACACTTTGCAAATAACCTCATCAGGTTTAAGTTCCCAGCTCTAGCTGCAGCATTAAACTGTCCGCAGCAGGCACCCTGCCGCCTCACCGGGGCACCCAGAGGTGTTGGCAGGAGCGGGAGCAGCGTGCAGCTGCGAGTAGTTGGAAGTGAAGCTGCTGTTCATTGATTAATAATGATATTTTATATACAGCTGTTTGCAACCAAAAAGCTGCGGCTACTAGCAGGGACACGATGTGTTTGTCAGTGAGGTGAATGGAAACACTTAATGGTGCCCAGCGGACTCCACATAATACCTGACCTTTGCTTGTCCGTTTATATCAGGAATCACCAATAATCAGATGGCACCCACTGGGAGGGACACAGACACATCTCACAGGGGCCACTGTCCCGGTCCCCTTTTTACATTCACCCTCAAATGACTCAACGTACAGGACCAGGAATGATGGAGACTTTCTTTTTTTACATTTGACTAACTTACATGCTCCAAACTAGCGTGCAACCTGAGGGGCCATCAGGTCTTTACTTAAGTTTATTTCCGCACTGATTAAACCAACCAAAACCTGAATACATGCGGTCGAGCCGTAATGGGGCTTGTGCTGAAAACTGGGAGCGGACCAGAGGAAGCTGGAACTAGAATTTTCTTTCGGTGGTTAGTGGCGATGTCAATCATGCAGGAATAGTCTGTTTGCATTTATCCGTTTATTAATTAGCCTTTTCGAAGAAATGCATAAGAAATTATGCGTAAATCTGAATCTATTTTGAAGCTGATCCACAGGGAGCATTTTTATAATATCAAAAAAAGATAAAGATTAAGATATATTCAATCCAAGCTGCCGATTCTTTCTGCCCAGCTCAGCGGACCCTGACGCACATCGCGGATCCACTCGTGTCCAACTCACCTCTGTGCATTTCCTCTCAGGATGTGATTCCGACCAAACAACTGCTTCTTTTTTGTTTCAAACTAAAAACGCCTTCATTTTCTGTCCATTTTAAGGTCCACTCGGCACCTCACGAAATCCAACTTTTCTCAGACAGTCGTAAATCCATTGCGCAGAGAGCCGCGCTCCAAGGAGGTGAAGCGGCGCCGGGCTCCTCTTCGTCCGGCTGGAGGATGAACGCTTGCTGCGAGCCGCTTAGCCGGCCATCACCCAGCACCCGGCTTCTTCCAGCGGGACCCCGGCGGACATGGCATGTGGAGGACGCACTGAGCCGATGCGCTCTAGGAGACGTAGGTAGCCAAAAGACGCATATGGATGGATGGTGCGCGGGAAGAGACAGAGAGGATGAGAGTAGACCGCGCGCACGCGAGAGAGAGGGAGAGATATATATATATATATATATATATATATATATATATATATATATATGTAGGAAGACGGAGAAGAAGAAGAGGAGGTGGAGGAGGAGGAGAGTCCGCGTCTGAACGAAGAAACGCTCCTGAGCGAGCCTCGTTTAACCCGTGCGCGCTGCTTATGAGTGGCTTGTCACGAGCATGTAGTCAACGCGCGCGCGGTGAAGACATTCGGCTTCCGGTTGTTTCTTTCAAAGTAGTGAATTCAAAGAGGAAATGCAAGCACTCAAATACATGTGACAACGTACGTAGAGGTAAAGTTAACATAATGGAGAACGAACAGGTAGATGAAGACAAGAAGGGAAACGCTGCACAATTCGGATTTCATTCCAACAAAACTAAACACACTACATCTCTTATTGTGTCCTTGAATCCACTGTAAGAAGCCAACAGGCTGGATTCTTTGCGGTAAAAAGTAGCAACTATAAAAGGTAAAAATGTATCAATATACGAACACTGCTTCCCTCTCTTTGTGGTTCATGTTTGAGCAATATTAAATATCTACAGGCATTTTACTCATAATTAAATATATATGTTCAACAAATCACTCCATGTAGGGTTTTAGAGCTTCAGCTAGGAAGGTGTAATTTAATAAGACGCAAGATGTTTCCTTGCTTTTATTTTTCGAAGTTCAAATATCTCGTTTCCGGTTCAGATCTGCCTCAATGTCTAGTTCAAGTCTCCAGCAGCCTTAAGGAGATTGCAACATGAATGAAAAAAACAGTCTAATACACAAAGAAAACAACACAAAGTGGATTTAAGCAGGACAAACCTTTTATTCTCAACCTCAGTGAGTAAACACATTTAATAGCTTGAACATTCATCTGTAAAATAATTCGCCAAAATTAAATAAATTACATACGTCTGCTATTAATTATTAGTAAAAAGTCCAAACCGCTCAGAAAGACATTAGCTCATTCTAGTGAAATAAATATACCGCCTTGGCAAATTAGAACCACATCTCGAGTCAACTACACTGTGCCTTATTCAACGCTTCAATGTGCAAACGTTTTTTTGAGACCATTTGACCCTCGATGCAAAAGCATTAGAAACTTATTTTTCATATTTTTGGCACTCTGATATGATCCACTGAGAAAAAGAAGAATTTGCACTCAGCAGACCCCGAAGAGATTGTTGAGATCGATGTTACATGTGTCCACGTTGCGTTGCCTCAGGCCCAGATTGATATCATACAATACAGTTCACTTTAATTTCACAGGTTATAAAATCAGAAGAATTCCATAACTTAAAAAAAAGCCAACACACACATATTTAAAGTATTATGACACATTTTGAACCTTTCCAGTGATTAAACTAACAGTTGTCAACATAAATTGGTATAATTTCTTATTCAAAATGATCCCCTGATCATCATGCTGTTGACCACAGGTGTCAGGAGTTCCCTGTGTCTCCGTGGCTGTGTTGGAGCTGCTGTACATCTATTACCGCCATGCATAAATCAAATGGAACATAAATATTTCACACCTGACTGAAGGACTGAGAAATATCAAAAATAAACGTTTTTTGGGGCAAACCAACATCCGTTTATTGGCCCTTGAAACGAGACGGGTGTGAAACCGCGCGCGGGGGGGGGGGGGGGGGGGGGGGGGGGGGGAGATGAGGCGTAGGGGGCGACAACGTTCTCCCATCACTTCTCCTCCTTCACATGGCATCGAAATGGAACCGGTGGGCTTCCTGCCTCTTCTCCCTGTCGTCCGCTTTCTGAACACACAAAAAAACAGGAGGAAACACACAGTCATTGAGTGATGGCTTTAGTCTGGAGGAGTGGCATCTTCTATCAGGCAGGTATGAAGCAAACAGAGCTAAAGTGGATTAGTGGAGTGTCAAGTCCATTTTGCTTGTGTAACAAAAATGAAAAGACAAAAACTCTTTTGGGAGGGAGCAGGAAATGGAGTACGGAGAACTCGACTTTAATAACTTAGACTGCTGAGGACTCACGTTGGCTTTTGCTGAGCCTTGTGTTATTTCCACAGAAAGAGGGCTATTTTGTCCTCCATGTCTTATGTTATAATTAAAATAGAGGATCTATTCACGGCCAGTACCGGCCTTTTGTAAATCAGGGCACGTGAAGATTGTTTCAAGACAGACTAGAGCCCGTGTGAGCCCTTCTGTAAGTGTCCCAGTTAGAGCTAACTTCACCTACTTTGTACCCCCAGTAGATTCAGTACAATGCATCCCATTCTATAGATGATCACGTATTCTAGGATCAAAGTATAAATATAACGGAGAGTGACTTTTACCCAAATGGGGAAAAAAAACCCATCACTTTCCTCAGAAGTGTGGTAGAGTAAGAAGAGAGTTACGTACAATCTAACTTAATACCACTAACATTTGATGGTTTCATTTAGTTTCGATGCCTCACAAAGGAAGGGACCTCCGTTCCTCCGGCAGGTCTTTGTAATGAAACGTGAGGGGGACCAGGACTGAAGCAGCGAAGCACGCCAGCCAATGGTTTGGCTTTTTAGCGGTCGCTGAGCGGCAAAGAACAACAGAGGTCACATATCATCTGGACCGTGTAGTTAATCATTCATGATGGGGAGAAAATGGGCATAAAAGTGACTGTAAGGAACAATCTCTTTGTTAAAGAAACATATTCTCTCAGCATTTAATGTGTTGCAGTGGAGAAAAGACTGAACCCAATCTGTGCACATTAGTAAAGGACTTTTTCACCTAAAGGACGGCCGATCCTTCCGCTGATGTTGATTAATTTCCCGCCTTTTTCTCTTCTTCATCCCGTCAGTTTTGATTTGTAATGAAGCCTTCATCTATCTTCCAAGATACCAGCACCTCGTATTGATTGATGTTGTGCTTTTCTGTTTAGTCTTCTCCTCGTTTAGGCCGAGCAGAAGGATTGATGTGATGGAAAACCGAGCCACCGGGTGCTGCTGCTGCTGCTGCCGTCGCTCTAATTGACAATCAAGGGGATACTCCACCAAACTGTCGCCCCGAGGCACAACCTCGTCACCAGGCAGGAGAGCATTGATCTGTGTCCATCTCAAGGCTTTAATGACGCCCTGGCCGTCTCTGGAAGCAGGTGGAAAGATACTGCGAGGTCTCTCTGAACTGTACCGCTAAACTGCAGCGTTATAGAGTCCATTACAAACTAGTCATTGTTATTATGATATAGTGTGATAGAATATGCATCAGGGAAATATCCTATCCAATCCACAGCAGATCACGGAAGTCAGCATCGTTTTCGTTAGGGCATAAAAGAAAAGTGTGCATCTCTTTTGCTACTAAATGAAATGCAAAAATCCTTTATTTATGTGATTTTAATGTATCATTGCTGGTTCTCATTCCCTTCCAATGAGGATGTGAAGCACTTTGTTTCCCCGTTGACACACTGGTCCATCATGGCTGAAGACGCTCCTTTGCTTGTGTGCTCTGATGCCTTTCTACCGTTGACGGATTCAAAAAGGATGGCACTTGAAACCATAGGAACACCCATTGCCTCTCTACTAGGTCATGTGATTGACCATACACCACATGACATACCAAAACATCATTATTCATCCATGGGAAAATACCCAATTGGCTGCTTTGCTCCTGATGTATTTTTATATGGACTTCATATATATATGATGATATATGATATATGATTGGTTATATTTTGAGCTAAAGGTCCATAAATCATTTTGAAGCTGTTAAACTTCCACAACTTGCATGGGGAAGAAATATGAGGAAGTTTGTTATATTCCCTCACTCTTCAATAAAGAGCGTGGGCAGCTAAAATGTGAAGAGGGAAGTCGATTATGAATTCTAAGGAGCATTTAAGTGTGAAACATCCAAAATCTGCTGTGTGAACCGCTAACAGGAACAGATGCTGGAGATTATGTTTGGTAGAAACCAATAATCCATTCAGCAGTTTGCAGTCGATGTTGAATCTATGTTCAGCAACAATACATTTCTGAATTTGCCTCAGCTCATTGTACCAAATTAGTTCAGATAACGTGTGGCCTTAAGAAAAATCAATATCAACAATAAAGTACCAATAAAACTCCCGTGTTCCCCGAACACTCCCAGAGCCAGCTCAGTATTTTTTCTCTTACTGGTCAACCGAAGCACGTTACAGGGATTAAAGCCACATGCATTTCTTCTTTGTGGCTTCAAAGCCACCTTCCTGCCTCTGTGAACATGCCCCAATTCATTCCATGAAGTGCACCGCAAGGAGTCCCCCCCCCACAATTAGCATTTTCCCCTCATTCTTTCCCTCACTCTCTTCTTCCTCAAGATAGTAGTAGTAAGTAGGAGGAAGGCACACACACACACACACACACACACACACACAGGTGTGCGTATGCCTGTGTGTGTGTGTGGTTGTGTGTGCATAGTCGTTTAGGCACCAGCCATGTTTTGTTTCCTTTAAAATGTAGCTTTCGGTTCCGATGAAGCTGATGCTCAGGCCCACGTATCCCAAAAAAAGAGAGCAATTAGAGCGTGTCTGTGTGTGACCATGCACACATAAACACAGGCAGTGCAGGCACATTACACACACACACACAGCAGATGGCTTGGAGAAGATCCCAGCAACGTATGTGTGTATGTGTGTGTGCACGTGTGTATGTCTGAAACAACAACCGGACCAACTGGAAGCACAAAGCGCACATGAAAGCGAGCATTGACCCCCATTGAGGGCGTTTTTTTGGTAATAATGACCAGCAGATCTGCCACGCTGAAAGAACAGAAGCAGCCAATTCCAGCCGAGCGTCCTTCCAGGTTCAGGCCGAAGGTAGAGCGACAACGATGAAAACGAGAGAAAAGGAAGGTTTGTGACTCAGTGGGCGGCTAGAGGACTACAGGACAGGGACAGAGAGACCCATCTGCTGTCCGTTGACCAATCTGCTCTCTCTCTCTCTCTCACATGCTTCCAACTCTAAAATAGAAAACCATTATACGTGTGTGTGCGTGAGTCCTGACCTTCTCTTGCCAGTGCAGGATGCCGATAATGACGAGGATGAAGACGCACACCCCGATCAGCGCGATGGCCGTCAGCAGCACGCTGTTGCTAGGAGTCAGGTACAACTTGGCACTCCAACTTGAGAGGGACGAGAGGGACAAAACAGAGCTTTATTACCAAAAGACACCCGTTAGCAGAGCTCGTGTCCCCATAACTAACAGAACATGAATAAATTAACATCTTGTTCACTTCCCCGTCGTCGCTGAACACAATGAAGCACTGCTGCTCTCTTCCAGGTTTCCCAGAACTTTAGTTTTAGTTGAAGTATTTTTCCAGCAAATCCGACCGCTTTGATACATCACATTTAGAATCACACAATTTGTAAGTTTATGACTGCTTGTGAGAAGAATGCCAGGGCAGCGGCTTCTTCTAGCTACGTGTCTTCATAGGTGTGCGTCTGTGCTGGCGAGGACACAGTGTTGGAGTAGGGTGCTTAAATGTGTGTGTGTGTGTGTGTGTGTTGAAAAGCCATCTGGAGCTCCTCTCGGGGTTTCAGCTACATGTGAACAACGTCATGAAAACACTGAAACACATGCTGCGATTGTGTGTGTGTGAGAACAGATTATTTTGTAAAGACAGTGGCACAAAGACACTAACCGTGTCGCGTTACATTAACTTGAATATGCCGTTTAGTGCCTTCAAGATGAGGCGCTTAAATCATTGAATGGTATCCTTAGCAACAAGCGTCAACGGGGCTTTCCAGCAAATTACACTGCGGTGAACAAGCAGAAGAGGGTTTCAAGTGTGACCCCAATGAGATCTGCGAGCGCTGGCGTACCTGCGGGGTTGGTTGTGTGGGAAGGGGATGACGATGAGCTGAGAGTTCGGAATGATGGCCGTCCACTCCTTCTTCCTTATCTCCTGAGTAGAGAGGGGAAGGGAAACACACGAAGTGGGTAAGCACACACGTGACCACTGTGTCAGCCACAGGAGGGAAACAAAAGGAGCCACTGGACAAAAGACAACAAATACTCACTTTACAACCAGGGACACTGCTAGACAATTTGTTGTAGTAAAAACAGAAGTATCCACGTGCCATAGAAAATACGCCTTCTATCAAAATACTGAACCGTTTAACGTTTGCCCCCGCAGTATAATATACAAACTATTCCTATTTCTGATGCTCTTCAATTTGATTCAGACTAATTAAATAGTTTAAAACTCTAATAAAGCAAAGGTCTCCATTTATCACTGAAATATTGTAAATTGTATGTTAATCTGTAGATTAAGTATAAGTATAAAGAAAAGAAATTGGCAAATACTTATATTGGTTTCTATTCAGGGCCTAAAAAAGAGCTATAAATCTTCCTTTACAATGCAAACAGAACAGAGAGAAATGGAAAAATAGTGGTAGATAGATAACTTTACAGAATTACGTCAACATCTAAATGTAGGTAATTTGGCAACCGGACAGATATTGGCATTCAACCGCAGGTCTCCCGATAGACACGCAAGCACAGAATATGAGTGCTAAGTGCTCTGGGGCAGAATAACAGGTTCTCATTGGCCACTGTGGGCTATTTTAGGCAACGATACATCTAAAAGAGGGCCGTGGAGAGCAATGAAGTTTCTCCCCACGGACGTATGCATGTCTGTGTCCTGTTAGCATGCGTGATTACGTGTGTCTGTTGCCAGGTGTGCTGCCAGAGAATCAGGCCATCTGCAGCACAACAAGCCAGGCCACCTGCCCGCGGTTCGTCTAAATCAACTATGCCTTTTCTCATCCTGGGACTTCACTCTCAGGGCTGCAACCCATCCTTCGATCTGTTTAGTTTAACCAGGCGCGGTTACGAATCGTAGGATGACACTCAAGTGTTGGACCGGGAGGAACAAGGGGTTAACCGCCAGAAGTCAAGTTGCATTGATCTGAGATAGCGGCTTTCGGCGCAGCGTGTGTTAGAAGCTGAGTCTCGACACGGACTGTGTTTAACCTGAAACAGGAAAAGACCGGCATCATCAACACTTTATGTTGACCCCCTCTCCCACATTGTCTGCTGAGGCTCCTTCCCGGAGGCGTTACGAGAACGGTGCGGCCGGATAACAAATGGCATCGTGTTAATGAATTAAAAGCACAATCACGCTTGAAGCTTTGAGGAATTTCCATTCCTACGTTTGGCAGAATGTGCCGCTGCTCTTTAAGTGTGGCTCTCTCCGCTCTCCGCCATGGCGAGAGGAGCCGCATCACGCAGCTTTTTTGAATATGCGCGACGGCGCCGCTGCTTTTCTACATAACGAGCGCATTCTCATCTGCCAGCCGTTAGTCGCTTAGCTCTTGGAAAGCGCCAGCGTCGGCGCGGCAACTAGCGGGGGAGCAGAGCTGGAGACGCGTCGGCCGCCGCTGCCTGGGAGCGGATCCGAGTTGGCTGTTTGGAAGAGAAAAGCGTTCCCAAGTCTTCAGAGAGAGGCACTCTGGTTCAAAGCCAGGGAAACTGGCACACCAGGAGCAAGCAGAGGAGGCGGATACAGAGACGGAGGCTGAAGGAGGGAGACAGAGAGAGTGAGTGACAAGTAGGGGACTGATTAGTGAAGTCAACCACTTTGAGCAGCAAAGGGAATCCCCCGGGTGGAAGATAAGTGAACAGGAGTAGAGAGAGAGAGAGAGAGAGAGAGAGAGAGGAATAAAAGAGGGACCGATCGGAGGGAGGATATCCAAGCAGATTTTACAAAGCGCCTGTGAAGCAGCAGGCGGAAACTCTCATTGTTGGAGCAGAGCCTCGTAAAGGGCACAGCGAGGGGGAGATGCGAGATAATGGAAGCAGGACACGCTAAGGGGTGAGGAAACAGAAATGAGAGAGAGGCGGATGGAGAGAGTCGGATCACAACCTGCCGACTGAGGCCAGGATGTCTCCTCTTTCCTAAAGTGCTTTTTAAAAGCGGCTGCTTCTCATTACACGTAGACTTGATGGCGTTACTCCACTCCTCGGTCCCCCCCCCCCCATCTTTAGGCATTCATTAATTCAGTTTGGAGAAGGATTGGGCGAGGAGGAGGGGGGAAAAAAAGGTCACATATCTTTGCATAAGGGAGGAGTGCGCGGGAAAGAGGACAAAGACAAAGCAGCTTGTTTGGGACGAGTGTTCTCGCGTGCACTGCGGCTTCTGAGTCGCGGACCGGACCATCTGCAATTCTAATCAGCTGCTTGACAAAGATCCTGGTACCACAAGGGACGCGTGTGTGGTGCGCGCCTAAAATTGGGTGTGACGCGTGCAGCGCGAGAGGAAGAGAGGAAACTGAGAAGGAGATGAAGAGCGCTCACGTAGTGTAGTGTAGAAATGTGTGCTTAAAACACAAATACCATCAATTATTGACTATAGGAATATAACGCTGGCTTCATCTAGAGAGAGGGGTGTTGATATTCCTGCCAAACCGGAATGAGGTCATAGGTTGTCCCATGTGGCATTTGGAGTGCCAAAAACAAATAGTCTGTCTCGACCTCTCCTCTTTGAAGAGTCCCATTAGAAATCCTCTTGCGTACTGCTGTAGTGGTGTGACAGCCTCTCCTTTGAAGTTCTGCTTAGGGTTCCCCCTTGACTCCCATCCCTCCTACGGGAACCGCAGGAGGAGCCGCCATCCACACTGGTCGCTCCCGGAGGTCCTGCAGGAGTCTGAGCTCAAGGAGCTTCTGGTGAACCTACAGCCTATCAATTTGTTCAGATTTTGCAGAATCTGACCCGGTGGCACCGATGACAAGCTGATGGAGTCACTATTAAATTGCGGTTTCCTGAACCAATTCAAATTCATCATTTGAAAAAAATCTAAAATCATTTCACAAATGACAACAAAAGAAAGGCATTTTTGTGGTCTACAGGTTTTCCCATAACCCTGTGCTCAACTCATTTCCAAACATCTTGAAGACTCATTCATCATTTGAATTGGAATTGATACAAACCCCACTTATCATACATTTTGCTGCGTGAACTGCTGCTCGAAGAACAAAATGAAAACAACCTCAAGCGCTCATTAAATGCTTTTGCAGCATTATTGAGAGAATGCTGTTCCTATTCAGCATGACTATTAATAAGAAGAGAAAATACCAGGAGGTAAATTCCCTTCCCCGAATCTATGCAAAGTACTCCTCCGAGGAGATGTGTAACATCGGGCTCATTGTGGATGGAGAGCTGCGCCCTCTGCTTAAGGACTTGTGAGTTGTGCTGGAATTGTGCTTCTAATTAATTAAGTTCATCATCAGTTCTTTTTTTTTGTGGAAGGCTCTCATTTCCTGAGGATATTTCTCAATGCTTCTTCTTAAAATAATGTACGAGTCCAGTTAACATGGCCCCGGTCTATTTCCTCACCGTCTCTCCAGGCCGCCGGGGGATGCCGACGAACAGGTGATCCAGGAAGTTGGCGCTCCGCCCGAGGCCCAGCACAGTGTAGGGCAGCTGCAGGGAGAAGTGGGCCGACTGGCTCAACTGACCGGCTGCAGGGAGAGAGACAAAGAGAAACTTATTTAATGTCATAATAAACCCAATCTAAAATAATATCTTTCCCCTGTGCTTTTCTTTAATTTTTTTAGTGTTCGATGGGCCGCCATGAAAGCTGGCGCACACGTTCCACTTGAATGAAATGTAATTCCTTTAATTACGCCTTAATGTTATCATCTAACTGTCTACAGAATTGTTTTTGTTAAATGCATAAATCCCACCTAAAGTAATTTCGATTTCTAACTTTTCATTCAGGTGGGGCACGTAGTGCTTCGTTAGAATGCACCACGACCGCGACACTTAATCACCGGCCATTTGTACTTCTCGAAGGTACGACACAATGGGCATTGTAGAAATTGTAGCCCCCAAGCTAGAATCGGCCTCTCATATTTGCATTCATACTTAAAAAAAAAAAGAACCTTTCTAACTCCCGTCTGTCTCATAAATATTTAGTGCATTGCTTCCCTCTCAAACATTCCGTGAACAAAGCAGCCCTGTAAAGTCTGACTGACTTTGTTGCTCATTACAACTGATCCCCTTTCCAGCTGTGCATCACACCCTGCACCCCCTGCCACTGATCTGTGGCTGCAAGTCCTGCTTTTCCAACATTAACGTCATTAACGTTTTAGGCGGTACAATCAGCTCCGGACGAACCCTATCATGAGCGCCAGGACTCGCAGGATGATTGAGCGCGATGAGGCGCCGTAAATGAGACACCGGAGGCCGGTCCGACGCCTCTCCTGCGCCCCCCCCCCCCCCCCCCCTAGCCTCCCTCTGCCTTGTCCTGTAATCTCTGCCTCCTCGCTTACTATTCTAATCCAGCCCTTAGTCTCCCGTCTCCCCCCCCCGCGGCTCATCTCCCTCTCTCCTCTCCCTTGACACGCCACTCCGACTTGGCCTCACTCGCTTTCGCTTACCCCCTTCTTCTCGTCTCTCTCCCCTTCAGCAGCTGTATCTCGCCCACGCCACCCAACTCTGCAAAGTGCAGCCGACATAAATCAACCTCTACGTGGTAAACAAAGCGAGGGATGGAAGAAGCGAGAGAGAGAGAGAGAGATAGAGAGAGAGAGAGAGAGAGAGAGAGCCCGGAGGCAGGCAGTGATCAGAACTAATGTGGATGGACTGCGTATTGCGGGCCGAGGGGAGCGCCACAGCTTTGCTTCTCCTCTTGATTTTTCTTAATCTACAGCAAACCTCAGTTCAGTTAAAGACAAAAAAAAAGAAGAGATTTGTCCGGGTCACTTTTGGCCACCTCAGCTGAACTGGGGTCAGTTCACTGAATCTCGCTGCAGCTATTTTATGCTCTTTCATAGTGTACAAATAAAGCATTCTACATTGGGATCATCACTAATAGGGTTACAAATTCAGAACACAGTGGATGAAAGTCATTTTAGATAAAAACAGCAGTGGCCATTCCATTTATTGTATTTTAGTGGAATATTTGTCCTCGATGCTCCATCGACGTTTGCCGCCTTCTACCCTTTCATCAGCCTTCTCTTTATCTCGCTATTATTCTCTGGCTTGATATCGCCCTTCGAATTTCCCTCTCCCTCTGCTTTTTTGGTGCTCTGTCGCTAGGTGAAGCGAAGAGGCACCATAATTGCTTTAATTGCACACCTCGAGTGAGCGAGGGAGACGGACAGAAATACTGCCTGTGTGCAGATAAAGCCGGGCCTGGACATCAACTAGTCCTCGGCAGCACAAAGCTGCGGCTTCAGACGGACATTTCAGGTGACTCCTGCGGTGTCTCACCTTTAACCATTGTGTGTCTGTGTTTTTACGAGCGAGTGTGTGAACTACCATTTCAACAGAGCAGTGTTCTGCTGTATAGTATACACTGGTTTTCTAACTTCATTCAGTGGATTCACTGAAACAGAAGGGAACCATGACGAAAGACAATGTGAGAAACTCTGAAGTCTGAACAGATAAAGAAATATCAAAAGCAAAATAACATGAACAGTCACGCAGAAGCAAAAAACAACTTCCAGCAGCCAGATGAGTGTCTTGAGTTTTTAGTCGTGCTGAGTATCTCCGCAGCCGTACCTGTCACCTGCAAATACCCCTAAATATCCCCTTCACCTACTGATGCTTTTATTATGAACCTTCAAGTAGCCTCCCGGGGACGCCATTTCTTGTAGTTGATATCCACCTAGCGAGTGTTACTTGGAGATGAATCCCCAGGGGAAGCCGCTTTAAATCAGCCCAATGCACTGAACCCCTGTCAGCCGGGCCGGAAGGAACAGGATTGGACCTTTAAGCCGGTCTCAGTATGATGTTTTTTGACAGACTGCTGCTCCCTGTCGTAGACAAGACGGGGGTGGCTTGTACTCGGCCACTCAGCAAGGTGTGGTTGTGTGTGTGTGTGTCAGTGAGTGTGTGTGTGTCTGATGGAGGATCAAGGAGGGTTACATTGCAGGCAGGGAGCCTTGCTTAGCATCTGCCAAGTGCTGTGTGTGTGTGTGTGTGTGTGTGTGTGTGTGTGTGTGTGTGTGTGTGTGAAAGAGAAAGTAGACTGGCTAGGAAATGCTGCCATAGCTGGAGCAAAGCCATTTCACAACAAGGGGAGGCTGGCAATGAGCGCTGTGCAGAGCGGTGTGTGTCCGAGTGAGTGTCTCACATCTCTCTGAGGCACAGCCAGCAGAGGTCTTGGAGGAGGACTCCACCCGGTCCACATGACTGACACTTTAACATCCACCTCCAGGAACACAAAGCCCATTCAAAGCAGCATGAGCGGCCGGCCTTGGCGTCTACATTCATGTGGCTGTGTACTTTCCCATTTTAATAAAGTTCTGAATGAGCGCACACACACACACACACACACACACACACACAGACACACACACACACACACGCACTATTGCGGGTAAGATACGCATCGTACTGGACGAGTGATCCAAAGCCCAACAGATAACCCGAACAAGGGAATGAGGCTGGCAAGCGAACACAATCGGACGTACAAAAACGGGCGTGCGCACAACACACACAAACGCAAGCTTTTGAAAGGGTTACGGCCCGGTTTGTGCTGAGAGAAAACGGTAAGAAAGCAAACTAAAGCCTACAGGAGCCTGTAGAAGGAGCTGCTCTGTTTATGTTTAATTCAGATTAAACGTTTTTAGGCTCATTTTTAGACAAAGCTTCTTCAGGGTGCGAATGTAGCCTGTATATATTAATTGGCCTCTGCAGCATATAATCAATGTTAGTGATGTGTAAAGTGGTTGCTTTACATGAGAAAAAGCTTTGTCATCGTTGTGAATGAGGAGATGTCTGCATCATCTAATCCGTATGATGTGGCTCACACCTATAAGCCAGTCATTGAGTGCATTACAGCGTTTTAAATTTAGCATAGAGATGGAATCCGGAATCGACGAGACGCATTTTGATCATCCTCTAATTCTCGTCCCCCGTTTTCTCTCAGCAGAATGCTGGACAACGACAGAAACTTTGCTTCCTTGGGGGTGTCGTATGGGGGAATATTAGAGAGAGAATGGCAGAAAGAGAGGACATGGACGCCTCTGAGGGAGCTAGCAGACATGTGTGTGTCCATTTGTTGAGGACATATCGAAAACATATTGTCATGAAAAACCTTGTGCTGTCTAGAGGTTTTAACACCTCCGGGGCAGACTATGTGACATCTAGCTCAGTGTTTCTCAACTGGTTGACCCGTTTGTAGTGGGTCGCGGGCCTTTGCATGGGAAAATGATTGACCGATCGATTTGGGTCGCGGCTTGTCATCAAGGGCTGATGGGTGGGTCCCGGAGCCAGACCAGTTGAGAACCACTGATCTAGCTCCATTCTGAAACTGGGTGTGGGCACCAAGGCAAATGTGGATTTGTTTGTTGAAAACTAATCAAGAATAAATAAGGAATTTAAACATGAAACAGAACGTATGTAAAATGCAACCGTGTGGGGACCCTGACATCCTGATCTCACAAAGGCAGAAAGGGGTCCGTATCATAATTGTCTTTCCTTCAGGACTGTGGGCACATGCTCCCTCTCCTCCCCGGGGCTTCACAACCAAAAGAAATAGTGTTTTCAGAGAAATTCATAGAGCCTGTCGCTATAGAAACCATTCGCTCTCCTGATGGCGAAAGAAGGAGCAAATCGCAGAGATAATAACGTGGGTGGAGCCCACGAGGTAAAGACCACGCGCACGAGGTGAGCCTCTCCCTTAGAGAGCCCCCTTCAGAGCCTGCACAATGGTGTCTATCTGAGGGAAATTGAGTGTGTATAAGTATGTGTGTGTGTGTGTGTGTGTGTATGCACATGCCCGTAGGGGGGTACACTGAAGGACCCGTAGGGCGTTTTAGCCGTTCTGTCCGTATCAGCAGCCAGCTCAAACACCACAGCTCAGAAGCAAGTAGACAACTGCGCCGGGAAAATCCCCCCCGAAATGTGTCAGTGAAGGCTGGGAGGGGGACAGAGAACCAGACCAATGGACAGCACCCATCAGTCTAGTTTGACCTTAGTAAAAATGAAAAAGACATAACTTGTTTTCTAAAGAATCGCGCCCTGGTCCACTGCGCGTTATCATCCACCGTCTTAGCTTTGATTTCTGCTTCAGAGATAATAGCGCCGCAGCACCTTAAAGTACAGAACAAAAGGAGATAATGGAAATCAGGAGGAGAAAAAACAAGCAAATTAAACAAAACAAAAATTCTGAAAGTCTCCGGTTTCATTTAGAGCCGCTGCTCGTAGAAGAGATGGCCGTGTCATTGAGCATCTCCGAATGATTTATAATGCCTCAATTCAGTTTGGAGTCAAGACTCGCCGCCAAAAGGGGCCAAGAGCATGTGTGTTTTCACCGCGCTGCGTTTGAGTTTGATCCGGTGTCATTTGGAGGGACGCCTGTGCACTACGAGAACAGCGGGAGCCATAGAAAGCTGACAGTGTGCCAGAATGAATAAGCTCTCAGCCAGTGCTGGAAAACATTCGCTTCAGGTACACTCAAGGTTGTTGAACTTCCGTGACGCGGTGGACTTTGTGAAGTAACTAGTGGAAAGGAAGGCCTTTCATGTTCAGATGAACCATCACAACAGCATGCAGGTACACACATTCACACTGGAACGTAAACGCACAGCATGAGAGAGTCTGTGACGAGCTACAAGATGCATCGAGACGCGCACGTGTATTTCAATAAAACTGGAGGCTCTTTGGAGATCGCTTGATCAACCGATTGGCAGACAGAGTGGGAGACCTAATTAGAAGTTTAACTCTTTACAATCTATGGGGAGGGAGAATGAAGGAGAGAGAGAGAGAGAGAGAGAGAGAGAGAGAGAGAGAGAGAGAGAGGTTACAAGCTGAGTAGAGGAAAAGAGATGAAAGGGCTGGAGGGGAGGAAAAAAGGTGAGGGAAGAAGGAGATCAGCAAATCAGTGAGAGGCAGGAATGAGAGAAAGCATACTATGGCCGATCAATAGTGATTCCCCATGTCTCCGTGGAGGGTTACCTTTCCACTCAATTTCTTCCCGTCCACACCAATATTTCTCTTCTCCTCACATCTAGTCTCTTCCTATTTGGCGTCCTGGCCTCTCCCTTTTCTCTCTCTCTCTCTCTCTGCAGCGAGCTCACACTTTCTCCCCTTTTTTTCTCTTCCTGACCCGGTCCACACACTGGCCAGCTCCATCTTCCATGTACTGTGCTAATGAAACTGGTTTGAGGATAGGGCAGCGCTCAGCGTCGAACTCACAAAGAACCAGAGGTATCCCGTGGCCGAGGACCAGTGTGAGGTCGGAGCTCAATAGGCCGGCTCTCACAACACTGCTTGAGGCAGCAGAGTGATGCGCTGATGAAAAAAAAGCCCAAAGAAAACCACACAAATGGCTCGTGAGTGAATGTACAGGTCGACACAACCCGGCGTGCAGCCCCTGAATTTGAATCGGGGTGGTGTTGGAACTTGTGAGCGTCTGAAAGGTTAAGGTACAAAGAACACTTTGGGGATGGCTTGCAGCAGGTGAACATGTGTTTTTTTGAAAAGGTCGAGCACTTACAATGGTCGTGTATGTGAAAGTGTGTGAGGGAGCCTTTGCTAATCCCATGAAGTCATTAGCCTAATTGGACGGTCTGCAGAGAGCTCCACATTGATTCGGGCCTGATGTGGTTCTCCTCTTTTCTGTTTCAGCCTTTCTGTGTCAAACGTCCTCCCTTCTCATCCCCATCACCTGATCCTTGGTGCCATAGAAACAACCAACTACTGCGGACTGGTTGGAATTCTCTCTTCATGCCGGGTTTTTTCCATTTATTTCAATTTGCAGCTTGGTGGCACTAACAGCAGCGGTTAAAAGACGCCATGGTAACGGTGGGCTGGTGCCAGCAGCTGGAGCATGTTTATGTATAAAATTGACAAAACAAAAACTTTTATAAAAGAAAAAGATATGAGCTTCTTCTGAGGAAATTCGGTGTGGAAGCACTGTCTCATCTCACCGCGCAACCCCGGGCCAATCAGGAAGGCAGAGTGCGGTTGTGATACTCAGTTTGTTAGCACACAACACAAGAAGAACTTGGACAGAGAGCATAGAAGTACAGAGGCAGAAAATATCTTTCCCAATCGGAATTGCGTAAAATATATTTTGCTACTTGGACACTGTAGATACCACAAGCTAAAGTCATTGATGTTATCAATGCCACACTAAACTCAAGACAGATAGAGCGAGAGAGAGCGTGTGTCCCTGCATCCGTCCCCACCTGCAGGTGTGAGTTTCATTTAGTCTCCTAGATAGATGTCATGATGTCTAATAATAGTCCATAGTTTTATACCACGACCTTTGAGTAAATTTGTCTGCATGTTTTTGTGTCTCTGTCACGCCTGTAATGTCTACACTGATGGTTCGCCAATTGTGATTCAATCACACAACACAGCGGTGGAAAAAGCAGACACACACCTGCATATATATAATATTTCACCCTGAACGTTGCACCGCCCCCCTCTCGACTAAAGAAATATGGTACGACCTGACTCCCCGAGGCCGACGCCGTACATTTTTTTTTTTTTTTTTTTTTTTTTACCTGTGCAGTGTCCACTGACAGAAAATAAAAAGGTTGTTAATGAACAACTATTCACCCCCCCCGCCCCCCACCCTCCCCCGCCTCACTTTCTCAGCTGGAGGTACTTGATAATGAGGTGTGCCGTTGTCAGAATCACAGCCAATACTCATCCATCCAACCTGCTTAGTAAGGGGCATGGCGCACTGCTGCCTGCAGGGCCCACAGCCACGCACACAAGGTAAAAAAACAGACTTCAGGGAATGCATGCGCACAGAGGCACAAACATATGGCTACTGACTGAAGATTATGTGCAAGCTTGGGAAAACCACATGGACTCACACAGTGTGTGCGTACACCTGTCCAGGTAAACATATTGTACGGGTAACCTCCACCCACAGAAAACTGGATGGAAAGAAACCTCGCCAGCAACGCTTCACCTTTACGGATGAGAGGATGGTATTATCACAGCGTGCAGGAAACTTATACAGAATGAATTATAGGCGTGTGTGTGTGTTAGCATGCTCCCTCTCAGGTATCTCACCGGACTGAGGATGCTCTACTTCTGCCCCGTCTCCTCTCTGCAGACTCTGACGTCCCTCTGACCCACTTCCATCCTTCTTCCCTTCCTCTTGTTCTACAGTTATTTCGTCCATGATGCTTGACTTCTCAGGCCCCTGGTCTCCATCGCTCAGCATATCATAATCTCTGTCTCCTCTTCCCTCTGCGCGCTCTCTCTTTCAGGAGGGTGAAGGGTAAGTGAAGATCGTTGGGCCCCAGTGGAGAGGCCCAGACATTGTGCGTGTGTGTGCGTGTGTGCATACCCCATCATTGCTCATCTCTGGCAGCCTCGCTGGCTGTTCCCCGAGCTACAGAATAAATACACTTTAAATCACAGCGCGCACACACACATACACTCACACACATGCAGGTTGCCCCCTTGCAGCACTTTGCTGCTGTTAAATGAGGGGTCTGGGGAGCGGTGTAGGCGAAGCTTGTGGCTACGCCTCCTCCCTCTGTGCACTCCAGTCAAACAGTGGATAAAATAAGCCAAAGTTGTGCCGGGCAACCTGGAGTAAGCCGAGATATTCTAATGTTACAAATATAGGATTCTGCTTTCTGAACTGTCTGGAGAGGCAGACACTGGGAGAAAAATGTCAAGAACATCTATTCTTCTCACATGAACG
The DNA here is from genome assembly GCF_949316345.1 of Pungitius pungitius. Classification (NCBI taxonomy): domain Eukaryota; kingdom Metazoa; phylum Chordata; class Actinopteri; order Perciformes; family Gasterosteidae; genus Pungitius; species Pungitius pungitius. The sequence goes on from NC_084903.1 coordinate 7,699,328, forward strand.
GGAAGAAAAATAGAATGCCTTTATTAAAAAACTGTGTGTGGCGTCTTTGAGTAACATTGAACACGAATGACCTGCTTCAAAGTTGAATGAGGAGAGTCAAACCAGTCTCACCTGAGGAATTCTCCTATTTTGTTGCCAGTAATTTGTTTTTTTACATCCAGTTTGTTTCATTCGGGGGAGCTTTCACCTCAAATGAAAGCATTAACCAATAACTGTGTGTGGAACGGCCATATTCAAAACATACTCCTTTTCTTTTACATGGGGCTCAAACCACAAAAAACTATTTCTGGAGACATCAGAGCTCACCAACCAAGAAGGTACATTTGAAAAGTTGACAAAGGCAGTGCGTATCAGAACTACTTTGCTGTTCTAACCTTTCAGAATGAAGTTCTCAAACTCATTGTCTCATACAAGCTTTCGCCCTCAACGCTGCTGCCTCGGCGAATGACTGCTCTCATGCTTGGCATTTTTGTAGTGTTTATTCTTCATAACTCCTAGTGAATAAAGGCCTTTAGAAGCAGACCGAGTTATAAATGGGAGTCGGATTGGACACTATTTTCTGTTGCTGCTCAGAAACTCTTTTTTAACCCCCATAAGTTCCACAGCAGTCTGTAGCAGAGGAGCAATCTGAGTTTACAACTGTACAAGCAAGTTACCACGCAAGGCTCTTCTACAACTTATGTTACGATACTCAATGATCTATAGGGAATGGAAAGGGAAATCCTTGACTGGCCTGAACAAGGCCCTGACCCTAGACACATGCCACACACATCTGGGATGAGGTTAGAACGCTGGCTACCAGACCTCAAGGACAACCTCAGATAAGATCTGCTGAAATCTTGTGTATAACCTATGTGTCCACATACTTGTGACCATGGTGGGTTGCAAAACAAGTGTTAACTTCCTCTATAAAAGTGGCAATATTTCAGCTTGTTTTTTAGAAATTCCTTCTGTAGATCCCAAAGAAAAGTCAAAACACACAAATATCACTGGATCTTATTCATCATCTACCTTTAGTATGACTCCTAAAATCGCCTGCGCATCCAGTGTGGCTCTGTATGAGTCTCCATCTTCTCTGCAGTGGGCGTGGGTGCAGGTGGTGAGAACTCCCCCCCTGCCCGCCCCCAACCCACACCCCCTGCCTCTCCACTCCTTCTCTCTATGCCCATTTGGCAGCATACTTTAAACCAGCAGAGTGCGTATAGAGGGGGAATGAAGCTGTGTGCTTCGACACGCTGTGAGACAACTACATACAGGTCGGCTCGTGTTAATATTTCAACCGCTCGGCGTAACGGCTTTGGGCACGGACACAGTCTGCGCTGATTGGAAGATTAATTTCAACAGTGTTTGGTCGCTGTGAGCCGACAGTCGTTTAATGGTGCTGAAATAACAGTGACGCTGGACTGTGAGCCATCGACTCTCGTATGGACTCCAGTTGTGCCATTAAGATAAATGAAACAGTGAATTCTGACACGCACAACACACACAAACACACACGTATACACATCCCTGACTCTGGGCTGTCAGTGCATCTTGTCCTCATCCAGCTCTGTACCCGACGTAATGTCAATTAGGTTAACTTAGGTTAATACGGCACAACACCCCTGTCCTCGATGTCTCGTCTCATCTTTTTATGCAACTATTCTTCTCTCTGTTCATGTATCTATCTCTACCCTTGTTAGTCTGGTGCACATTGAGTAGTGCAGTGATCATCAGCTCCAGGATTGCAGGAATTTGTCCTCCTACGGAGACCATGTGACGCTACGAGTTAGGGCGTCGCAATCAATACAGCTGGGAAGCCTGACATTAAGGGAATCCATGTCATTACTCATGTAAAGGGTGGGGATTTGTGAACAAAACCCTGGCTTGTTGCCTTGTGTATACCAGTACAGAACACAGCCAGATGTTGACAGCACTGCTTATATTAACAGACGGGAGAAGCCCTTTGAGAATATGTGAAGAGGAGCGGTTTGACATTGAAAATAAATGTAAAAAACACTCAGATGTCAACAGAAATCCCCTTCCAGCACTCTCGATCGGCACCAGTTCCATTCTTGATGATGCTTCTTGCCTTCAGATTTTTGTTCAAAGAAATAAGTGCACATATACCTTGGACCTTCATGAAAAGGAGAACAGCTGGTCGATGTTGCTTCGCTGTTGGAGGAATTTGGGAGTAAAGGCTGACAGCGTTTTGTAGGCTTCACACTATTTTTATTCAAGAGTGGTGCAGAAATGTTGAGAATACTGTAACCCATCAAATGTGCGGCTGCATTCATTCCAGGATGAATATTGGATTGACAGTGCTGGAAAACTCATCTTTTAAAAATGTGTTCGACAGATCAAAAGTTGTTTAGAATCATTTTTTTTACTTACAAATGTGGGCGAGAACTGCATTTATACAGCGAGGTGGGGTGAACAGCTACTACAACACAACAGACTGATTCACTCTTCTTCGGTTACAAAAGTCTTTTCTTTAGCGGTCCTTATTGCTTCAGCCTTTGAGGCTTCGAGGCTATTTTCTCATAGTAACAAAAATGAAGAAAAAAAGACAACAGGCAAGTAAAATCAATATGTCCTTCTTTTTCTCATTCTCTGTTTGATCAAAAGCCTTCAAAACAGTGTTCAGCTAGACTGAGTAAAGCTGTCATTGGTGAGTGAGTCAGACATTAATAAATCTGATGTGGATGTAAGAGCTCAGGCAGTGAAATGTTTACATAAATACAGGCCTCTGGAAATGCTCTGTCACTCAAGTGGATAGTCACGAAATGAATGCTACATGGCTTAAGTATCACTTAGGAAAAAGGAAGCAAAAGGTGAAGTGACAGTATTTGTACTGTGGCGCAGAAACGACGCACACGTCTCTGTAAGCACTGCCGACTAGTCAATCACAAGGTGCGTCCTCAGCTCTATGGTGCCAAACCGTTTGCCCAAATACTACCCTCCCGTAGCTGTAGACCTAGAGGAAACACTGGGCCATGCCGAAGAAAGTGTACGACTAGAGATTGAGACTGTAAATTACTAAGTCAATAAATGAAGTGAGAAGTAGTAATTTTCCCATTGACTACTATACAAACAGAGGGAATGTGGGTTTAAGACGCTTCAGCATAGGCTTCACTTTCAGAACTCACGGCTGCTGCCTTGCTAAAGAATGCCGTGACAGCCACACCACCTAACAGCGTCAAGCCCACTTTTAACCTCCATGACACATTTCAGCAACCAACGGCGCAAACCAAAGTGTGGAGACATTGTCGTGGACCGACCGGTCACCATGTAGAGGGCGCTATAGAGCTGCATCTTGTTATAATGATTATCAAATCCTCACCTGAGGCGTTCTTTAGGTTGCCGTTGGAGTCCGTTGTGGTGTACATGACATAGGGGCCTGGCTGGTTAACACCAAAAGGCTGTGAAAACATGAAGCACACAAAACGTGACACGTGGCAAGTATCTGTTCACATCAACCGTCTGTCAGTCTCAGCTAAAGACAGGACAAACAAGCAGGGAGGAGGGAAAGAGAAATACAGAAAAGACGAGAAAGAAAGTGGGGAGAGAGACTTGGCGTTACCACAGTGACCACAGACATTTTTCACTTTTGTTTTCACCAGGGTGAAGTGGCGAATGTCGGCCTTCTATTATGTGACACAAACCAGTGGTCTTATCTCTTGAGGATGACGAGAGATCTGCCGAGTCCTCCCTCTATTTACCCTCCCTCATCACGCGTAAACATACCCGCTGCGAGACAGACTCGGCCCTTTGTGCTGCAGCACTCGGGTGATGAAGGAAGGAAAATGAGGAAAAAAGCGAGGGAGAGTGATGTTAAAAGCCACAGCAGAGCAGATCGCTGGGACTCAGAGAAAGACGACGGGAGCTGTGACTAAGGAGAAGAGGAGTGAAACGGAAAAAACATAGAGGTGGGGTGATGGATGGGAAGAGAAACAGCCAAGAGCGTCGCTCGCCTAATGCATTCATCGTACCTTTCAGTTAGACAACAAGCAGGTGGAAGAGCAGACGGACAGAGAACCAAAACAACTCCGATACCAGCAGCCTCTTGTTGATGTCAATGCCAACGTGTTTTGCGAAGGGCCTTCCACTGGCGAAAGGTTATATAAGGAGAGGGGATATTGGCTGCAGCATTTGTGTGCGATTTCTCTGGCCACCTACACGCGATCGTCATGACACCGGCTCTCTGGGATGAATGTAGAAGTGCTGGAAGCTCAACTGCTCCACAAATCGATGGCTACGTTTAACTCCCAACAGAGCATCACAACACCTTACACCCCCTTCAGGCGGACGCGGGTCGTCTGTCAGGGTGGGGGGGGGGGAGGTGAGGGGGGGTGTCCATCTCTATGTAACAATCTAATGTAACCGCCCACCTGTCGTGGCCTGCAGTCACAGTTGGGACATCAGATGCAGCCCAGCTTCGGCAGGGTTGTGTATCTTTTCTCAAATCCATAAAAAGGTATCAACGGATGTGCACCAGTACAAAGTGTTATCTTCAGTCAGACAACACCTGCAATCTATCCTTTTTGATGCAGTCAAAGTGTCCCTGAGAGACAACACGCAGCTAACAACAAAAGTGTATTTATGAAGGACAGGAAAACATTATTTTTCCCTTGTAATAAACAAGAATCCTATGTTATTGGGAAACCGCAATAGGTCATCGCGAAAGATTCAATACAGTAAGCTCGGGCTACTGACTTAATATTAGGAAGAAAAAACAATGAGGGAAGGATGGTGGGGGGGGGGGGGGGGACAGGTGAAAATCTTAAATGGAAATCTATTTCCAGTGCTTTTCATTTTTTCCCGGCTGCACTGCAGGACACTTTACAAAGAATGAGGCGCTCATTCGGACTCAGAGCACAAAAACAAAACCCCTTCCCTAATTTCCTGCATATAGAGTTCATCCTCCCTATAAAAAAGACGTTTGGCCAGCACTACAGGATATTCCAGCCCATGTCTTTCTGTTCCTGCTGCTTAACGTGGATAAAAAGCAGCGGGGACATAAAGACGTGTGCGTGGGGAGATAAGTGCAACGGAGACGATGGGGACGGTACAGCCAGAGAGACACAGAGAAAGACAGATTCCTTACCTTGACATCTTCTGGACAGTCATTGAAGCAGAGGCCGCTGAGCACTGAGGAGGACAGAGAAGCCAGAGTTAGACATGCCACTCAGCACCTCTTACGCCTCCAACACTGTGATGGAGCCGCTGTATCAACGGGAATGACGCATGTCAAACTGGCACCGAGGAACAAAAACCTTTAACTCGAGTTCCACAGGCGGGACAAAGAAAAACAGATTGATATTGGCCACGTCACATTCCCCTTCATGGAATCCTATTTTATATGCACCAGGCAAGTGTTGACAAGATGGACATCCGCAGAAAGGAGGCAGGGTCATAAATAAATTGGCGGCAATGAGAAGCATTTAAAGAATAAATGTGCATGCTAATAACGCTGCGTGTGCGCATGCTAGGAGGGCCGTTCCCCTCTTTGTGTGTACGAGCGGAGCGAGGACAAAATCCGCTGAATTGCTAATCAGTCATTAGAGAAGTGACTGTATTAGCATACTAATGGGGTCCTGGGTCTAGGTTGCCTTGATTTGCCTGATGGAGTCACACCGAAGCCCAGAACGCTGTTAATAAGGTCGGCCCCCGGCGCCGTGCTGAATAGCAGCCGAACTCAGTGCACCTATTCAAAGGCGACATCGCAGCGACCCCGACTCACTCGTGGGAGGATGAGGCCTCGCTGCTGGATTGTTGGGTCCTAATTGGCCACAAACAAAAACACAAACATTAATCACAAACATTTACTATGAAATAGCGAGCCGTAATTATGTTGTAGAGGGTTTTCAAGGGATTTAAAGGCTCTTTGAAATGGGTTTTGTGATGCGGAGCGCCGCCAGGTGACCCCCGGCGCCGCTCCGACCTACACCAGGGTCCCTCGTCATAGTCACTGTCTGTGGCTCGCTCATTTCCACACTTCCATGTCCACTGATTACTCTATTCATTCCTCTGCACGGTGTGGAATGTGTGCGGGTCGTCATGGCGAGTGTTAGGAAAGGCTTTAATACAGTGTTGAGCTTTTACATTTATAGTTGTTGTTGGATTGCCATGAAACTCTGTGGATTCACTTGAAGAATGGAAATAACTCCTTGAAGACGTTCTGTCTTCCGCCATCATGAGGCCAAAAGGCCGCTGTAATCAAATGTTTATATGCTTCTTTTTATTTCATGTTATAATATCTAAATTGCTTATCCTAAATTAGCAAAGTGCATCTGCAGTGGACAGACTAAGGCGGAGCAGGAAGCCAATGTGCCATTCTGTGATCAAGTAGATGTTGTGGAGAGTGTTTCGGGAATCATGTGCTTTTGTGGGTGATCAAGTTTTGGCTGGAAGATCTGACTGAAAATGTCTATGATCATTTTAGAAATCCTCATTCCATCCCTGCCTTCTTCCATTGAATCTGCAAATCCACAACAGGATTTTCCTTTACTTTCAAAGCTTTGATTGGAAAAATGTGGCAAGGGCAAATTTGCCTCTTTGAAATTAAAAAAGCGTATTAATTGTATGCCTGAAGGAGAATTCAGATAGAGATTCCATAAAAGGCAAACATTTGTTCCTTGACCCTAACCGACCACACCACGTATGTGCAGCTACTCAATATCCTTGATAAACAGGTTTCAGCTTAATTTCATCTGTGAACAAAAATCTTTTTCTTATTGAGCCCTTTGTTGTCACTTCAAAGCTTGTTTAGAAATCACATACGTGGTATAGAAAACTACAAAACTTGTGCAATAAAAGGTTTCTAAAGTCATGCATATCAAAATAGGACCATAAACTTTTCATATTCTAATGAACCTGTAAAAACTTGAATAATAGCTCCATACATTTACTCTCTGTGGCATGGGAGATCAATTTGATCATCTAAAATGACCATTAGTGCCAAAAAGCCTGAGGCAGTTTCCGGCTACTGTCTTGCGAAGTTGAGTTATGTTGAATAAAGCTGAGCAAAGCAAAAAAAAAAAATCATTAGGTTATTGTACAATCTAAATAAAAGATCCAAGACCCACTGTGTGAATTTATACTGCCCGTCAAATCCCACATTAACACATCACAGGCTTCGGCCCAAAGTCATCTGTGAAGGACGCCGATGATCAATAAATCTGATGGATCGGATTACTCATTGCTTGTTTGAATTACACGCTGTTTTGGGGTCATGCTGGAGGCATTATGGCGCCTCTCTCAATCAATGACATCGCAGAGGGATTTGACCGCCATCAGTGGCATTTGGGATTATATTGGGCCGAGGACATGGGACTCAAAGTTTAGTCTTCACTTTTCAGATTCGGAGGTTAACGCCTGGTGGCAGCAGGTCAGTCACGGAACTAAAAGTGAGCATAAAATGTACTCCCCAGAGTCTGTGCATCTCTGTTAGCCGAAGCCAACAAAACCGCCAGCTTGTGTCTTTGTCAGCCTTCATTTGCGAGCAGCGGCCTTAAAAATACATGGACCTGAAGCGCATCCTCAAAGAGAGATTGGTGCATGAAGGGACCGAGAGGAAAGAACGCCGTCACACAGCTTGGATACAAATACACAGTGTGACACAAATCGCAATTGGGAAACAGGTGAGATGAGGTGTGTTTACTCAAGTCAAGGAAAGAGACATGTAAGAGAAAGATTCATGTGAGTGGTGATCGGTGTTAATGTGATGAGAAACAAAACTCCCCATTTTAGTGACACTTGAATCCCCAGCCTGGATGTAATGAAGTGGAGATAACGCCATCAAAGCGGCCTGGCCTCATGTCAAACCTTTTCTCTCCTTCTCTCCTGTCAATCATTAAATCTCCCAGTCAAGTCTGGCACTGTCAGTTGGCGAGCCTCACATAGCCGCTCCAGGTGGGAAACGGGACACAAAAGGAAATTACAGAAATTCACTCATGCATACAGAAAAAAAAGGAGAAAGACAGACATAAACTGCATGAATGCAGGAGTTTTCATAAGTCAGTGGACTCGCCGTCGCTCCAGTGTGTGTGTGTGTGTGTGTGTGTCTGTAACTACACATAAGGTGGGCTTCTGCTCTCTGTGAGGCCGCTCGGTCCATAATTCAATCTCTGGTTGACATGTAACAAGTACATAACAGTGCTTCCATGGCCAGGACAAGCCCACATGCATGAATGCGCATGCACACACAGCCAATTTTCTACCTAAATATTAAGACTGATGGCAGCTCTTTCACAGGACTAACCTAATCGAGTGAAGGGCGAACTGGTGTTTTCATCATATTGACAGTAAGCAGTGTTTCATGAACGGCGGTTGTGAGTCGGGGGAAAGAAGGTGAGAGCCGCTTTACGTCCAAATGAAAAAATATCACCCACACCATGTCACAGGTAAAGGTGGAAGCATCCAGAAGCTGGTTTTGCATTTGTGTTTATGGCTTTTATTTACCTAAGTGGTCAGAAATGATTAAGATTTAATTCATGGGTAGAACAATTACTTTGAATAAAAGTGCATTGTCTGCAACTATCGAGAGGGCTGCTCTTAATCTGTGGCTGTGCTGCCAGTTTGTGACCCGGGACACAAGGAACCAGGTCATTCCTCACCACTGAGCGGTAGACTGCTTCAGTGTTACTTCGCTTACTCTGTGCCAGTTCTGGTGAATTAATGTTCCATAACGGTTTGGGACAAGAGTCCATTGCAAACGTACCTGTTAAAACCCAGACTCCTCCGATGGATGGTCTTATATTAAATGCTAAAACACCGGGAGCCGGTACAGCCAGCCAGGTTTGGATGAATGCATTTTAGATGTTTGAGGTGTTGTTAGGGGCTGATGTGTTTACATGAAATATGAATGAGGTGCCAGGTGTTATTTTAAGCACATGCACAAGCAACCATTTAATTTGACTTTGTGACGATCATCAGGCAAAAGCTTGACCTCTTGGCAATAATGAAAACCGGATTTAAGTTTCTTCTTCATCAACTGTCAAAAAATATTACAAAATAATGTGATAACGGTACACAAGTACGTGAGGACAAATCTAAAGCCTATTGCCCCTTCCCCACACCTCTGGCTCCCTTGCTTGGACCTGATCAATTTTTCAAACGCCGCTTTCTTTTGGTCCCAAACTACACCCAAGTATTTGTGAATGCATCTTGCACAGCTCTCCCGTGAAAATATGCACTGAGATAGAAATATAACTAACTGAGACCTGGAAAGTGGGCTGGTCCAGGGACACAGTGCATTAAGAGGCTCACGTGGAGAAAGGAGAATACCTACATCGCAGCTGGTGCAACATAATCAATAAATCTGATGCACATTGGTAAAGTTGATATAAACACCATAAAATTCATAGCCTCAATCTGAAATTGAATTGTTTGGAATTGAACCGTGTGCAGCAGCACACATTTTGTACATAGTGTCTCTTATGCTTGTTACAAACATGGAACCGTTACAGTTCGCACCAGTCCTGATCTTTGATCACCACACACACATGCATTAAGAGCAAAATGCGATGAGCAGACCTTGACGGGGGGAACATGACGTGCCATGTCAGCGCTAGTGGCTACAAGTGCAAGTCAGCGAGAGCCAAGCGGCACACAACAGTCTGATAGCTGAGCGCCGCTAGCTCTGAGATGCTCATCACTTCTCATTGTCCTCAGGCTGCTTCGGTAGCTGCAGGGACACGCATGGGCACAACATCCCCCCCCCTATGCTCAACTGTCTGGTAAATAGCACAAACATTTGGGTATTACTATGAAATCTTTACGTTAAAAAAAGGACCTTTAACTGTTTCTTATCAAATGACTCATGAGAAAGTGGTTTCCTATGTGTGCCTGACTGAAAATGTCCCTACATACATACTTTAATGGCTGTGGTCGTGTCTGGTCGAAGTATAAGTAAGACAAAGCAGTGTCCTGCCGGGAGGTTTCAAATCCCGGAGGGAGCTCCCCCCCTGCCACCTGCTCACTTTGGGTAACATCATTATAGTGTTGTTGCAGCTCTGTGTCCCCGAACAGCTGGCAGTGGCTTCAACATGGTTTCACTTTTGGAGGAATACCACAAATGCAATGTGACCGCCACGTTAATTAGCCATATCAATAAGAATCAAGTGACATCCTCAAAGAGGCTAGCTGTCTAGAGAAAACGTATTTTGGTTGGCAGCACATTACATGGTATGATCAAATGTGCTGTTCAAAAACTACACTGGAAAATGACACATGAAATGTAATGTCTACTAAAAACAAACCAGAATCACCCAAATGACCCTTTACTTTGGGGTACTTTTGACACTTTTGCCACAGCTGTAAAAGACAACAGACTAACCTGCAGCACTCGTTAGCCCTTCAAACCCAGACCACCAACCTCCCCTCTGAGCGGGACCTTACGTGGGTTAGGAGCATTAACAATGGCCACGGATTCAAAAGTAGTTGTTCTTTTTGATTTCATCTTCTAATGCGCTTCCCATAGGCTCTCTCTCGCTTCCTTCAAACTCAATCAGATCAAGACTAATACTATAGAACTCAAAAAAACATAAAGAAGCCATATCATGTTCATTTTCAGGTTCATAGTTATTCCGGGTTTCTAATACAACGTTTTTAAATGCTACGTATAAATACTAGTGTATAATAGCATTAATAATACCAGTGTAATTTCCCCACCAGCCTGCATGTGACATAAGAAGGGGATTCTAATCAGAATGGCTTGTAGTGACAAAGACAGACTGTGTTGTCTCAAATCACAGTCTGAGGGTTGGTTGGCCCTCCAAAGACCCAAATGACCTCATAGGTCTCCTTCTGAACGGATTGCTTTCACAATGATCTCACCACTGCTGCTGGTATACTCCCTTTTGATCAGGATGTGCAATGGGAGTCCTGTATCCTGGCGTTTGAACCAGAGGTGGGAACATAAGACACTACAAATCTCAACTACTGCCCCTAGTAGGCAATAAAGGAGATGTCGTATGCTTCGCTATACAGCCGGCTTGTTGTCATATTTGCAGGCAGAGCCATTACGACATCAACTGTCAACATGAGCTGGTGCTATTTTGACAAACACGGGAGCAGGTGCTCCCACTCAGCCGCCTTTGTGCGCCACCACAGCAGAGATTGAAAAGAGTGTTCACACCGCACTGAGTACACAGCCTGCAGGCAAATCCTCCTCCGGACGACGGCGGCACGCTGAGACACATCGTGCAAAATCTCCTCGTTGGCGTTTGAATGACATGAAAGGAGGGAATAAAAGGCAGCGCTGCTGACTGACAGGCAGAGAGGGGGACAGGAAACAAGAAGACAAGTTGCCGGAGAGAGGGGTGAGTGAAAAAACAAGGGGGGGAGGGCGGGGGGGGATACAAATAAGGCCATGAACGAGGAGGCGTTGGGCAAACAAGAGAGGAGAGGAAAGTGGAAAGAGCTGGATTTGGTGGAGGAGAGAGAGAGGGGGGGGGGGGGGGGGTATTTGGGCCTGAGAAAGGCTCCCAGATGTTTCTCAATGCAGCTAATCTGCATCCTATAAATGAGCAGGAAACTAATCAACTCATACAGTTCTGCCTGTCACGCGCTCTCCTCCTCTCTCTCACACACACACACGCACACGCACACACACACACACACACGCACCCACCCACCCTCCTGATCTCTATTTGGAGATGGAGTTTATGATTTCTCGCGTCTCTTCAGCAGTAATCATCCATCCATCTGTCCACCCTGCAAACCTCATCGCCTCCTTCGGCTCAAAGTGGCACCACTTAGCTTTGAGTAAGTGGATGCGTGTCCTTTCTATGGTCCTTAAAAAAAGGTAACAATAATTGTGTTATGTGTATGTCTCCTCGATGATGGGGATTGAATAAAAAGCAAAAAAATCTGTTGATGCGATTCGTCAGTGTGAACCGAAGAGGTCCACCACTTCACAACACCTGCATGTGGTCAGAATAAAACCAAAAAAGCAACACATCAGCGTTGCTGATTATTTTATTTTTCTTTACCCGACAGCAGAGATGGGGACTCGAGTTTGAGACTCGGACTCGAGTGCGACTTAAGTCGCACACACAGTGACTTCAGACTTGACCTGAGACTCGTCCTCTGAAGACTTCAGACTCGAGCTTTGGGACTCGTGAACAATGTTTAATTTTAGGAAACATCTGATGAGCTCGCTATACCCCTCCCTCCGTTACATGCCTACGTGGCTGGCGGTCCGGCCGGCGGTTCGGCCGTCGGGACGTATGCACTCCAGTGGCAGACCGTTTACTCTGCGATCTCCTTAAACTGTCTCTGCTCGGCTCACTGAAGCAAAACAATACGTGGACAATAAATATCAGAGCCAAGAGCAGCGAGTGTAGTCAACTACTGCTGCTAACACATCCCGTCGGACCAGGATTATATATTTATATCCGTTAATGAACTTTTTTCCTCCTGTCATTACAGACGGTTGCGTCGATTCTTACTGTGAAAATCTACGTACTTCCAGTTTAGGGGCTACGCTTCGTATTTTCATTTTATGGGAAAAACCACAAAAAAAATAATATTAGTATTACTATAGTAATACTATTAGCATACAGTATTATGACTGCTTTAGTGTTATAATGACTGCTTTATCTATTAGCCTAATAGATAAAGCAGTCATAATAACATATTACATGCTTTGAATTTCTTATATATAGCTATGCAGTGTTCTAAGCAGCCTGGATGGGTCGCTGTACGTGTGGCAACACTTATTATAACCACAAGAGACTTGAGACTTGACTTCACCTCTAGCTCAGAGACTTGAGACTTGACTTGGACTCTAGCTCAGAGACTTGTGAGCATCTCTGCCCGACAGCGTCCTGGCTGCCAATCGTTAGCCTGCAGCTGTGCAGCTACAACCCTCTAACCTGCTCAGAAATGTAAATATACACCTATGGAAAAAGGCGCACAGGCCTTGATGGAACGAGCTCGTCCTTGAACTGCTGCATGTCGGGCGCATATGGGAGGATGAGATGTCAGGTGCGGGTTCAGGTCATCAAAAAAAAAGAAAAAAAAGAACAGGTTGTCTGGCAGGCTGAGAGGCGAAGCCGCCCTGAGATGGATCGGGACCTCTGGCTGCATCCTGGGACCTTAGCCACCACTCACAAACACACAGAGACACAGACACACATACAGCGGGTCGGACACAGTCAATCCTTCTGCGAGTGTTGGTTCAATAAGGCCCCGGGGAGGCCTAAGCGGTGTCATCTTGAGAAGACAGGACTCCGTCTGGATGGGCTGCCTGCATAGACCCACCGCTGGCTGACAGAGCGCGTCACTCTGAACATGGAGTTCCCCCGCTCAGCTGCACTTATTACTGTGTAATGCTATCAGAGACGCCCCAAAAGAACAGAAAGTAAACTAATTCCCCCTCGGAGGAGGGGGGGAGAGGCTGTCGTGCGAGGCTATTGAGATGCATTTGAGCTGGCATTCACAGGGGAGGGGAATGAAAAGTTGACAAGGTGTAACACTTGACAGATACATTTTCATTTTGTTAGTCTGCACTCGGCTAGATTTAGCAAACGCGACAACAAATACACGAACCAAACGTTGTCATCATGACTGATGTCGAATAAAGGAGGAGGGAAGAGGGTGCTTTCGGTGTGGGTGTATCCGTGTGTTTTCTTTGATGTGCTGCACCGAGTCAAGACGTGCATAACGAAAAACAACATGGGAAGCATTGGTTATATATGGACAAAGGATATGATCTGAACCCTACATCACACTGCTCCTCTTCAACCTGAGAAAAGATTTAATGAGCCAATGACTAAGAAACCCTGCAGGAGAAGGCAGGGTCTTTAAACTCAATGAGTACTATTGAGCATCATCACAAAACCAGCTTGTTTCAGCCGAATGAGAAATATGTGTTAACTGATAAATCATTCTCCACGGTGACGAGCTGCTTACTTTACTGAAAGTCCTCCTGTCTGACCACTGGGTGCCACACTGCAGACAGCTCTCATCTAATGTTAACTGCAGACTGGAACTCACTTTGTGTGTTGTAGCATCAGCCATCAAAGTTCGGCGTGGGGAACACAATCCTGGAATTGCTATTAAAATGGACATTGAACATACATACCGACTAAATACTAAATAGGATTTTACTATGCTGTCACAGTCTTTCTATTGTAATCAATTCAATTGAATGAATACATTATTGTGAAGCCGAGAGTGTTTGCTTCTGCTTATTTTTCTCAGTCGGCTTTTGATTTTCTTCATTCTCAGTTTGAAGCTTAACAATTTGGAGGCGGTGTGTATTACCCAGTATAAATGTGTGTGTATATGTAATACTAATAATGATTACATACTGTAAGTGTGCTTCACAAAGGCATTGTGATGATTTATGTAATTCCCCCTCCCCCCTCTTCCAAAAAACAACAAATGTGCGCCAACTGCTCTGCAACAGAATGGGATGAACAATGCTCCTTGTCCTACTAATGAGCAGAGAGTGACAGATTAGACTGTGCAAAGGCCCACCCTTGAGCGGGACTATTTTTGCTTTCCTCAAATGTCACTAGGTACTAACGCTGTGCCAACATTTTGACTTCAAAAGACAGCGTCTTGAATTTTACTCAAACACTCTGCCAATAAGGAAGACGAAAAAATGCTTCTATTAACTGAGACGAAAAAGCAGCGAGCCAAAAATAGAAAACAAAATCGCACTCAGGTATTGAAGCTCCGCTTGCTTCTAGCCAGATGCACTTTGTGTATACGGGCTTTAAAGTGCGAGGGAAATGCAGTATATTGCACCAACGGTGTGTGCTAACTCCCCTGAATCATCGAACATTTCAGCGTATTTTTCTGGCATTTCTGACACCTTCATCAGGCAGTCAAAAGTGGAAAGTGACAGGTTACATGTGGAGAGAGGGAGGAGCCTGACATGCCGCAAAGGTGCCTGTCTGACTCCCCATCCAGGATTTATAGCTACACAGTGTGAAACAGAAGTAAAACATTAAAAAACTGAAGCACACATAATCCATAAAAGCAAACAAAAGCGACACTGGCACAAACAAGGCAGTGAGACTGCAAAAACAATGGGGTTTGCACTTCCACTACAATATGTGTGACTTTTATTATGTGCACTTTTGAGCAAGTAAAATATAATCAATTTCAATTTTACCAACCATTATTCTGCTTCCACTCTCGCGCCATGAACGGGGCAGGTAGACCGTGAGCTCTACTTACAGTTGAGAATAATATACGAGCTTAAAGTGGAGACCCGGGGAAGGAGGACTGACTGTATTAATGCAGGTTGAAATAGAACCAAAAGCTCAGACGAGACCCCCCGTTCTCCTTCGACTGAGCAGCTCGAGGCTAGGAATCGAAAAAACATGCCGGATAATAGTTGCGGCCATCTGGTTTCTATGCCTTGGGAAAAGAGCTGCTCAGTGTTCAGTGCTTTCTAATTGGTCTGAGGGGAACCGCTATGCTAAAGAAGAAAAAAAAATACACTAAACCATATTAATAATAAAACTTCAGTTGTATTTCCACTATTGTGATATGTGAAGGAGTAGACAGAAGGAGGCAGGGGGGGGAAACTGGTTTAGGCGTGTTGAGAGGAGAAAGGAACTCGGCGATTCAGTCACTCACCCATCACTTTAACGAAGTAGGCATCCGCCTCGTAATTGTTCTTCAAAGCGTGGATGATCAAGTCGTGTTTGTCCTCTGCTTTGCTTAGAACCAGCATGTCTAATATACCCTGAAAAGGAAGACAGGCACACAGATGAGGGACAACGGAAGCCTGGTGTGTGTGTGTGTGTCTTCTGATGTACATTATTATTCCTCTAACACACTGATTGGAAATTATCTCATCATCTCTTTATTCATCCCTTTGTTCCTTCTCATCACTTTGTGCCTCTCTCTCCATCGCTCTCTCCCATTGGTACATTCCCTCACAAACAGAGAGAGCAGGCTGAATCTTAACAGACAGGCTGCATTAGCAGTAATAATTAATTCCGATAAGAAGGGGCACGCGCGGCAGGCTGCAATTGCAGCATTGGTGCAGTTTGCACTCGCACATTCTGGGTGTAGCCGTGTGTAATGGTGTGTTCACAACGGACAAGTGAGATAATTTATTATAATGCACAGAGGCTAATCCACTGGCTGGAGAAATTTGCATAAGGTCGTGTTGTGGGAAAGCCCGTCAGCGGTGGGATTCTGCCGACGTCGCTGAACCAGAGATGGAGGTAAAATATCATTGTAACCCCTGACTGTGCAGAGACCGTCGCATCAGATGGGTATGAATGTGCGTGACTAAACAAGGGCGCTGCCGTGCTTCTGCTCGCATGGCATTATTTTGACTGTTGATGGAGCAGCTACACTGTTAGCATAGCATATTTTTGACTCATTTCAACTTAAGTTTTCGTCGTCGTCTTGTGGACAGACCTGACAGAGCTGGAAGTCAGACCTTTTACACATCAGCATCATGATGTTGCCGCCATTGATTCATTTATTACAATTAAAACACAGTAATATCCATTTAGTCCAGCTATGGTCAACTTGCTTCTATTCTATTAAATATAAAATGTAGTTTGTCCCCTTAATTAGAATCAATATATATATATATATTTTTTAGTATGCATTGTAACTCTGCACCGATGCATCATTTATAAAAAGAAAAGGCCTCTCCATTGTTACCATGGACAGAAACATATAATAATATGATAATATTCTAATATAATAAATAATTGGAAAAGACACTTGTAAAAAGGAGAAAAAAAGGCTAAATTATGGTGCGTTGTCTTGTAAATACAAAGCTGGAAATGATGGAGTAAAGTATGATCGCACAAGAGCTGAACAATGGGCTTTAAAATACATTACTGATTAGAAACAAAGCTGTCCGAGGCTGGAATAATACTTCTGAGCATTTAAAGAATAAACTTCATCATTCGCCATTGTGTTGACGTCAAAGCTTTACACATAATCCACTTCTCTGCAAATATTCTTGTGTATTCTCTGAGATTTATTAATTTTCTTCTCCCTTTGGCATAAACGCATTTAATACTGGAGACATTGTCAACAATCTACAATGACACTGGTGCCACAGCATGTCGACGGACAAAAGCTGTGGGACATTTAGAGGAGAGAAAGAGTAGGTAAGAGGTGTGGAGAAATGGAGGGGAGGAGAGAAAAGGCGGTGTCGTACGTCTTTGAACATCAACTCAACACAAACCACTCACGTCCTCATAGATGTCAAAGAACGTTGCCATGACGGCATTTTGGATGGCTCCCAAATCCGACTGGTCCCAGAGGATCTGGAACATCCTCCCAGCGTGATAACAACTGGCGTCGTTACAGGGAACGTTCTCCAACAGAAAGGCCTGCTGACCACTGGGAGGCAGAGAGAGAGAGGAATAAACATTCAATTCATTACATTGGTAAAATCTCTAACAATCCTCAGTCACATCGAAAAACGCCAGTGTGGTGGTAGTTTTTTTATTATAATTGGATAATAAGCTCCTCACATTTCATTCCTGATGCTGACCCTAGTCCCTGCAAACGTCTCCCACAGCCCCAACTTCATCTTGAGCCACACATGATCGTGCCGTTTCAGTTACAGAAAATAGGTCCACAATCCCTTTTTTATGTCTCCGACTGAGCCTTCAATGGAGACCTTTGGGGATTTGTTGGCTATCTATTTATTCAAAATCACTTCTTTAAATCAGCTTGGTAACACCTGAATAATAATAAATAAATAACCACCTCACTGTTTATCACAGAAATAACATTAGCTAATCGGCTTTAGTGCAAAAGGCGACACTAAACAGTCCTGCTCAACACGTCCTTTGCATCCTGGGACAGTACGTTTCAGGGAGGATATACTCTTTTCAAAATAAGAGTGGCAGTGTTCATAACAAAATATGTGTTGACCCATGTGGATAAAAAAAGAGCATTCTGCACTTACTAGCACAACTTAGAATATTGCACGTATGACCACAGCCTGTATTCGGAAAAGGCGGTTCATTTACTAGAGCTGGAATAAAACACAGCCTCTCTTTACTTTCTCTTCTCCATCTCTCTTCCTGTACTTTGTGTGTTCAGTATCCATCAACATCTCCCTTTGATTCTCAAGAGAGGGGGGTTTGAATCCCAAACTTTCTCCATCTATGCGTCTCTCTGTCTTCGGAGATGGCTCTATGTACCGGTTCTTAGATCTCCATGGGAGTGGCAATGGGAAAAAAAGGCTCTGGTCTAAATATAGACTAAGCAAAAAAAAGTCCCCCCACTTGCAGGATTTGTCTAAGGAGGGAAGTTGAATGAGCTCAGCCTGGTGGGACATCTGTCATCTAGGATGCTTTTAAACACTTGAAAGAGTGCGAGGCGTCCGTTGGAAAAACATCAAACGTGCCGTACGTGCAGCATGAAATACTCCTCCCTCACAATGTTGGAAAAAGGGAATGCTGCAATGCAAAGAGTGTGTTGGTTTATGAAAGGCTGATCGATTACAGTCATTAATGCGATGCTGTCACCCAGTGGGTTGCCTGGTTGCTTTAGCACATTGGTGGAGAATTTAAATTGAAGGGATTTACGACAGAGACAGATGGATGGGGTTTCTTGTCTTCCTGTCTCTCTATTACGTGACAGCACCAATGTGTTCTTTGATGTTATGACCTCCACAAATGGAGGCATTGACACAATTCATACATTAAAACACAGGCCGGCATCACACTTGCAATCTAAGTGGTCAAATTGGTGGTTGAAATGTGCTCTGTGCGCCTCTCCAACGCTCTCCCCGCGGTTTTAAAATGGTTCAAGAGGTTTGCAGCAACAGAGTACCAGTTAAACTAGATTTGTTGCCGTTGTATTGTCTCATTTAGTGTTTTCACAAAGTATCTAATGGCTGCTTTGATTGCCCTTTTTCAAACGCGCTCCATTAATCAGCAGCAGGTAGGTTCACCGGTTCAGCTGAATTCTTGGGGGTTAAGGAGTCTTCAGATGTAAAGAACCTGAGCATGAAAAATTACTATTATGATGCCTGGCATGTGAAAAGGGCAAAGTTCAGGGAACAACTTCACAAATATCACCCACAAAAATACAGTGTAGGATGCAATTAAGATTCACATGGGGAAAACCAGATATTACCAGACTTGAATGTTTCTCTCTGCCACTGTGCCGCACCTGCCGACGTCACGGTGTTGTAGCCCGAGGCAAAACAAGGGAGAGGCTGCAGACCAGCCGCCCGACAGTGGTGGGATGAAGTTATACATCAGAAAAACGTCTCCTCGCTGTGCTCATGGCGGCCTAGAGCGAAGGAGCATGGCTCCGACTTTCAATTTGGTAAAATGCGATACCAGCGAAGCGGCTCACAGATGGAGGGCGCAGAGTTCAGCGCTCAGCTAACTTCAGCAGCAGATGTGATCCTTTGGCTTTGCGGTTGACAGAAGCTAAACTATTAGCAACCTATTATTTCCATCTCTGCTGATATTATAACTATTTCTAAATGATATATTTTTTGGTGTGTGGGGGGTTCTTTGCTGCGTAGGCAGCTGTTGGCTGAGTAAAGTACTTAAATAGTTGGTCAATGAATGAGAGTGTAGTGGGCGGACAATCTAAATGTGTATCTTTACACAGCACTCTAAAGGACGATTACGGGGATCAATTTGAAACAATTATTAAGGCTCGAGCCCCATTCAATTTATTGCATGAGACTGAGGGACACAAATTCACTTTTTAATTTTGCGGCAAAATTTCTGTCCCTTTAATGTTGTTCCCAGGGCTGGAATCAGCAGCTGGCATCACAACTAAAGGAGTGAATATTCTGCTCCTCATACTGATGGGTGAGGTCAAGCTTCATGTCAAGCATCTGTATTTAAAACACTGCAGAGTTGGGGAAAGTGCAAGAATGGAATTAATTTCTGAAGCGCACACACAATGCCTCGAGCACACAGATTAAGGAGAGCGTCAGTTTAGATGACTTGTGAAGACATGCTGGTGTTTCAGGTTGGCTGCGTCTTTCTGTGTGCTGGGAGGAGGGGACGGAGAGGGGGCGGGGCAGGCTTAAGTGACGGCTGTGATTATGTATACGTACTAGCTCGGGTCATTCTGTGTAATCAATTACATTGCCATCAAAATTCATTACAGCATATGCACTGGCCCCTTGTTCCCTTCTCCTTAGACGCAACACAGAAACCTACCGAAGAAGACCAGTTGTCACTGAGGACCTACCACTGCAGCACCTATTGGTCAAGACATTGGTGAGCCCCGATTGGCTCACCAGCAGATAATCTGATCTCCAGCTGCGGGTAATTGACGCAATTTTCAGGGGACAGCTAATGTGTGTGTGTCCTACCTGTTTTCTGGTGAGAGTCTGTAAATCAGATTACACGGCCACATTGTGGGCACTTGATTTTGTTATTGCTATTCCCCCGTAACGTATCTCATTACATTTTACTCTTAGGGTTAGACTAGTAGCGGTTATGGTAAGTCACCAAGAAGTCAGGAAACCGTGTAGCTGGATAAAAATGTAGCCGTTTCAAAGATTCAAGCTGAACTTATGGAGGCATCTGATTGTTATTCAGTGTGTGTTTGTTTGTCGGTGTGTGTCCCCTTTCTGAGATGTTTGCACTTCAAAAGGAACTTCATTAGCACTGCAGGGGTGGTGATGAACTCAAGGTCATGATATGGAACACTAACTAACTGCAGCAGGTTTGACTGTAAAACCAGTAACATTTTTAAGTGCACAAATCTATATTGATCTATATCCAATCATCATTAAGGCACGTCTCCAGGGGGCCTAAAGATCAGTACTGGGCCCATCTGGACAGATTTTAATGAACCCAATGGGCTTAAAGCAACCTGAGAGCTGATGCTTTTCTTTTCTTCTCTACTGCGTGTTTGTCGCACTGCTGCTCTCCGGCAGCCAGACACTGTCAGCATTTCACTTGCACATGTGAAGGAAACGTATAGCATAGCTGTACTAATTAAAGTCAAAGGCTCGACAACTCGTTAATGACTTGTCCGAATCATTGATTCATTCATTCACCGTGGACGCATGCAAGAATTCAAGGCAAAGTGAGTGACCTAAATGGTAATTAAGTGGGTGTATTCCTTTTAAGATGTGCAACGTTCATATTTTTAGCTTTTAACTACTATGTGTACTGAGTACTTTTCATTGTCTTTGTGTCTGTGTGTGCACTGGGCAGCTGTGTCATCCAAGTCTAAATAATTTTTGGATAAGACTATGGGTCATTGGATACGCAACTGTCAAAGGATTCACATTCAGATTGTGACATAAATAACATGACGTTGCTAAATGAGAAAAGAATAAAACAATCAAACTCCAAAATGCAAATGAACTATATCAAAATCCAAAAAATGGAGTAAAAAAATGTTCATGTCTAAAAGAGCAGTCTTCCAATCAAAATATCCAATTTAACTTTTTATCACAACAAAATGTTGTCATTTTATTTTGTGTGAAGTTCCTGTGACTAGTAACAGTGAGCAACATCAGTTCTTTGATGTACTGTGGATGTCAGCTTAAAAAAATACTTTTAAAAGATGACCAGACAAGAGTGTCTGCACTGATCGCACTGTGTGTGTGTGTATGTGTGTGGGTCTGGGGGCTTTGATTACTGTGTGAACCCAGTGTCAGTAGCGATGAGTGAATTGGTGCGTTCGCCTGCGGGGAGTCCTCCACCGTGCCCACCTCCACCCGCCTCCCTTCTAATTGGCCTCCAGAAGCTGCAAGGAGGCTGACCACTAATCACGACGATGACCCCTCTCTCCCTCCGACGCTCCCACAGCTTCCCGCTACCTGTCCTCCTTCACCTCCATCTATTCATGCGTCCATCTCTCTAGTCGTCTCCCTCGAGGAGAGAGGCTGGACGTACACGGCCGCCCCCTTGTTGATGTCCCTTCTTTATTCTTATTTCCCCTCATCCACTTATCTACCATCTCCCCATCTGTTTTTTTCCATCCGGCCTCCCAACTTCTACCAGCGTTATATTTCCGCCCTGTGTGATGAGGGTGTATTCGAAAATGCTCTTTTGAGTTTTAATGATAGAAGCAGACTTCTCCCTTCATGCTCTCCCAACACTCTCCTCCATCCTCCTACACCACCTCACAAACCTTTTAAGGTAGTTGGAAAACGGCTTGTTTCAGATTTGTGATGTGTAAGGTGCTCAATACGTACTTCAAAAAGGCCTCCAGACAAAGTGAGGATGCTGTGGATACTCTTATCCACTCGCCTTCAATCGCTGTTCTCAAGAACTGCCACCAGCTGCCAATCCACATGTATCGCTATTCAGATTGAGGTTAGATTAGTGCCATTAGCCTGCCAATAAACCCCGACTGGGCAACGAAACAATCTTGCTGATGTGGCGGTGCCAGAAGGATCAATGCTTAAATCAGGGTGTGAATTTGGGCAATGGGCTTGAAGACCCCATCTGTCACTGCCGTACAGCAGCCCCAGAGGCCTCAACACTGGCTCTGCTAATGTTTTCACAGGAATCTAGTTCCATAATGACTGACTAAGCTCCCTGCACTAACAGACAGCATGGGCACTACCATGGGAATAAACAAAAAAGGAAGAAAGGTTTTGTTGGATTATGTTGGATAATCCAGCTTTTCCCTGGATCAGCCCTTCATTTAAGGAATCAAAGGCCATCGCACATTTGGTCACCCAGGTCCACTGTATAAACTCAGTCTTACCAGGCGGACTCTGACATGTTAACGATTGAGAAAATGGTCCTCCGCTGTTGGACAGACTTTTATGGAGTTTTGCATTATCATGGAGAAATAATAATAATTAACTAATTTCAGCAATGCTTCAACTTAAATTAATTAATTTACAATGCTTTTGTTTATATTAAGAAATACCTGCAAAAAATGGCGCCGCTGTCCCTCCTCACGGGGCAGGAAGTGCAGTGTCATTGCATTTTACTCCTCACCCATCACCCATCAATCAAGCTTTGCACTGAGCCCTTTTCCTTTGATTTGCTGTGGGTTCTGGCTGGTTAAATGATTTCCATATAAGAAGGAAAAATAATGTTGACTGGCACAATGGAGGGCGCAGACTTAATACCAACACCTATCAGACCCGGGGTGCTAAGAGTAGATAATGGAAGACACTGCAGAACCCGGGTATCGATTGAATAACTGCTGTCTTACATCAACCCGTGACAGAGGACGGAAGACCAGAGATGTGTTTGTGTTCCCACACAAAAAAATGCATGTTGTTAAATGAAGCACACATACAGGCACCTCTGCACACATTGACTGACATTCTCTTTAAAGTAATCATCTGATGGCAAAGCCACACGTTTATTACCGAGCTCTCTGGATGACCACTTAATTCTATTCTAATTGTTTAGGAAGTCATCTGAGGACAAACCAGCCGCCCGCCCACAAAGCCTCGCTTTGGAGGGGGAAATACAGTGCGGGACAAACAAGGCAAACACTCCGGTTTCCAACCCCGGTATCCCGAAAGAAACCAGGAGACGAACCCCGCTTCCAACACACAGAGAAAGATGTGTTCTAAACGGCATTGCCTAGCAACAGCCTGCTAAGCTCTTGGCAGCTGCTCGGTCGGCTTGCATACTGATGAATGGAGGCACGCATACAAACACGCACAAACAGACACAGACAAGAGCAACACTAAACTTAATGTGGCGGAACTCATCCAGGCATCAAAAAGGTAAAGAGCAGCGCGCTTTACGTAACCGAGAGACATTAATTGTTGCTCTGCTGCACACGAGTGGGCCCAGAATGAGGCGTTGTGTAAACCTTAACTTCATCTCTGACATTTTATCTGAATGTAGATGTCACAATATCGCCACGCTCCCTGCTTTGGCTTTCCAAAGCCAAAGCAGGGAGCAAACACACATGTCTTAAGGATGTTTCTTCAAGCTTCAAATACCTGCTTTTGATTTTTACTGAAGTTCTGCAAGTCTTAGGTAAATAAATTCACAGACAGTTGATTACATTTTCATTCACAATGTGGTCACATGCGTCTTTGGCAAACTCATTCAATCCAGTGTGTGTCCAAAACTTTGGTACTGTATATATTTTTACATTATATACATTTTTTTAATGAAAATATGAAACCTGATTTGATACTTTAAACTTTTCTTCTGCCACACGTCTATAGAATGGCACGAGACAGACGGAAGCGACGAGGACAGAGAGCTTCGCTGTGATGTTGCAACAACCTTCAGGCAGAGGTGAACTACAATATTATGTTACTCTCAGACACCAACTGACCTACAGCCTGGAGAGTTTTACACATGGATGTGTGTATGTGCTTTGTTTAAAACCAGTGTGTGTGTGTGTTGTGCAGAAGTGCCACATCTTCCTCAGGCTATTCCTGTCTCTTTGGTTTCGCACCCCTTCCCAAAGACCCCCGTGACATCTGATGGTGCGTTTCCATGGAGAACAACTATTCCAGTCGCTGATTCTGTAATCACCAGCATTACGGGCCGTGGTCAGGGCCTCGCCGTGTGCTGCCATGCAGCGGGGTGAGATCAACTGCTCAGAAATCACCGCAGTTCAGCAGTTTTCATTTGTGACCCCATTTTGTATTCCAGAAAAATCTCCATCTCAGAACATACTGCTACATGCATGGCTACATCTACATGAACACTTGCGCCGGCACACGGGGGGCGGGCGGGCGGAGCAGCCAGGTGGAGTGTGATATTTAGTCCATTTCTGCTGCAATGAGGGGGCTCTCAGGAAGCTGGGGTGGACCATTTCAACATCAAACACTCACACTCGCTGAGTGGAGGGAGTCTGTGTGTGTGATTTCTACCTCAGTAAAAAGAATGGCTGGGCTGCCGGCGGCTCTGACAGAAAACTGCATTGCCAGAAAAAAATAGTCCGGTATTAGAAACCACATCTGCACATTTGCGCAGGAACCGCCACTTTTCTCACCATCATCCCGGCGGAAGGCTGGAAGGAACGAGCGGGAGCAGAGGTCTCCATCTACATCCTTGCTTTACTAACCAAATGAAACGAGGACAAAGCTGCAGGAAGATGCTTATTTTAGGAGAAAAAAAAGAATGCGCCATCAAGACCACAATTTGTGTAAATAAGTTATTTGTTTACCTTATGACTAGTTGGTTGGCTTCATGCGGTACCTCGTCAGTCCCGAACCCCATAACTCTGCTATAGTGCCTTTGTTTTGACTAAAATGACTACTAATGGTGAGAAAGAGATGATCACATGTGTTTCATAGAACAAACAGGCCACGCTGCTGCTCATGTAAACAGTACATGTCACATTTTTTTTTGGACTGACGGCGTGTAACCAGAATCACTTATAACGGCATGTTATCAGTAACTGTCGCTAACAGGCCTCCACGCTCTGACAGCTGAGAAATAAAGTTGCTCCTGAATCACTTACATTGTGGTTTGTTTGCTCTGAGCAGTGTCAGTGTCCCGTCCCAATCAACAAAACATGGATTTGGTATTGACGAGAAGGACGCACATAGCTTTACAAAGAGGATAATTTTTCATTTCCTTCTGGAAACAGAGACCCAGCGGGGTGGAAGCCAGCAGAACATTCCATGTTTGCACTGAGCTCTTCGTTAATGGTCAGCCAGAACGTCAATTACCGCTTTCGCTACAATAGATGGTGAAGAACTGGTTGAAACCATAGAATTTCCTGTTCCCTCTCAGGGAACTCGAGCTGCGTAAAGACGCTGTGGGAACGCCCCTGCGTGACCGCGTCATGAAGCACGTGTGAAATCTAACCAATGGCGAGCTGGTACGTCATAGGCGGGGACGCCGGACCAGGGCGCTATAAAGGGACCCGAAGGGCAGGACCATTCATCTCTGTGCCTTCATCTAGTGCGGTAGTGAAGTTTTTCCACCTAGTAATGGCTGAGCGGTATTGTCCAGTGTGTCCCCCCTTGCACGCGTTGTATTACGGGCAGTGACTCAGACGACACGCCTGTGTGTTGTCTGCCTAGGCGTGGAGCACGCTCAGCTAGCCCTTGAGGGAGCTGTGCAGATTGTGTGTCTCGTCTTTCCCGTCGAGCTCTTCACTGAGGAGCGGCTCGATGAGGCGTGCTCCCCCCGGCTCCGGTCCAGCTCGTGCCGAGGCAGAGCGCCGGATGTCTTTATGGGGATCACAAATGGATCTCGCGGAGGATCCCGGGGCGACTGAGGCCTTTTCCCGGCCCTTCACCGCGGGATCCAGGCGCTCGTTTCCGGCGTCGGAGGCACGCTCCGCGGCTTCCTCCACCCCGGACGAGACGCCGCTCTCACGTTCTCCAGCGGAGGCTGACGCCGAGGCGACTCATTCCCCCGCTGCCGCCGAAAGAAAAGAAAAGAAGAAGAACTGCTGGAGGTCCTCACCGAGCCGCTGACAGGTTCCATATCAGCTGGCCGGCAGGTAAACAACAGCCTGCTGCTTCCGGTAAGCTGCATGAACGGTTTCTGCCTTCCCGTAGAGTACCTCCGCGCCGGTGCTTGGCTTTCTTCCCGGACGTCCACGCCGGTCTCCGCTCGCGTTTACAACCCGCGCGTTGCTTTGTATTCGTCAGTGGCGGAGGCTAAGCGACATGGCTATGCTAGCATGCCGGCCGCGGAAGCGGCCCTGGCTTGGCGGCAGTGCAGGCGGCTTCCTGCCTGCATACGATGGTGCTACCTCGTAAGAGCCCGTCGGCGCCACGTCCGCGGAGCCGCTCGAGGGCGTCCCCGGCCGTCGTTAAGCTCGCATTACCTGGCGCAGGAGAGCGTCGCGCTGCGTGCACCCCCTCGTCGAGGCTGGGCACAGGGCACTGTGTCTGTAGACCCGAGACGTCCAGAGGGGCCGGTGCTCCTGAGAGACTTATTGGGAGAGTGGTGAGCCCGCCCCAATGTATCTCAATGGGTCCTACGCACAATCGACAGAGGCTACGCCACCCAGTTCAGGTGGCGGCCACCTCGAATTTCGGGGGGTACTACCCACTTTGGTCGACCTCCAGCAGGCGCGGATATCGGAGTGAGAAGTACAGACCCTGCTGCGGATGGGAGCCTCGGAACGAGTTCTCCCTCCAGACAGAGAGTCGGGCTACTACAGCCGCTACTTCACCGTTCCAAAGGAGGATGAGGGTTTGCGTCCGAAAGGGAGAAGAGATACTAGATCTCCACCGTTTGAACCTCGCTGTTGCGGAGTTGAGCTTCAAGATGCTCACTCTCAAACAGATCGCGGCACAGATCAGGTCCGAGGACTGGTTTGTCACGGTAGATCTCCAGGACACTTATTTTCCATCCTCCCACGACAGGATGTTCCTGAGGTTCGCTTTTGGGGACAAAGCTTACCAATATTCTCTTCCGTTCGGCCTAGCCCTCTCACCCCGTATGTTACCAAATGCGTGGACGCTGCTCTGGCACCATTGCGTCTCCAGGGCATCCGCATTTTGAACTATATAGACGACTGGTTGATTCTAGCGCCATGGGATTCTGGTGAAGGTCCGTCAGGACGGTGGCCTACTGCTTGTAGCCCCTCTCTGGCCAGCCCTAGATGGTTCGCGGACCTTTTGTCGCTCCTCGCAGGCCCTCCGTTGGAGACCCCCATCAGGGTGCACCTGCTGTCTCAGGCGTCGGGGTCCATTGTTTACCCTCGCCTCGAGCTATGGAAACCGTCGGCGTGGCCCTCGAGGGGACCTGCCTCCTAGGAGCCGCTCTCTCGACCGAAGTCGTGGAAACCATCCGCCACTCCAGAGCCCCCGCCACGAGGAAGGCGTACGCCGGTAGATGGAAGCTGCTTTGCCACTTGGTGTGGGCAACGCCAGCTGGACCCAGTTAACTGCCCAGTCGGTTCAGTACTGGAGTTCCTGCAGGAGCGTTTTGCCACAGGTTTATTCCCGTCCACCATCAAAGTATATGTGACGGCCCTGTCGGCAGCCCATGCCCCACTAGACGGGCGTTCTCTGGGGAGACACCCGCTGGCATCCCGCTTCCTTCGTGCACCCTGAGGCTAAGGCCAGCAGCCAGCACTAGAGTCCCGTGGGCTATCGTACTA
Organism: Pungitius pungitius; assembly: GCF_949316345.1. NCBI lineage: Eukaryota > Metazoa > Chordata > Actinopteri > Perciformes > Gasterosteidae > Pungitius > Pungitius pungitius. Next base: position 7,727,264 of record NC_084903.1, read on the forward strand.
GAGGGTCTCTCCGTTGCTCCCTTCGAGCTCGTGGCGGAGGTTGCAGTGAAGTATGTGGCTCTTAAGACCCCCTTCCTGCTTGCTATTTCTTCCCTCAAGAGAGTTGGAGATATGCAAGCCCTCTGGCTTGCATATCTCCAACTCTCTCTCGGTAGCCCCATCGTGCTTGGAATTTGCACCCGGTATGGTGAAGGCGTTCTTCTTCCTTCCCCCGGCTACATTCCTAAGGTCCCGTCCGCTATGGTCGGGCCTATTGTGCTGCAGGCTTTCTGTCCTCCCCCGCTCCTGAGAAGAGAAAGCGTCGGACCAGACGAAGCTTAACCTCCTCTGCCCATTCAGAGCCCTAGACCTGTACGTCCGCAGGACCTCCCTGTGTAGGCTCTCCGAACAGCTGTTTGTGTGTTTCGGGCCTCCTAAACACTGGCGGCCCGGTAATTAAGCAGAGGATGAGCAAGCGGGTGGTTGAGGCCATCACACTTGCTTATGAATCGGCCGTCCAGCCCACACTGTGGCTGTCCGGGCCCATTCTACTAGGGGTATGGCGGCTTCTAAAGCCCTGTTGTCGGGAAGAGTATTGCTACAAGACGTTTGAATGCCGGCAGGCTGGTCCTCTCCCCACACGTTCGTGAGGTTTTACCACCTTGGCCTTAACGCTACACCTGGAGCACAGGTGCTCGTCTGAGTGTGCGTCTTAAAAACTTCACACCACGGTCACTTGCTCATATGGTGAGTGGGTATAGGGTTCCCACAGCGTCTTTACGCAGCTCGAGTTCCCTGAGAGGGAACGTCTCTCGGTTACGTATGTAATCTTCGTTCCCTGAAGGGAACGAGACGCTGCGTAAACGTTCTGCCATACTCCCGGCCTGCCCGTGGCACTCGATTCGGCCTTCCAGAGATGAATGGTCCTGCCCTTCGGGTCCCTTTATAGCGCCCTGGTCCGGCGTCCCCGCCTATGATGTACCAGCTCGCCATTGGTTAGATTTCACACGTGCACACGTGCTTCATGACGCGGTCACGCAGGGGCGTTCCCACAGCGTCTTTACGCAGCGTCTCGTTCCCTTCAGGGAACGAAGGTTACATACGTAACCGAGAGACGTTTCATACCTTCCATTGGGTAAGATTTCCTATTGTGCAGCTGTACGCACAAAAAGAAAAGAAAAAAGAGCAATTGTGAAAAAAATCAACACAGCCTTCTTACACTAATATATGGGGATTTTGGTGAGTTTTATGGGATTTTGAAGTCAATAATTACTCATCATGCTAACTGAGGTTGAGTAAGTAGCCACGCATGCATTCTGAGGTCCCCAACTGATTCCCCCTTTAAAACAGAGTTACTGCACTTCGCCGGCATCCACTGACGTTAACGCACACACGTTCTCCCCCATCTGTCTTCGGCCCACTCATGTACTACGTCGGCCATAATTGAATTATTATTTTCAAAGCAAATTGTTGAGCAAAGAAGGGGCCATTATGCTGAGGCTGAATGGCGTCCCTTGCGTGTTCTCACGGAGAAAGCATTTCTGGTGGCATTCGGCCAAGAAATTACATCTTTGATGTACAAAATGAGGGCGAGGGAAAGGAAAGGTGCACATTCTGATTTCCCTCCCGCCTGTCTCTAGACTTACAACGACGGGACACCCGAGTGGTGGACATCTTTTGCTCAAAGACGTTTTGCCACTGTGTCTCCACACGCAAAAGATAGTATTATCAGATTTGTCAAGCTGTTTAATGTAGATGAGATTCATCAGAGCACACCTCAACAATTTGCATGTTTTGGCCTCCTGTGTTACCTCAAATTCTCACAAAACAGCGCATTTTACGGGGAAAATCGTTATCAGTACGACAGATTTATGCAACGCACTGCTTCAAGTCAACTTGTGTCACAATCAAACTGCTTGATGACGTCCTCGATGATGACGCACAGATCTCGCGTGTAGAAATCCACAAGAGACAAACAAATTCCCTTTAGCTCAAACTAGAAACTCCACTGTGTATTACTTAATGTGCGTGGCTCCAACAAATGTCAAGCTCCATCCTGTCTGTGTGTATGTGTATGTGTGTGTGTGTGTGTGTGTGTATGTGAGAGAGATAGGTAGCATTTAACTGTAAAATCCAAGAGAACAGATCATTATTTTTGCTCCGACATATCAGCTGGTTGGAGCTAAAAGAGCAAGAGGGAGGCAGCGGCGCCAACTTCTGCCCACGCCACACTCCTCACTTTAATAGAAACACCAAACAAAAACACTCCACACACCTCATTATCAGTGGAGACTTTTGCACTTCAACACAAACAACAAAGCAGAGCCGCCTGGTGTAAACATGTCCACACCGCTACGCATCCAATAATGACGCAGGCAAACAAAAATGTTGAGTACCTCCGTCCAAGGTACTTAGTGCCACCATGAAGTGATGGCAGTAAGGCAATACATTCAACAAACCTTTAAATTCATGAAGGCACCGTACCATACTCAGGTTTATGTTTGTCTTATTCAATGACAGAAGGGGGAAGGCCTTTCTGCACACATTATCTAACAACCTCAAGGTCCAAATATTCCCCATGTTGGTAATCAAGAGGATTTTTTTCCTGCCCATGTTAATGGCAAATAACTTCAATAGAGTGATTTGTACGCTATTGATTCCCTTTAATCATTCATCCCTTATGAGACAACAAGGATGTCCTGGAGTAAGACAAGCATTTAATTATTCTTTCCACAATGACAAAGAATTGATTGCAACTGCCGGGAAGCCTGATGGAGAAAAAGCATTTCTCCTTTGTATTCTACCTGCACGAATTTACTGCCATAAGGAAACAACATGTACTCATCTCAAGACCGTCGACTGAATCAGTTCCCTCCGCAGTGAGATGACCGCGATGCCTTTGAAGAAGGGAAGGAGCGGGTCATTGCCATGCTGTGTTGATGCTCACCGACTTGCAAGCTTTGAAAATTGTCAGTTTGAAGGTGTCATACGGTGGGAAGTGACAGACGGTTGAAATATTTCCTGAAAGCTGGCTGCCTCTTGTTGTATCCCCAAGGCAAAAGTAAAAAATTGTCCTTACATTCATGCTGAAACGTAAAATATTACCCATTAAAATGTCAAAAACGTTATGTATTATGTTGAGACGGGTCTAACGATGAACCTCCTTTACCTCAGTGGTAATATTCTGACCCACGCGTCCAGACTGAAGATGAAGCGCGCATGTCCAAGGCCGATCCTACAGCGCCTTTCCTCGCTGAGGAGTTGGAAACACAGGTTTGGTAAAGTTAGCAAGCCATACACAGATTCAGACTTCCCCGTTCAATCGGTCGTCAGCGAGAGCTTGTCAAAACACAAACGATGCGTCTCTGTAACCGTGGTGATGTTGACAACCAGCTGCAAGGAGCCTGCGCCTGTCAACTCATTTCGACTTTCTATCTTCATGAATGAATGTTGGTATAAATGTCCATCTGCGATGATAATTGCTATACAATGAATGGGATGATTCCCATGATCCCAGATGTTTCATATCTTCTTCAGTGCCGAGTAGAGTAGGGAAGGGAAAAAAACGACCCTATGTTAAACCATCATCGCTGCACATGTGCCCGAGTGGGCAGCAACGTATCAATGGCTTTTTGTAATCTGTCGGCCTGGTCTGGCCGGTGGCCATCTGGTAAGGTTAGAAGCCACCGTGGATGATGACGACTTTGAAAAAGCCTCAGCTCTGTGGTGGCACTGATCTTCTGGCTGACAGGGTCTGGAAGGTTGCTTTCTCGGTTGCTTGGGAAACAAGTTCTGATGTGTACATTAGATAGATGCGCGCACCGAACTGTATCCAAGTCGTTACAAGCAGATAACACATTGACCTCTGTGCCATTTAATCACGGCACAGGTGTGATGAAATGACAAAACACCATTATTATATAAGCCTATACCATCCGGCATCGCGTTATTCCGTCGCATGCCGCAGAGGTAACTGGAAAAAAAAGGAAGGACTTGTACTTATGAAGGAAGACATCCAGCATCCCTCTGCATGCGGTTGTAAGTAAAAGTTTACAAGTGTGTTATGTGCGCACATTACTTGGTGCTTTTTAAAAGCAACAAACTATAACATTTGAATCTACAACAATCTCCTGATGTGAATAAGAATAAAGAAATCATCCCAGATGTGTGATCATTAGACACCACTTTAGTACATAAATGTGATCTTCATTTAACAAGTGATTATTTAAAACTTCTTTCAACTTCAATAATTTCTAAATGACACCAATTTTATATATTATGAGTGATTAAAAAGATACAGATTCAATTCATTAGTGTTCTTCAGATGTACAAATGTCCACCGTTATTCCATTTCAGCACATCACTGCTGGTTGTGATATGTTAACATTAATACAAGCTGAAGTGCCACCTTGTTCTACTCTATGACTATCAATTGCTTGTAGGCGGAAACTCATCAGCCAGTGCAGACGGGGAGGACAAAGACTAGAAAGACGTTCTATTACTTTGTCGTTATCATTTTACAAACATTTTTTGTGTGACTGCAAAAGCAGTGACGCTAATCTGATGATGTCTTGTTAAAACATGGCATCCATTATGCACTTGATACCTCTAACTTTGTAAAAAGGGCTTGATTTTACAGATATACAATTATATTTCACTGTAAGTGCGAACCTGCTTTGAGAAACCAGTCTGCTTCGCAAAAGAAAAGTGAAGGGAAAAATAAAGAAATAAAGTAATGAATAGTCAGCCGGCCGGAGTCTTGCTTGGAGCGAGTTAAGAATCCGGATCATAAGCAGTGTATGTGGAGCAGTGCCATGCTTTGTCATCTGCACCTGAAAGAACTACACTTTATCACCAGGCTTTCCTGAAGAAAGTTTCTCCCACTGAGATGACATAACCAAAAGAACAAAAAGAAAAACATATTTTTTTCACACCGCCATTTCATTTTCTTTTTCAAGAGCGTATCCCGGTCTCTTTCATTGTGTCGCCTCCTGTCTCCTCAACATGCCGAAGGCTTGCATACTGCAGAAACACTGAAACACCTATAGGAACTGCTTCCTGCAGTGAGCGAGAGCCCTGCACCCTTCGTTGTGATCTGACAGTGTGAGTCTGTGTGTGCGTGTGTGTGGATGACAGAGCGAGAGATTCTGGAGGCAGAGTCTGTCCTTCGACCCGGATATAACGCGGACCCTGAGGAGTGCAATTTCAGGAGCCACCGATGGAAAATGACACACTGCACAGACATGAAAACATAAACACACAGGGACATGTTCGGGCACCCTGAAGTTTTGTATTGCAGCTCCTAATGGCTACGTTTCCATACAGTCTGCAAATGGATCATCTAGAGTTCTGACTTGTTTACAAGGACGGGGTAAAAGCTGAGCAGTTTGATGTCCACAGAAAAATGTACCAAGAAAAACATGTCCGCTGCTGACTGAATAAGTCCAATGGGAGTCAATGTGATGGATGCTTCTGACATCATTAAGTGTTATTCAACAAACAGACAAGTGTATTAGTTAGTGTGAGTGTGACATAAAGTCACACTAAGAAATTCAAACTGCAAATGTTTTCATAAACATTTTAAAGTATACGTATATATAGAATGAGTACACATGCCATAAAAAAATGAAACTGATAAACTGACACCAGCATTATTCATCCAAGGCGGGGAGCGAGGTGCACTTGATGCTTTTCATTCAGGATTTACTACCACTTGATCAAATATGATCTTCAGAGACGTGGACGAGGCAGTGACAGGTGGGAGAGTCTACTTATTTCTAGTTGTTCACCGGGGGCTGAAGATCCGAGTGGGGACTGAAAGAACAACATGCCCGTGCTGCAATGCGTTTGAAGGGTGTCAAGGTGACCCTCAGGGAAACACCGAGCATCTGATTATAATGTGTGCTGAAGGCCCCCCCTCCTTCCCCTCTGAGCAGAAAAAGCAGCGTGTGGAAGAGATTCAGTATCCCATTTGGCCCTTGAAGAGATGGAGGTCGTGACTGCGCAGAAGAACTTGGTACCGAAGCGGGGTAAAACAGATGGATGCTTGGCCTGAAGTACATTGTGGTGTGTTTCACGGTTTTATTAATTGGGAAATCAACGGGTGAAGATAATAATTTCCTTCGGAGGTAACAAATCCCGGGTTTTGTCAGAGTTAAGCCTCACAAACAAAATGACCTCACGCGTCTGTTACTGACTCTATTTATTCCCCCTGCTCATCGTTCCGCTGATTCCACACGATTACGCTCTCTCCCCCTCACTCACTCTTCCCATTTTCAACGTTTGAAAAAATCAGCATTCATTTCGCCGGGAGGAGGAGTGACACCGACTGGCAGGACTTTTATCTGAAAAGCCGCTATAAATAACCGCTTGGAAGGAAGAAGGAGTGAGAGAGGCGGGGCGACAAGGGAGAGAAACAGGGAGAGGGCTGGAGAGTTAAAATAGATCACATGTGGGGTTTTGGTAAGCAGAGGGCATTCGCTTTGACCTGCGGAGAGCTGCTGAATCCGAAAAAAGCCAGCGAGTCGACGGCGCGCATTTCAGAAAACGCCTGGACGGAAAAAACAAAAAGAAGCACACCCCATCGCTCACAGAACGGCGCGTCGAAGCGCGTGCCTTTCTCCGGAGGACGCCCTGCAGCTCTGACTTGTGGGGCACCAACAGGCCGTAGGTGCCTTGGTCGCGGCTGTTCGCCGCTGGTTGTTCATTTAATATACTCTCTAACATGCTGAGCTATGTCCCTGACCTCTTATCATCTCTTCATCCTTCCTGATGATGATGATGATGATGATGGTGATGGCTTTAAAGGGTCAGGCTGTATCGGGAAGCACTAATAATACCCGCGGGCCCAGTGTGGGATTACAATGGCCCGGCTTAAATTGAGAAAAGTAAGCGGAAGGGAAGAGGGTGTGGGCAGCGGCTATGGCTTTGCACGCCGCTGAGACCGAAGTCATTTCAAGATGAGGGCGACTGCAAAGAGTTAATCCCGATAGGACTTACTGCTGATTACATAGAGCCTAGACAAGAAAAGTAGAATTCACGAGTACACGTGCGAGTGTCTGTGAATCTTTTGAAGCTATGTCCCAACATCTTACTATTTCTGACACAACACCAGCATTAAATCACACACACACACACACACGCACACGCACACGCACACACACACACACACACACACACACACACACACACACAGAAAACAATCAGAATGCATCGACAATCACAGCCATGGCCCCTTTGGCTATCTTATCTTCATCTCGGTGCCCGGATAATCCGTGAATAGGTGTGTCAACACACACGCACGCACGCACACACACACACTAGTGTCCGTGGTGCTTGCGTCCTGGCGCATGCTGTGGTGACTTTTAAAAAAGGGCCGGCTTATCAGCTGCCTTGTCCCAACACTGAAGACCACCCGTACCGTAGTGCTGGCCTGTCCCGCTCCGTTCTCTAGTGAACTGGATGTTAATCACTTCTTCATCATGCCAGAACGCAGCAGATTCCCATTGTCATGTGCAACATATATGAAATCTCCATATGTACAGTGCCATGCAGGTCAAAGAGTCAACACCTTCATTTATGCCATTTATTATACTTAAAAATCTCATGTATAGAATGTTGAACGAATCGACCTTTGTATACATAGTTTTACGTAGGCGCATCAGCGTTAAAATATATATTCAAAATTGTTGTAGTTGTGATGATTAAAAACATGAACTGGTTTACATGAGCCATTTAAATATCTTGAGTTATTAGGTTCCAATCAATTTCACTTGGTTGGAATACTACAATTAGTATAATCTCATCACAACAGGGAATGTTACACGACACGTTTGACGTGGACGACACATTGAAGCCAGCGTTTGTGACCAAACGAGAGCATGTGAATTAGCATGAAATCTGAGATTCTTCTATAATACATTTCTGCGTGGTAACAAAGCAAGCACCGTACGCATGTAACCGTGTGCTCTGCGTGCAGTCCCTGGACATGCTGAGACAGCGTGCCTCTGCACCGATAAAGGCACAGCACTGAGGCGATTAGCTGGAGTGGGGTTCAGGGACCTACTTGACAGGATTCCAAGGCAACCCCTGCCAGGCAAGATTTGGCTCGGTTTCAGAAAAAGCTCATTAATTTACTAGACGTTACCTTAAATAAGGCCTCAGAGGAACCAAAGTTGACTCTACCTTCTGTGTGTGTGCGTCATCCAAAATGAGCCGACAAAAAAAACTCACATGCCCGTCTTAACAGTTTCGCACACAAGTTCTCAACATCTGTCCTACCTGCCGCTGGTATTGCGGAGGACCACCAGGGCGTCGGGGAAGCCGTCCAGGTTGTAGTCCCCAAAGTGCAGCGCCAAGGGCTGGCTGTGTTTCCCCAGCACAAAGCTCCAGGTCGTCCCTCTGCCATGGAAATCGGGCAGCACCGGCACCCACTGCAACAGTGCAAAAACAAAATCACACATCAAGCGGAAACTGAGCAATTCCACGCTGGACTCAATCGTGAAGAGTTAAAGTAGAGAACAGGAGGGTAAACATAGTAAAACACAAACAGCAGACATTCAGGCCTGTTCTTACTTGTAAATTGTATGGGAATGAATTAGATAGAACACATAAAGGCACAATATAAGATGGAGAATAAAACCCAAAATGATATGAATAAATCTAACCCATACAGCACGTTTAGAATCAATTAACTCAAGAGCAGCACCAAAGGGTCTCTATTTTTTTCTTCTCTATTCTTCTCTTTTCTACATCGATGGTTTGAAGACTCACAATGTGTTGAATTGTTCAGTGAGGAAAAAAATTCCAAAGCAAACTCAGTCAGTTTGATGTGAAGCCCATTAAAGTGTGATCTCTGCACTTGACCATATTATGCGATAACACGCTGGTTTCACACTGGCATAGTAACGCAGGTCTTGGCGGTGCTTTTCCATCAGGCATGTATTGGACGGTGGACACAAATACGACAAAACACAAAGGATAAGTGCAATGCACAAAGAAGGAAAAATCCCATATTTAAGACTTTCTGATTTCTTACTATGCCGACTGTAGGAAGTGATTTGTGTAGCAGCGGTTCAAGCCGCCTACCCCCGGTGTTTCTGTAAATGCAGACAGCCTGCACTGTGTGATATGTTTTCATCTCAGCATTTTATGAATTCATTACCATGATCTGCAATATTTACCACCACAACGTGCAGTTTGGGCAACTAAAAAAATAAATTCTAAATTCAAAAATCCAAAATCAAAGCCATGCCGATTCGCCGTATATATTTTTAAACCACTCGGAAATGCTGGTTCCAGTGGATGAGAGTGATGGTGCGAGTGAAGGGCATTAACAGCACCAATAACACACCCCTGGCGAGAGTTTCAGGAGCTCTTTAACAGTGAAAAACAAACTCAAATATGACTGTGAAACACTTAACATTGAAGCCACATAACAATATGATTGAAGTTCGTTCCAAGATTGCCCAGCGTACTGCAATCTCTAGTGCTGTGCAAACTCAGACTAAAGAAAAACTTTAAGAAAAGCATTTTCTCGAGAGGTAATCAAAAGCAAATCCTATTATTTACTTCCATAGACGTGTAAATCATCAATTCAGCAACTCCACGCCGGGGGTCCCAAAACAAAGCCTAATAGAAAGAGCAGCACCCGAGTTGTGACGGAACCAATCTGAACCGAGTGGAAGATAATCAAAGGAACGCGTCTGAATGGGATTGAGCCCGATAACATAATTGCCCATCAGTAACTAACAATCACCCATCCACACGGTATTCACAGCTGCAGGAGTAATGTTGGGGTTAACAGGGACACACTGACACACAGGTTAGCCGGGCCTGCCATCGAACCGCCAATCCACTCAGTTGTCCTGACTTCAGTTTGGCCTTCAATGCCATCATCCCACGTCACAACCGAGGACCGAACCAGCTCTCCCACCGTTTTAACAAGGCGTCTTTCCCTCATCTTGACAATTCAAATGCCAAGGTAACGCCTGTAATACCACAAGCGACTGATGTATCCGGAATGTAAGAATCAAACTATGGAGGAGATCACACTAGAGTGCTTTCAATACTAACTACCTCGAGCTTAATATGAATGCCACTTCACTTAGCGCCTGCCACAGCACACGCTGGTTTAAGGCATTTAAGTCATGACGTATCGTCTTTCACTAAGTGCTGGTCACAGAATGCATTATCAGCCCTAACCCTTCCCCGAAAACCCCATTAGGACACAACAAAGATCCACTGAGGAGCCGCGTGTATCACCATTCAGTACCGACTTGTAACTAATCTAATCTATAATTGTGGTCTTCATTAGACTAATACAGTCTTATTACAGGTCTCGTCACTTAGTAGGAGGTTTATTAGCTACACTTAGCTAAAGCTAATGTGGTCTAATAACTACACCTTTCTAAATTGTTCCTTTGTGTCTGTTTTAATGCTCACCTATTCGAAATGTTTCAGATGGAGGTTGAATCAATTATATGCTCTTTTATATAAAGCATATCATTAAAACCAATTGCAGCCTCACTATAGAGTCTAGTGAGGCTGCAATTAGTTTGTGTTGGAAAGAGGCCTTTCCATCAGTTTGTGCCTATTGACGTGGGGCGATGGGGTGGACAAAAAAAAAAAATACCAGTCAGTGAAATGCAAATAAAGCTTACAAATCAGAGAGGCCAATCTAGGGTTGGCATCACTTGATTAAAGAGCCACCACTATATTCTTTCGGTCCAAGAGAAAGAGAACGGCCGAATTGATCTATTCAACCGTGAAATTACTCACTTATCTTGGCCAAAATAGTCTCAAAAAGCAAATCCAAGGGACTCGTTATCAGTTAATGTTAAAACCTTTGGCTGTTATTTAGATTTGTTTTGAGAAAAAAAACGTCATGATCAGCATTGTCTTCAAAAATCCAGTATCAGCCGCTATAATTTCTATAGTTCAATCATGGATTTTGAAATGATAAACACCAGTTGAGTTGAATTGCATGCAAAAAGAAAGCTTAAAGTTTGACTCTAAATTACAAGTTCAGATGCTTGGTGGGTATGTGTGTGTGTGTGTGTATGTATATCAAAGAGTTCTACCAAAGGTGTATTCATGAATGTTAAACAGAGAGAGCAGGAGCAGAGAGTCACTCCCCAGAACTGTCTCTACAGTAATTGCTCCTAATACGACTAGCATGTTCAATAAGGACAACATCGGCCTACGTGTATTCAGTTTGAAATCTATCACTCAGAATAACACGGCCATGAGTGTCCCCCACAACGACTGTGTCGTAACTCCTGACACTGTAACTGTTTAGGTGCCGTTGTTCAGAAGATGAGGTCTCGGACAATTTTGATGTGGGCTAGAAAGTTGCATTCTGAATTCTTTAATACCAAAGTATAACGATAAGGTAAAAAAGATCAGATCTCTGCACACAGGGGAGTTCAGTGCCGATGCGCCCTTCAGTGTTTCCGTCACGAAAATACAAAAAACTATAAATGGCCATAATCAAACCACCGTAACATCATACATTTAGCTTGATGCTGTGTAATAACATTAAATCTATGGAACAAAACAAGATCACCACTGAATTTCCTCTTCACATTCAGATTTTGGTAAAACATAATTTAGATGTCACTAATTTCATTTTCCTAAAGATATAAGATGTTTCCTGATTACACACAATGAAGCTGTTGTACCAACATATAAATTGGACCAATTATCTAAGTAGTAAAAATAGTTGCACGAGCATAACTGTAGAGAGGATTCAATGTAAGTTGTTGTAGATTTAATTTAATCCATGGGTCCCATAATTGTCTAAATGAGCCCAAGCAATTAACAAATTTAACCGTAAAACAGGCACAACACTTTTATTTTGAAGGGAGGCACTACACACATACATTAACCTTCAAGGCCTGTATGTTTTGTCACTTAGACTGAGACTGTACTGGGCAGAAGTGAGTGCAGGACGATACTAATTATGCTCCCCTACACGCCGTGCAGATGGCATCAGAAAAGCAGAGGAGTGACAAAGCTGGCTGAACATTTTTCACAGGAGAAGAGTGAGCCTGGGGCCCAGTCAAGCTCTCATTAAATGGCTGCTGAGTGATGTTGCGATGAAGCCGTAGGGGCGCAAGGCCTCAATGATTATTGCCGTCCGGAGTGGATGGGAGTGCTGGAAATGAACACTCCGTTGGTGGCTGGCAGAGAGATAGGAAGAGAGAGAGAGAGAGAGAGAGAGAGAGAGAGAGAGAGAGAGAGAGAGAGAGAGAGAGAGAGAGAGAGAGAGAGAGAGCCGTGCACATATCGGGGACATTCAAAGAGTTGGAACCATTATAATAATGTAAAAAAAAAAAAAAAAAACACATGGAGGTAAGCAGGTTAAGAGATCTACTGATTCTGAAAGTAGGGCAGGGATGGAGGAGTCATGGAGGAGTGATGGGAAAGGTGATAGACATAATTAAAATGAAAAAAAGGTTGACCGTTTTTTTTAAATGCCACCACATCATCAATGTTTTTGGTTTGGGGGGGTTGGTCCACAGGGCAAATGAATTCCCGGCTGAGTTATCTTCTCGTTGGACTCCACCGCTTCGCGCTCCGTTCCCTCCGAGGCCCTCGCTGGTCGCCGGCCTTATCGCCAGAACACTGTGCTGCTGCCGCCCCCAAGGCGATCAGTGCAATGTCTGCCGCTTCTTTTCTAGCGCTGATTAGAGGACGGGAAAGGAAGAGCGGGGAGAATACCAACAGCACCTCGTCAAAAAGAATATGTCGGAAAGCCTGTTGCGCGTTGGGTTGTATGTGGGCTCTGTGGAGCTGCGGATTGAACTGGAGAAGAGATGTTGATACACAAACAAATGGCATTTAGCTACAGGCAGTCTGAAGGAAGAGCAGAGGAGGATGGAAAAGAAAGTCCAATACAGATAAACAGCCTTAGAAAAAAAATAAAGATGCTGGAATGAAGAGACTAAAAACAATAGATAAGCGAGGCACGTTTTCATACACAGACCCCCTTGAAAACATGATATAGGTACTTAATCAAGCGGGATTCATTAGTCCAAATTAAGCCTGCCAAATTCTTAATTAATTAAAATTGCAAGACCGGCATTATCGTGGCTGTCTCGCTGTAAATTAAACATTATATTGTTTCCGGGCAGAAAGCTTGATTGCCTCTAAAACATACACCCAATGCCTCTGATATTTGATGATGATACTGTGCGGATGTACGGCGGAGCAAAGGCGGATGACACAGCACTTACAGCAATGGAGGTAAAATGGCAGACGGCATCACAAAGCCCAACAGCGAAAGCGGAAGTCATACGATCAGTATTGAGCAGAAGGGAGTACGCACCCTGTAAGCCCCCCCTGACCCCCACAACCTCCTGAGTGTTTTTTTATTGCTCAGCAGCATTGTGCAGGGAATTGGGAGGAAACCATAAGGACCTCCGTGAGGATATTAAAGGTTGTAATCTAATGAAATCTTTCTTCATTTGAGGAACTAAAATGGATAGCCAGCATGACAACGGTGCTCCTTAAATAAATCATGAGGCAGTTACTCCTTCCTCTGGGCTGTGAAAGTTTTGACATTTAACCACTAAATATAACAGATTATTTGAATAATGTCAAGTGTGTGTCTTTGGACCTTGGAATTATCGGTCCTCCTGACGCCGTCCCAGTCCAACAGAGCGATCCTCCGTCTAAACAACTCCATATTCGCAGGTTCAAATGTCAACATATTAAAACTGAATCGAGTCCGCGTGTGGCTCCGTGTGTGCGTCTTTTAGCGCAGGGATCCAAATGACCCAAGTAATGGAGATGAAGACGATGATGGGATTGGTACTCGCCAGGTAACCTGATACCTTTAATGGCAGCGAGGGGACGGCTCCCGCATACAAATAGCTTTTTATCAAGCAGTCGGGAATCACAGCCGCGTACAGGCAGCGTATTGTGGGATTGTGCGCACACGCTCACACAGGGCACGGAAGGATGCCTCTTGAAATGCCCATGAAAAACAAGCAGGGGAACAAAAACAAGCCCCCGACATGAAATCGCTCTCCCGGCTTTGCTGATGACTTAAGTGAAAAAAAAGAAACAGCACGCTTTTAGATTCCCCCTGATTCTACTTGGCGGAGGGCGCTCCCGCTTCATTAGGCCAAGAAATTAAAACGTGGGAGGCCTGCGGCAGAGGTGGAGTTTATGAGGTGATGCGGGGAGGCGCTCCAACGTCGACAGACAACGAGGCTGTCTGAGGCAATAAAATGCTCAAAAACAACAAGCGGAAAAACCAGGCGTGTAATGAAGCGATAGCTTTTATGATGCCACCGGTATAATGACTGCAATGCTTACCACATTAGAGCTGGCACTGAAGGACGGCATGGGGTGTGAGGCGGAGGACTACGTAGCAGAGCATTGTCAACGGGTACTGCTGCAGTACACCTATGGGCAATACTACGAGGGTGGTGTTATGTATGTTACCATAGTCATTAAGGTGACCAAACGTGTGAAGAATTTAAGCTAAAATATAATTTGAATACACTAAGCAGAACGGCAAGGAAAATATTGAATGACTTGGTTTGTTTGACGTCCCTCAGAGGACTCTGTTGTGTGTGAGGTTTCATGGATTTATCGGCTCGTGGTGCTGGACTGGGCTTTTTAAAGTCTGACCAACAAAGACGAGACATCCACACTCCGCCGTGAAGGTCTACATTTGCAGACCACCCCTCTATTACGATTCCGTGCACTTAATTCTTTAATAAATTCATTATTAACTTCTGGTGGCTTTGTTAATGCGCCGCGAGGAGAGCACGGTGAGGTTTTTTCCGATGCATCAGCTCCTGCATTAGCATTAGCAGAGTGGACCACTACCCTGAGCCACAGTACACAGATTGCTGTTAATCAACAGGTGCAGATGAGGTCATAGTTTCTCCCTGGTGAAAGGCAGTTTGCGCGGGAGCCAGAGATGGAGTGAGACCATATGTCAGTGTATTTGCAATTAGGCAGGGAGGGGACACTGCTACCTGCCGCCAGTGTCACCTCTCTGACCAGTGACTGGGATGACGGGGAGGAGGTCGTCTAGCTCAAACTGGCAGCCCTCACACCGCGTGGGCAGCTGGCTCTGTCTTCAAGGGGGCGGTGTGTGCGTTTAGCATTCGTGCGCGTGTGTAAATTGGGAGTGTTACCAAAGGACCACAAAAAGGAAAAAAAAGAAGAAAAAAAAGCTTCTTGCATTGGCATTGAGAAAGGCTTAGAGCGAGCTGACTTTGTCACCACTGAAGGACATAGAAGAAAACTAACAAAATGATCACGACACCAAATTGTAAGAGTCAACATTGGGGAGTGAGAAATAACAGAAACAAAATACCCAAAGATGTCCTTGCAGCCGTAGAGTCAGAGTCAATCACTCCTTAAGGAACGTGTATGAGAAAGCTGCATTCCAGCATTTCTGGTTTCAGTCACTATAAATGGTCACGTTTACACCGGGTATTACCATGTGATCTGACTAGAGTCACTGGGATAGGGTCCAATGCCTGAAATGAGGTCTGTTGTTCACGCAAGCTGAAGAAATTGCTTTGTTTTGTACTACGATATTAAATCAGCCAGTGAATATTGCACTTCCAAACTAAACTAAAGTTTTGTTTTTACAAAAGTTCAATGAGACGACCAAGCGTCACCCCACCAAACTCTAGGCCACCTTGTGTGCTGGTGAAGCAAGGGAAGCGATGCCATGGATGGGCGGCTAGTCGCATATTCACCTTTTGAGAGGGAAACTTGTCAGCTTCTGCGTATAGAGGGCTCTCATCCACACAGCGGATGTCACGATATCACTCACAGCATATGAGATTTCACCCGGTAGGGTCGAGGGAATTCTATTGGTAAAATGTATCCAGAATATACGTATATCGATTTGCATTTTGAGCGATGGCGTGTCAATTAGAAGCGAGTAGTGAAGCGATCTCGCCCGTAACCATCTAAGTGTGGCACTCAAGACGCAGACCGAACGACCTGGTGCTCCGGCAAACGCTGCAGTACAAGCAAGACATCACCACTTCCCCCCCATCAAAGATATGAGACATGATATTTTGAAATGATGGCGCTGTGCTGAACTGGTCTTTAATGCACACTTCCTTTAGGCTTGTTCTAGTGAATCTATTCTGATGTGTGGTAGATGTTTCCATCCAGCTAATGAAAAGACATAAAGGTCACCTTTTGGTTTGCTTTTCTTTGCCTAAATGTCCTTGTCCTCGCTGTTAACACCCACAGGCCCACGAGAACATCGAGCTCCGCAGGAACATCCAATTGTTTACAGAATTTGGGCAGAGAGAAATAAGAGCACAATAAATGTGATGAGTGTGTCTGTAACGACAGCGAGGGAAGCGAGAAGATTGCTGGATGCCCCCTGAGCGGTTTCGTTCAATATGCTGAAGCAAAGGCGGAAGTACAGGCAGACCCCACGAAGGGAAGGTGCAAATTGCCGTGCAGAGATTGGACCACAGACACACGCTAGTTTCTACTCAGCGGGACGTCGGCGCATCGCCCGAGAGCATCCGAGCACGTCTCACACACACATTCCTCTTATCCACCCTCTGATGAGGTGTGTCAATGAGGGGACAACTTACCGTCATTCCTTCTCCACCTCCTCTTTCTCCCACCTGTCTCTTTTTCCATCTCCCTCCTTCCATTCATTAAGTCCTCTTTTCTTTTCCAATTCCCCCCTTTGGATTCCTGTTTCCTTCCTCCCTTCCTTACCCCTCATCTTTCTCCAAAATGATCTCTCCTCAAGGGGAGACATCTGCTGTCATGGAGACACGCCCCCACAGTGGTGTAGGATCAGGCAATATTATTGGCTCATATGAGTGTTTGTACCACAAACAATGATGCACAACTGACATCAACATGGCTATGCAGATAACCAAAGAGCGCTCTCTCTCTCTCTCTCTCTCTCTCTCTCTGACAATGACAACAGTCTCACAAACACACGCAGAACACAACATGCGTTCACTTCATCCATCAGTGCAGATAAGTCCTACTCTTTGTTTTGCTGACAGGCAAAAAAAAGCACGTCCACATGAGCAGCTGTGTGTGTGAGTGAGTGTATTTTGTGTAGGGAGGGAAATGCAGATAAGCCTGTAATATTTCTATTTTGTATTGGGGGAAAAAAGAAAAGCTTCCTCTCTGGTTGCAGAGGAAGGAAGCTGAAAGCGGGGTCTCTTGCCAACTGGTGGGATGTAACTGAAAAGAATCACACAAGATGCTACGTAGGTGGTGTGTGTGTGTGTGTGTGTGAGTGAGAGAGTTCCTGTGAGAGCAGCTGTGCGCGAGCTCATCCGTGCACGTGTACGCTGTGTATTATTCAGATGGGATTGAAGGTGTGCACGTGTGTATCTGTTACTGCCATCTCACACGGCTCTGCAAACCGAGTGACACCCGCCGGCTCGGCCCCGAGGCTTTTCTATAGCAGTAAGCTGCGCGTTTAATGCCCTCCTGAAATAGACAAGAGGGAGAAACGAACGTGTGCTGCTTCAAATTAAAAAGCTTTTAAATGACCTAACAGGGTTTTAATTGTTAAGAAATTGATGGGAATGTGTGTTAATCATTGTATCAACTGTGGAGCCACGAATGCGTGCACAGCCATGTTCGAATCCAGCACATCTGGTTCCAAAAGTCACGTTAAAAAGTGCAACCACGGCCCAAATAATCAAAAAATCTCCTAACATTGGTTAACATTGGCAACTCTGGTTTCTACGCCTCCTCTGAATGTAATAAGAACTAGAAGAAAACATCAGCGGCAAAATCAGTGAGGTGGAGAAAGGAACAAGGTGGTGTCTGACAGATTCAAGTACAGAAAGGCGTTATGATTGGTAGAATAGGATCGCACTTCAAAGTCCAACTCATGGAAGAGTGATACATGTTCAAGTGGTTTGCTGAGTAAAAGAACCAGGCGAGTCCACTAGAACGACTCGTGTGCGTCATGTACCTCTTTTGAGCCCGACTTGACCATGTAGATGGCGCCGCTTTGACAGGTGGCATCCAGACAGACGGGGAGGAGGTGGTCCTGGTAGCCGTCACCATCTGCCGGAAAACAGACACAGAGAATTAGGCCGAGTAGCAACATGTTTGGACTGAACCAGAGGGAGGACTGATCCTTTGTTTTCTGAAAACGGCCTTTTTTTAATCATTTCCCTCCGTCAGAACGCCACACGCGTCTCTGGCAACAAAGTAAGCGCTCCTGCTCCACGCGTGAGCCGGATCACAGGAACACCTGCTTGTTTCCTCAGAGTAAAAAAACCACACAAACAAACACAAACACACACAGAGCGGCACTCAGCTCTTTGATCCTTTTTAACAACAGCGACTGACTTTAAGAATCTTCTTCTCCACTGATTCTGAGCGCTATTAATTATTATCAGAATTCCTCACAGGCTTCATCTAATGCACGATGGCAGGTGTAGCGCCTCCCAAAATCAAAACAGCAACTCGTCGAAGCATGAGCCCCTCAGTGCGTCTAGTCTAGTTTCAGATTACCAAACACTCACACAACATAACAACCGTTCATTATGGGTTGTCGACTGAATGATGAAATATTTCTTCACTACGTTTACATCTGCAGAGAGAGAGACGTGATCTACTTTGGGTCTTCAATTGGGAAAATCTTGTAACTAAACAGTGTGAGGATGCTGAATCATAGCAGAGGCTGCTCGTATTAACTTAAGCCCTGAGAGTTACTGTGTGTTACAGGGAGGATGGACGCACAATGGTTTTGCAGCATAATGTGTGGTGTTGGACTTGAGGAATATGTGCAGCTGGTTGTTAACACTTTTAGATTTGGATGTGTGTACATGTGCCCTGAATAACTTGAATTGTCTCATTTGTGCCTCAACCTGACTGAACAGTAGCCATGAGTAGCAGCGTTTTGGTATTTGTCTTCGGATCAAACGATTAGTTTGATCGCCGTTAGCTGCCGCTCCGATTGTTACACAAAATAGTCAGGTCAATAGTATTGATTGACACCAGTCGCAGAGGCCAAACTGCTTCCGGGCTTCTCTCGCCGCACTGCGCCTCCGCGTCCATTTCAACGGGGCGAGTGCAGCGCCCGCGAACAGATGTTGCGCCACGTGAAATGGAAAAGCGAGTGACATTGATGATGACTGACGGTACAAAAAGCCGGCGAGGAGGAGAGTGGCCGTCTCTCCACCGCCGAGCCAGGCAGAGAACAGAGAAAGTGTGACGGACGAGCAGATGTGCTGCTCAAGATAATAAATGAACAGGTTCCTCTTGTACTGTTGCATTATAAAAATCCTATAAGAAAACCTGTCAAACGGTCTGTGGTTGACGAGCCTCACTGAAATTAAAGTTGTCCTGTTTACGAAGTAAGATTTGTTTATTGTCTTATATTACCCAAGCAGAACAATCTGGATAGAAATATCACAATACATGCCAACAGTCGTGTCTCAATAGATTACAATTGGTTTAGTTGATTTCTGTGTAGAGGCAAATAATAAAAAAAGTGTGTGGACAGAGAAATACAGAAAAACCAAAGAGCTGTTTGTGGGGCAGAATATCAGAAAATCTCTTCATAACATACACTGTGTTTCATTCCATGTTAATTGCAGAACAGACTAATGAAATAAAATGAGGACTAAACATGAAATGATGCACTTGTTATGCATTATATGCACAGATCTTTTAGAAATTAGATTATTATAATTACAAATTACCATGTCACATTTCTTGGCCTGAAGTGATGTCTTAAGAATGCTTATGTTGTCTGACAGTGAAAGAATGTGACCATCTTAAATTGACTACGTGTGAAGTGAGTGAAAGCCAGCAGACACTCCTGCTAGGCATGCTGTGACCACTTAATCTTCAGTGCTTTCTAAATAAACCAATATTGAATTACGAAAGCCATCACTTAATTATATGTCTATTGACTTACCACTTTAACACTTAAAGATCATTTTAGCCACCATTTCGAGTACTGCTCAGCTCGAAGAACAAGGGAATAAAGTCATTTGTGGGTTTCGCCTCAAGACTGATGAAAGAACCCTGGTGATGGCCAGGGCTCCTATATTGTTAACAGTTACAAAGTTGGCTGCTTAACAGTCATCAAGATCAAGTTGCATTATGGGAAATGTAAGCGGCTGTGTTTCTGGCACTTCACCTTTGCCTGGGACTGAAAATGTGGATCTCATGTGCAGCATCGAGGGACCATCCATTTGCAGTGCCTGAACCGTTCCAACACAACTTTGCAACCGCTAATTCGTCTCGCTTCTAAACCACCGCCAGTAAACTCACGTTTAGGCACAGGGGGTCGAAAACATATCTAGTGTTTTGTTTTGATACTTTGTTATGTTTTGATGGCCGCAGCCAAAAAAGAGTTTTATTTTGATTATTCTCATTTAAGTACAGGCATTGCTGTCTAATTAGTTGCATTAGCGCCGGTGTTAATGACAGCAAGGGTACACACAGAGTGCAGCCCGTGCTCTGCAGTGTGGGAGGATGTGTAGCCGGAGAGCTACTGGAAGGAGAGAAAACAAAAAAGACACAGGAAGAGATGGAGGGGGACAGAATGAGTGCTAATCGGGTCCTACAGAGGTTGTCACTCCCCATTCGGTCTCTGGTGTTTGCTGTCCGCACACACGCACACACACACAAACACGCTCGCTCCTTCCCTTGGTGCCACCTGTCCTTACCTCCATGAATACCATCTTTCATCTATCTTTTCATCTGCCTCGCTTTTATTCGCCGTCATGCTCTCCTCCTCTTGCTCCTCTCCCGACTCACTTCTCTGTCAGTAACTCACTCCCCTATTACTCCCTTCTCAAGTCTTAATGCATCGGTTTCTCTGTCCATCTCTCCCCCGATTTTTTCACCATCATTCCCCTCCCCGCCTGCCCGCCTCCCTCTTTTCACGCGGCGTGTCGGAGATTGGCTGCTCAGAGAGAGGACACTGCAGGTGTGGGTTGATGCGCTGAGAAGAGGGGAGGCCCGGGAGAGACGGGCCGAGGAATGGGGAGAGAGACAGAGAGAGAGAGAGAGAGAGAGAGAGAGAGAGAGAGAGAGAGAGAGAGACGGTACAGATTTGCATCATGATGCATTAGCATTCATACACTTCACCAATAACTATGCAAATCACAATATGCAATAGTGACAACACACATGGTGGGATGCTGCCGGGAGCCTGTGACTCATTACAGACCCCCAAAATCTGACAGAACTGAGAACTGTGTGCTTTCTGCAATAGTGTATTTGTATGTTAAAAGGTGTAATAGCGGGAGGCGAAACGTGGGATTTGACGTAGGTCTCCTCCTTCGTAAGTGTCATTTTAAGGTAAGAGCTTCTTGTCCTTAAAATATCTCTCCCCCATATCTCTCTAGCTTGGAACCTATTTACACTGGTCAAGAGGTAAAGGAGTGCCTCTCCGGGACTTTCACACATATGGTTGACCATAGATCAAAAAATGTTGGATTTCATTTATCTGCCATTGTTTAAAGTAATGTTCTAGTTTGTGGTCGTGCAAAAACCCAATTATGAAAGTGAAAGCACGTGACCTTTTAAAACGTCTGACACACGGTCGCCCTGACACAAAATTATGTCAATTGTGTCTCCCCAATAACCGTTTCTGTCTATACAATTATTTATAGTGGAAAATAGCAGTAATGGCTTTGTAACTTCTATCCTCATTCTTTGCCTTACCTCTATTTGACAAGAGAACAAAAGTTTTCCCATAATTAAATGACTAGAATTGTGAGCAGGAAGTATACATATATTTGCCATGAAGTCAGTTAGCGACTACTACTTATTAATCCATATTTGTAATCGTTTAAACATTTTGGCCAATTTCCACCATTAGAAGTGTGCCCCTAAAAGTTCCAGCTTGCAAAGAATCCACGGCCGTGCAGACTGATCATCACTGAAGTACTTTGACTCAGAACGCAATAACCTAGAAAACAGTCAATCTAACGAGATTTGCATGTTCGGGGGATGCAGGGGGCCATAGACGCCCAAATCAGCGACCCAAACTATTAACAATGACTATCTTTACGTTGGTATTAGAAGAGACTGGCGTGCACATGCCCCCCCCCCTTCTCTTTTATCTCACAACCAAAAACAAATCAACCTTTTGTAGCATTAAAAATATAGTGCTAATTAGTTCGAAGCACTGTGGGTGCTTATAATTTACAGCAGTACTTATGCATCTAGACCGCATAGCATATACTGGAATAATAAGACGCAGGTTTTACCTTCAATGAAGGTTTACACAAGATGCTGACTTTAATGTCAGATGTACTTTGTGATTTCCATTAAATTGCATGTTGGAAATGCAAATGAATATTGGATCTTTTGAAACTATGAACCCAGGAGACTCCACCATCTGCGTATGGATTGGGATATTTCTAAATGCCAGGGATGAAAAAACAATGGGTGCTTGTTTGTGGAGATCTGCCGTTCCCGTATTTTTACCTCATTAATATGATCTGGAGGGATCTCTGTCACAACTCGGGTGCAAGTTATTATGTGATTCTGATTACAAAAAACTCTGATCTCAACTACCCGAGCAGGAACCCGGTACCTGCAGGTGTGCAGGAGTCTGAGACGGAGAGAGAAAGTGATGAAGGATGTTAGATCGAAAGAGCGGAGTGAGTCAGAAAGCTCAGCAGACTGGTCGGAAACAAGACAAAACAGCCTGTGAAAGAAGAAACAAAAAAAACACACACCAAAGGGAAATGAAGGTTGAAACAGAAGAAGAAAAAAAAAAAACAGTGCAAAATGTATGCAGAGTGTTGAGTGGAGAATGAAGCAGACAGAAAAGAGGGAGAGAAAGAGACGTTGGATGTAACACAAAATAATAAGATGAGCGGAGAAAGAACGCCGGAGGGGAGAGCAGAGAGAAATAGGCTGTCCTGTTAACATGCTGACTTACCTGCACACACACACACACACACACACACACACACACACACACACACACACACACACACACACACACACACACACACACACACACACACACACACACACACACACACACACACACACACACACACACACACACACACACAGGCATCCACCCACACACACTCCCTCCCTCCCTCCCTCTCCCGGGCAGCACGACAGCCTTTCCTACTTTAAATATCACCTCCAAACACGTTTCCCGTCTCGCCGTCTGAAAAGAATCTCCCTATTGCGGTGAGCTGCTGGCTGCGGCGCAGCCCCCCTTCATCTTACCTGCAGGGAAGGGAGCTGACACACTTGGTTGTGGGACATCGTTGTGCTTTACCTAATGATGAATTATGCATCGGCCGCTGTCACTTTGAAAAATGCAATTACCTCAGTGATAAGGCAGATGGCCTGTTTTGTCTGGCATATGCTGTGCATTCATTAGAAGTCTAGCGCTGGAAACCGAACCACTGGCGCACAAACACGGGCGGGTGGGTGGACGGATTCCCGCGATGCATCCATGAACAAGCACGCACACACACACACACACACACACACACACACACACACACACACAGGCACAACGTGCACACGTGCCTCAGGTTTAGCCAAATGCGTTCAGCCTGTGGAAGATGTTCAGACACATCACATTATTATTCATAATACCTGGTCCTGTTCCAGCATGTCTCATGTAGGGCATGGTCGGTCCTGCTCTAAAATGCCACTGAGGCAAAAAGATTGGGTCCAATTCAATTTAAATCTACAGACACAGAGAGCTCAACACTGGCTTTTAAATGTAAATGCCACAATGCGACCAGGCATCAGCTTTTGGTTGACTAAACTGAAAAGAACAAATGCCATATTAGTCAACTTATATTTGATGAAATTAAAATACTTAACTGTTTCTAATTTCAGCCGGTTTAAACAATATACGGTAATGAACATTCTTGGTGGTTTGTGTTGAATCTGATACTTGAACTGAACTCCAGTAAGTCACTGTAAATGCACCACAGATCCACTTGCCATTATCTTAGAAAAAGTTGCCATGTGTTGTAGATTTGGTAAACTCATTCGCAATAAACCCGGTGTAAGCCAGGATCACAAGAGACTCACATAAGCAAATAGGAGCGACTTTTGAACAGTTTCTTGATAAATTAATAAATTAAAAGAATAGTCAAAGTAAGAAAAAAAATGTACCAACTGAACTTTTCCAGCCCTGATACAATGCTTACGTGCATGTGTAATCAACTGTAGACATGGAATAAATCCAATCCAGTTATTTGGGTCAGTCACAGCCAGATATCCGAAAGCAGTAATTCCTGGCAGTGTCTCTGAAGACTCCAGATTTAGCTCAACCAAAACCACCACAATATCTCCACAAAGACTCACACTCAATAATTTCATTTTAAGAGTAGCCAGCGTTGGAGCTTGACCACAGTAATGAAAAGTCCCAAAAGGGAAACCCTCACCAGGTACACGACTCCCATCACGTTGGACTCAATAAGAGGACACACTGCTTATGACCGTTCTAAAAACTGCATTTACTAAATACAGGAAAACTTTATGGATCCACATGTATATATATATCTGAGGGTGCTGCAGCTCACTGGATGAGCTTCCCGAAATGAGTTCTTAGATGAAGCTTAACATTTCTGTAGAGCAGGTTGCGTTCCCGCATTACAGATGTCGTCGTATATTATCTAAGGGGATGCAACGCTGCTCTCTGCTTTCCCTCCATTTGCTGGTTACTCTTTTTGCCATCTCCTCCTCCTCCTCCTCGACATCACTCCCCTCCGCAGTTTTATTTCATCTTCCCATTCTCTTCTCTATCACGCTTCATGTGGTTTTTGAAGGGTGCTAATCCTCTCCTTTATTTGCCATACTGTATGTCTTGTTTCCGGGCCTCCCTATAATCAGATTAGTTAGCCTGCTTAAAGCTGGTCAGACAATCACTGAATTATCAGAACAGTGACAGTTAGAAGAGATTTGCTGATATAGCAGGTGGACAATTGAAGTATTTTGGATGAATAGATTAAGAATAGATAATGGTGGAAACATTGGAAAAGGTACCAAAACAAGAACATATACAATTTGAATGCTCTTCAATTCCTTATACAATTCCCATACGAACATGACACCTTGAACACACCCAGTAAAAAGCCTGTTTTATCACTTCTATATTCGCATATTTATTGGAGATGCACTTTTGCATTTTTCATACAACTACAATAGAAAGTACAGATATGACGTGAACTCAAACACATCCACTCTGGACTTGTGTTATTAAATAATAATAAATACATGAGGGTGCAGGTTCTCTTTCAGTCTAGTGTGCAATTCTTGTCAGAGCCAATCTGATCAGAGTTATCCCCGATCTCCCATTCGGCCCCACTGATGTGATGACAAACACTGAATCAGCTCTGGTTGGCACGCAGCTCTGTTTTTTTTTGTCTCTGCCTGACAACATTAAAGTTATCGGCAGAGAAAGGGACAACCAGATGCAGGTGGAATAATGACTGATCCAAACTCAAGCGTTACACTATTAGATAGCATGTTCTGACGGAATCTGTAATCACCTACATAAGTATTGCTTTTCACACACTATTTTAAATCCTTCACTGAATTGTTATCATTGTAAAATACTAATCTCTCCATCTCCTAAGTGAAGTGCCTAGTGAGGCTTTTGTGCATAATGTAAAAAGAAAGGGATTTATGAGCTTAGCGCAAGTGATGCTCGGTCACCACAGAGCCCTCATCCAACAACAAGATTCAAGAGACGCCCAAAGCAGTTTCCACTGGGAAATGGGGGAGGAGAAGGAAAACGGGAGTGAAAAGCGAACGAGCCATAGATAGCAGCTGTATGGTTGATCAAGAGAAATAAAGATAGACAGTGACAGCGGAGGAGGGGCTGATTGAAGGACAAAACGGGGCCAAAATAAGAGACGCTCTTTCCTGCGAGGCATCTCTCGGAGAATTTGGCAGATTATTATAAGCGTGACCTCAGAGGTTCTATCCCCGGCTAACGAAGGCACCATCTTCAAGTGACATTTCCCAGCCGAAGGAAGGAGGGAAAAAAAGAGATTAACAAAATGAAAAAGTTGTCGGTGGAGATAAGCTTGAGATTTGAACAAAAAGAGGTTTGCTGCCCCCAGAGAGGTTAATTAAATGCGCAGACACACACACACAAAATCTCCAGCAATTACACAAACACACGCTGTGAGATTCCCTCGTGACACACACACACACACACACACAGAACATATAGGTCATTTCCCCTCTGGCTCATACATTATTGCCAATTTGGGAAGGGGAAGTTTGTTCACTAAATATTTGATGGACACCCCTAGCTACAATGAGATTAACAGATTAATCTTGCCAATAAGGAAGTGTTTATCAGTGGGAAGTAAGTGTGCACACTTGTGTGTGTGTGTGTGTGTGCTTGTGTGTGCTTGTGTGCACGAGTGCCACAAGAGCCCGGTCGGTCCCGGTGGCAGAATGGATCTCAATGTTACAGAAGAAAAACAACCTCAACAAACCGTAACACACTGTAAGCTTGTTAAGATATCTAATCTGCTTTGCATCATGCTTTTAAGACGTAATGAGAGTAGGGCTATTTTTAAACAAATAACAGCTTATAGTCTGAATTGCCACGTGATTTAGTTCCATCATCTGGTCATCTGGGGAGTGGAGGGGGGATCATAATGGCAAAGGGAAAAACACATTTCAATGAAAGGAAGGCAATTATGCCAGAATGGGATAACTGAGGGTAGTCTTATTTGCACCGGGAGACATTCAGCGAAAAACAGTCTTTCTATTCCGACGGCGTAAAAAGCACCCACAAGGCTCAGAGGACAAACATAAACAGGAAGAATTGTATTGCGCGTGCAACGGGATGCTGTCTGAGGGAAGGGGGAGAGAGTTACTGACGCTCCAGCATCAACACAACCAACACAGACTCTTCCCACCTTTGTGTATGTGTGTGTGTGTGTGTGTCCGCGTGCTTTAAGCGTTTTGAGTATTAAAACCCCCTGAAAAAGTGGGTGCTCCAGGGGCCTTTAATGTGTCCTTGCCATCGGCCATGTTAATCCAAATGGTATTTAGCTTCTTAAACAAGCTCAAGACGCCACCACAACTCTTCCCCGTCCCCTGGACGAGGTGTTAGCTCCGACAGGAGGGACCAGGGGCAAACTTTTGGCAAAACGAGCTGCAGCTTGGAGATTAGAGCGCCAGCGGAGATTTGCAGAGGATGAATGTAAAGCTGAGCCGAACAATGAATACTACTGGTCAAGATTGTTGAAGGGGATAAAATGTTCACAAAATGAAAAAGAATCTGGCTCCATGTGAGATTGAGAGTGTGTACCAGAGTGCGTTGTGTGCGGTCGTGTGCTTGCAACACTGTATGCAGGCGTGAGATTAGCCTGTTTGGTAAGGGGTGAGCATTTTGTGTGTGTATGTGTGTCTGTGTGTGTAGGAGAAGAAAGTTATGCGGCGAGATAGCTCTGGTGAAAATGCCAAAGCCAAGAAGACCAGACAGTCCTATTCGGAAACCTTTGAAGCAACACCGTTTCAAATGCAGTAGAAGCTTAAGGGACTTAGGAGAGGAATAGATCTGCAACACACACACACACACACCACACACAACACACACACACACACACACACACACACACACACAGTGGTACTTTTGGGTGAAGACAATTTTGACTTCCTGTGTTTTTGAGGTTGGGTTTTTTCCTCTAACATTTTGAGGCCTAAATCTTCAGGTTTAAAAAAAGCATCTGTTACAGCCAATTACTTCTTTGCTGGTGCACTCACCAAAGTCCACGAAGGAGGACTGTCCGATAATTTGGGCTGGTGGATCTGACGGCATCACTTCTTCTCTGGTGAAGTTCCCGTCCTGAGAGAGAAACAATTAGGTAGACAAAAAGAGAGAGAGAGATCGGTGAGTGGGACATAAACATAGAGAACATAGAGAACAGGTGTATAACGGTAAACATAATGGTTCTTTGCAGCAGGACTGAGTTCTATGCTCTTCTATGTTTGTGCACAAGCATGACAAGTTTATCTTCTGTCGCAGTGCATGTGAATGCTCTGTATTCACCACAGAGAAAATACTGCCCCTGAAAAAACTCCTTTAATATGGTAGAGTGTTATTGAGTAAAATGATTGGTGTAATTCAGTCAGACAAGGGCTGAATCAGTTGTAATTACTTGGTTGAATAATCATTCTCCTTAAACAATGTAGTAAAAAATGCATGTTCCCACATTAAGACATTGCAGGTTCAACCGGGCTTTTAAGATACCGATATATGAGCTTACATTGAAGACAACTGGTGTGGGAGTTCATATGCACAACAAATGCCATCAGTGTGTGTGGTGCCCTTTACAGAGGGCATGGGGGGAAAGACGAGGAGATAAGCTTATTTGAAGGGGGGCGGTGTGGGTGGGGGGTATGTGAGTGTGTGTGTGTGTGCGAGATCAGATGCGACTCTGTTCAGTGGGAAACTGTTGCCTGCTGATAGCAACATTAGTGATTCATGAGGAAAAGGGGGGCAGAGTGAGAGAGGGACAAGGTGAGAGAAACATATATACGTCAGATATATTTATTACTAGTATTCTGATTAGTTGAGGACGAGTCACTGGGTGCACTGTATCGGGCCATAATGTACTGTACCTGTTTACATTGACCAAAGCGTTCCACATCATTGAGCACTCAAAATAACAGTTCAATTTGACGTTGTCATTTCTGTTTGTAGCGATCCGTGATCGCTAAACATAAGACCAGAAATGCCACAAATGATCGGTTTCGTGCAAAACTAGCTTTCGCAACAATTTAGGGCACCTTCAAGCCAAAGAGGACAATTGAGGTGGACGTCGATGTGAATAAATGAGATGGGGGAGCGAGATCTACCTGGGAGACCTGGGATGTTTCCAGACGACGTTGATCTCCTAGCTAATCATCAACAAACCTTCGGTGCTAGGCTAACAAACGTGATGTTGCTGTTAGTTTGTTGGTATATTTTCTAATAAATTGCAATTTCTTCAAATAAGCCGATTTACAACTTGTTATAGATAACAGCCATTAAAAGTACTATTTAAGTGCTACAAATGTAATAGTTCAAGGGTGTTGTTAGCAGAGAAAATAGACTTATTGTCTCTCTTTTCTTTTTTACCAATATTACTGGATCATGTTGACCGAAAAATACTTTCAGAATGTGACCGTCGCATTGAATGCGACCAATTGTCACTCCAAAGCGATCCACTCAATAAATATCACCGCGGTCTGTACCAAATGACACAAAGTGGTTGGCCCGTGAGCATCACTCACCATGCCGGCTCAAAGCTCTTTTATTCAAGGACAAAAACGTCACATGCTGTTGTAGACTGAAGCCTTTTCAGGTTGTTCGCTGACAGCATTTACGTTTGATTAAAAAAAAAAAAACATTTGAGTGAAACCACAATATCTGCTCCTGAAGAGTGTAGGTCTTTGGAAAGAAGGAAAAGCACAAGTGTGGCTCATAACACTAACGATAGCTCTGTCCCCAATGAGCTACCATAATGGACACTCGTTATGTCGGCTTCCAATCGGACCGCTGGGACCCGCACGGATCAGACCGCCAGCGGAGGAACACCATGAGGCCTTCATACGGGCCATTTGTCAAAAGCCAGGGACCATTGTCTCCGCCCTCTGCTACTGAGGGAAAGCAAAGGGAAGAGAAGCGGCCCCCGAAAACCTGCTGCGGAGCTGTTTAGTCACTGCTCGCCCCAAATGAAAGCTTCTAGTCAGGACAAGAGAAACAAAGAATTCATCGGAACGAAGCACGTTTGTCCGACGTTTTACAGCCTCTACTTGGGCCGAAAAATCTATACCCGAAGGCTTTCCTGTCCGGTGGACCGCATTGAACTGCACGACGCACATGTGTCGGCACAGCACAGCTGTGATCTGGCTCATCGGATTGCGAGAAAGTCACGGTGAAATGGCCTATGTGACAGCGTGAAAGGGAGCCAGCATTGTACCATAGCAGGACGGTGAGAGCAGGGCAGCTTAATGGAATTCAGTAGTCATTCATTCCATTTTTCATATCCTTTTCATACTAACAAGGCTCGACATGTCATCGGTGAAAAGGGCCTCTCGTTCCATCAAAGCCACTGGGGAGGTCCATGAGTGATTTTTTGAGAGGGTGGTTCTGAAATGGCGGGCGGAAAAAAAGTCATCTAGCCTCACTAGAGGTGTTGTGGGTTCAATTTCACCAGACAACTGTCGCAGAAACTGAACCCTTGATCATCTAAATGGCAGCCTCATACGCACGGTCTCCAAGTCCCCGCTGAGACATTTAGATTAGCCGACTAATGAATAGTGCTGCCAGTGTGATGCTCCAGTAGATTTATGACGGCGTTTCCTTCAGGTCAGCTTGTGCATCAATGATTTAACTTATGAATCGGGGCACTGCAAGACTACTCAGGCAGGAACATGAATATTGGTAAATGTTCTAATCTGGAGGTTTTCATGTGTTTTATGTTTTAAATAGCTCAAATCGCCATCACACACAGTCTAACAACTAGTTTTGAGGGTTGGGAATAGGGTCTGTGTGACAGAGTAAGAGAGAGAGAGAGAGCATTATTTTCCAATGTCCTTTGTTTCATTTCTTTTTGAGTATCTGCTAATTATGCACTGCCTAAATAGTGCTGACTGAGAGAAACCAGAACAATCGAGGTTATTTGCAGAAGATTGGTTCTTACCCATACAACACATTTTGTATTATTAAATGTCCATTAATATACTTTAATAACTTTAATAAGCACAAACCTACTGGTTTGGAAAACCTTCAAACTGAACACTTAGTCACATAAAAGCCCAATGCTACGCTCTATTTAAATCATTCAAGGCAAACATACGTGCTTTTCGAGGGTTAATCATTATATTCTTGTTTGACGCTTTGAATGCTGATGGGGCAGAAATGTAGAGGCATTTATTTTGGCAGTATCATTTGGGCTAAGTCCCCGATACGAAGATTCAGGATGGCGGCGGATATATTTATTTGTAGCACAAATCTATTTACTTCTATTTGTGGAGAATGATTGGTTCCTTAAATACTGTATACTGAATGCACACACACACACACACACACACACACACACACGGTGGTAATAGGAGTTTATTTTCCGAAGCAAAAATCCCTAAACACGATCATGTTACAAATCCTATTGATAATGGTTTTTAGGACTCAAAAGAATAACTCATTTCCCTCTCTTACAAACATAGGCAAACAAAGTAACAAAACATCACACCAAATCTCAGATTGAATGCTTCTCTAAAGTTTTTTCAAACTACTTTTCCAAATAACACTAAAATTAATCTTCACTTCGGCACGAATGTAGAAAGAAATAAGTCACTTATTACATTATTTCTTACTTCCAAATCAGAATTAATGAAAGACTGGATTTAAGTTTTCATTCAAACAAAATTGAATGGATGGTAAATTCCTCAGAGCACACAAGGTCAAATTAAGTTAAGGTTACCACATGCTGACGAACAATCTAGCATTCAAAGGAGGACTTTTTAAAGCAGAGTCTGGCGCAGTGCTCATACCACATTAAGCCCACAACATTGTCCCTCGTTCCTGGATGGCGAAAGTATAAATAAGAAGTTTAACGTGTCTGGGAATATTTTTTAGGCAGCGGCACTTCTCATTTACATGCAGCATTTCTCCTCCTCATCGGGTTTACGGTACGTCTGTGCAAAGCGTGATACACCTTCTGCATGCCGTCCGACTGACCCGTGAAAAAGAAAATGGAGCACTTTGAAGCTGGGTTCTTCAAAATCGTGCCGTATCAACTCATGTTAATTAGATCACCAGCTTCCAATTGCACACGCACTCATACAGACGCACCTACAGATGTGGCAACAGGGTGTTAACTCTGCGCACTGAGGACCAGATCTGTGTGCGATTGACTGCTGCTGGCTGCCTGATTGCTAGATGTCATGATTAAAACCGTGACGTGTGTGACAGCTTGAGAGCAGCTGATTGATGTGTGAAGATGAAAGGATTACATGTCTCGCTATTATTCTTGCATCTGTTCACATCACACCCTAAACACACACACACAGACAGTCAATGTGGTGCAGGTTAGATGTTGGTGCTGGGTACTAACATCTAATGTGTGGGATAAAATGTGGGTTGGGACAATGGGACACGGGTTGGATCCCCTCGCCGGTGCTTGAGACTGCGAACATGCAGTGTATAATTATTTAATGTACTTGCTATAGTAGCTAGGATAAACTTTCCACAGTAGCTTGTGAATAAAATATATGTTATGCTGTCGAGTAACTTCAACTCTATGCCACATGAAGCTGTCACAATGAATGCAGTGACAAAAGTAATAAAAATATGCGTTGTTGCAGTCGAAATATTTTACTCCCCTCTATAAAGTAAGGGCTAACTTAAGCTCGTGAAAATGTTATAATATGTGCATATTATGATTGATTTATTATTATTAACAGTTTGCACAACATCAAAATAGCTTTAAATTTTGCGGGAGGACACATCATTCTTTTGCAATAAAAAAAAGTGTATTAAAATAACAGTATGAAATAGTTTGTAAATGATGCATGTTCACACTAACATCCAGGCCCTGTAAGCCCCATGACTACCTTCTCTTGTATAATCGCAGGAAAGCAGAGGAACGGGGCGGCCTGGAGAAACCATAGAAAAGTAATTAAAACAGAGTGTGTGAACGAGGGGCGCTGGCCTGTGACCGATAGATGAAGCTGCGTTGAACCGAATACCACCGTGGGACGAAAAAGGGCTCTAATGCACACGGGCGCTGGCAGAATGCCTGTTTGTGCATATGTATTTATCAGTTTGTGCGTGTGCATGTTATGTGTGTTTGGAGGAACAATGTTTTGGATTTTATTCAAGATCGAATGGCTGTGAGCCCTTGCGTCTGCGTTAAAGGAAAGAGGAAAAGGAAAAATACAGATTAAAAAAAGGAACACTTAAACCTTATTTTGAAGGCGTAGCAATCAATTAAATTAAATATTTACCCATCCCACAAAGAGTACAATAATAAAAGATGAAGAATTAATTAGGAGCAATGGAAGATACAAAGCCAAACATGAATTCTTCACAGTCAGGGAGGAAAATGTCTAGATTCTTTTTCACAATCATTACATACTTTGAACCAGGCTTGTTGCGAGTTTAGATGAAGGAGATAACCTGGGTTTCCTTACACAGAAAAAACAGATCATCATCTACATTCCAATTTTCACCCTAACCCTTTTCTATAGGTTAAAGCTAATTTGCACTGAAAATTGTAAGAGATATACACATATACATATACACATTCACATGCTCTGCTATTAAGCAGAGCATGTGAATGTGTATTTGTAATATTTAACTTAGCGGTGTTACCACGCTAACGTCCAATATAAATGGCATAAACAGCAGCTGAGGCTGATGCAGTGTAATTAACTTTGCAGGAAAACCCAACTTGACCTGAAGATGGCAGGATGACAGAGGCTAGAAAAAGATTAATCCTCTGGGGAACATGAATGGCTGTACCATCAAATTGAAACATTGTAAATAAATAGCCTCATGTGCCTCAGTGCCTCATGGAGGTGCGAGAGTTAAAGTAAGCGGTGGTGAGTAGAGTCAGTCAGGTCTATCCTGTGGGGACCACGAATAGCTGTACAAGCTGATGGAGGGAATCCATCAAATAGCTGTTTCCCCATCAGACACACAATAGACAACTGTCCACGCAACAGATTTTTGACCAGGTGACAGACATTGAACAGGCCTCCAAAGATTACAACAAATAAAAGTTTCCTCTGGAAATTCCTTTGCATCGTCCTCCAGCTGTCACCCAGCCTACAGGCTTTTTTGGGCGGTATATTTGCTTTGTTTTGCTCCGTCTTGGTCCCGCCTCACCGTAATACACACACTGCCTCCGCCAAATCCTTCTGTCCCTCTCAGTCCCTCGTCCCAGTCCCTCCCTCCTTTCTCCTAACCCCCCCTCTCTGTGATAAGACTACTGCTCGGCTTGTGCCTCCTACTGCTGAATTTCAAGTAGGCCCCTTCGACAAAAACCCAGAGCCTCTCTCTGCTCTCCCAGAATATCAACTAATCCTGGGGCAGGGCTAACGATCCTGCACCCCCCCCCCACCCCCCCCCCCCAAGCCCCCCATCACGCTGCTGATCTGTTCGTTGCACCGAGGGAATGGACGGCGCGCTGTGGTGGTCTTTGGGTAGCTGCGTTTGGTTGTACGTGCACACAGAACCCGGTGATTTCCTTGTTTGTATGTGGAATACATGGGCCATATTGTAGGTGCCTACTTAATGAACTTCATGGATGAACGGTGGCTGAGATCAAGTGATGAGGCTAAAGGGGATTTTAACTACTACTACAGCTAGAAGCTTTTTACTTTTATTTTTTCCTTGTAAAAAAATACTGCGTTTCTTAGGCGAGTAATTGGCCCAGGCCATTTGTCCCAGCAATATTTCAGCAACATCATAAACTTAAGCCCTGCAGTGACAAATACAGTGATGTGATGATATATTACAAAATAGAGTGTATGATGACTAAGTGACATAAAAACAATGACTTGACTTTGCACAGCGGCAAACCCACAGGGGTCACGCCTCCTACTGCTCGGCTGCAGTGACTCAGCCATGGCTGCTCGGCCCCCACCGCACTCTCAAAAAAAAAAGAGGCAAAAACAGGTCTAAAATAGTCAATTACCTTGCTGATCCAGGTCTCAAACTTAGGCCCTTTGGTTGTCAGGAACAAATCTGAAGGGGATGATACAGAAACAGAAGGGATTAGTCATTCAATTTAATTTCTTTATATAGTGTCAAATCAGCATCTTATTACACAACACACATGTTGACTGTACTCTATATAAAGATCCCACATTCCCCCTGTTAACTGATGGCAATCATAATCAAACACGGAGCGGGGACTATTGATCCGTAATGAAGAAAATGCTGTAGATTATTGGAAATGACAGCAATGAAAATGAACACGGCCTGTAGCTGTGAACCTTTGTACCTTCGCGGACTTGATAAATTGATCATGAAGAAAGAACAACAGATCAATGAAAAAGCCTGTAATTGCTTAGATTGCCTCATTTACACCACAGAAGCAATCCATGTCATAATCGAGGCTTAAAAGAGTTTGTGTATTATTAGGTCCTGGTAAAGGGTTTGAAAATGTAAAGATGAAATGAAAATAAGATGTGTTTAGCTTGTTCCGATGGGGACCAAATCTCCCTCAGCTTTCTGGAGGCTCCATAAGAAAGGGGCCGTGGCTCGCTCCGTTTATATCAAATAACCTGCACTTCTATTACGTGCTCCTCGCTCACGGAGCTCAGGCAGCGCCTCTTTGGCGCGGCCGGCTGTGAGAGGTTTCTCTGGACTGCGCTTCTTCCCCAGTAATTAGACATGAAATAAATATTGGCATTGATCTGCCTTCGGGTCCTGCTACGTGTTGCCGTGCTCTGCACGTTATCAGTGATAACGGAGAGGGGGATGAATGAAGGGACGACAGGTAGGAGATACGCGTAACAGATAGAGGCAACCGTGGAAAATATTGTGAGTGGAAGTGCTGCGGCAGCTGCTGCAGCCAATAGCGAGAAGCTGCAGGGTGACTCCTCAGTTCAGTTGCATGTAGCACTGTTTTGAGTGAAACGTGTTCCCCTTTCAGCATACTAATCTCATACTTTCACGGATGTGCTCTGAAATGTTATCCCAGGATTCGGCTGGAGTCATCCCCAGAACCGAGGAGAGAGAAAAAAAAAAGAGCAGAGGGAAGGAGCTTTTTTTCTAAAGGAGAGCTCTACTCTCCAGGAACGTCCTGCCACCTCAGGTCAGGGAGCTTCAGCTCAGAATCAGCTGTAAGTTCAAGGCTTCCCATGTTTTCCCACTTTGAAATCCCAGGGTTATTATTTCACTAAAAGTCTGGATCCCCCAAGACAAGCAACATTTCAATCCATTTATTTTGTGTCAAAAACATGAGGTGCTTTCTCCGACAAAGAATATGACTCTTCACCAACAGCATTAAAACGTACAGGTGTAATTTAATTATATGGAATATTAATAACATTTGGATTTGATCCTCTGTGACCATTGTGCTCAGATGGTGGTTACACACAAACACACCATAACTTCTTTTTACAGTGGTGGAACTTTCAATATGTGAAACTTTGTGGACTTGCCCATACAGACTCATAAATGCAAAGGAGATGATAAATGCATGCATATATTATGCATATGTGCACAGGCACGCACACACACACACACACACACACACTCTCTACAGGATAAACTCGGTAATTTTCACAGTGCGCCGTTGCGTTTGAAGCCACATCGGGTGGCGTGTTGATGAGCTTGGTTAATCAGCCAATCACGACTGGATTCTGTCTAAGAGGCCTGATTGGCTGATTAGCGGCGATGGCGGTGTGTCGGCGAGCGAGGCATGGGGTAGCCGGAGGAGCAGAGACATCTTCGTCTTGTAAACACTTCACGTCCTCGCCGTGGGTGCGTTGCTCTCCCATCTTCACCACTCGCGTTACTTTTTTTTTACTTCTGCCAAACTCTTTCTTGGATAATTTCTCTTCCTCTCGTCTAAATGCCAACATAAAACTTCTTGTTGCAGGTTTAATTTTCAGCACCGTCGGCCAGTGTACTGAGGAATGTAAGGAAATTAGAAAGCCCACTTGAGAGGGACACCAAACCACAACCCCTCTCTCCTCGGACCCCTGTGTCTCCGATCCGTCCCGAGAGGGACTGCCTTTTAGGGCGTGTGTTGAGGGGGGAAATGCGCACGCAGAAAAGCCAATTCCCTTTGGGTCGACTGAGCAATAAGGTAATCTTAATGGGATCCTTGTGACATTATCCTCTTCAGCAGATTGTCCTTTCTGCGCTCTCCCCCGCTCGCCCTCACAGTCCCAGACGGTTCCACACACAGCCACCATCACTCACTTTAACACAGTTTTACTGCTCCGGGGGACTTTAACTCGGCCGCCGAGGGCCTTTTAAGGACTTGTTTGAGATATTGAGAAGGGTAACGGAACAAAACTGAGCAGGGAGGAAACAAAAGGCACAGAATCGAAGAGAGATTAATTGGCTTGTTTCGCCCTGCTTTCCCCCGGATTTACCCAGACTTTGTTTGAATATG
This sequence comes from Pungitius pungitius, assembly GCF_949316345.1. Lineage (NCBI taxonomy): Eukaryota > Metazoa > Chordata > Actinopteri > Perciformes > Gasterosteidae > Pungitius > Pungitius pungitius. The sequence goes on from NC_084903.1 coordinate 7,764,334, forward strand.
TGTGCTCGCCTCAGCACACTTTAAGACCCACATTTAGATCTCTTTTTTCAATTCCAGGTTTTTTCCAAGCGCTTTTTCAACCAACCAACATATCCTCAACATATTTTATTATATCTCGTTTTCTTAACATCAACATCAACATCAAGTGGACAAAATGATCAAACGTAGACACGTTTAGATGATGTTTTACATCTGAGAACATCATTTTTGTACCCCTGAGTCGGAGCTAGTAGCGACCAGTTAAAAGGTGTGTGGTGGCGGGTGTGGTTTCAGCCCGGCTGCAGGTGGGAGAGAGGGGGAGTGGCTCGGGGAACAGTGCCAGGTGAAAATAATAACAATCACCTGGGGATAATGACATGTGTGTGTGTGCTCTCCCCTTTATAGCAGTGAGGCAGGGGCGAGCGAGGGGGGGGAAGACCGACCGAGCGAGCGGCGTTCCTGCGAGCGGAAGTAAAATAAATATATTTAAACCGACCACCCTGTCATCGTGTGTCTGTGTCCGGAGCCCTACCGACCCACCCCTACAGTGGCACCCAACGTGGGGCATGGCGGATGAGGGACAGCAGGCGATGCCGGCCCAACCTGCGCTGGCACTGGGCCAGATGATTGGGGAGCTGGCGGCGATCCAGAGGGACCAGGCCGAGGCTAACCGGCAGTTCCTGGGTGCGCTCCAGGCCCAGGTGGGGAGGCAGGCCCAGGCGCTGGAGCTATTGGTGTCGCGGTCGGGACCCCCGCTACCACCACCGGGCCCGACGGCGATGGCGGGCCTGACCCTCCACCGGATGACGGCAGAGGACGACGCCCAGTCCTTCCTGGAGGCCTTCGAGGCGACGGCGGAGGCATGCTGCTGGCCGGAGGAAGAGTGGCCGGTCAGGCTGGTGCCCCTCCTGACCGGGGAGGCGCAGACGGCGGCCATGGGGCTCCCCCCGGCGGCTCGGAGAGACTATGCGGCCGTGCGGAAGGCCGTGGTCGACCGGCTGGGGCTGCTGCCCGAGGACCACCGGCGGCGATTCCGGGGGGCCAGGCAGGGGCCAGAGGATCGGCCGTTCACCTACGGGCGGCGGCTCCGGGACGCCGCCGCCAGGTGGCTCCGGCCGACGGGGGTGGAGACAGCGGCAGAAGTCCTGGAGGCGGTGGTACTGGAGCAGTTCGTGGAGGGGCTCCCGGCCCGGACGGCGGCGTGGGTCCGGTACCACCGGCCACCGACGCTGGAGGCGGCCACCACCCTGGCCGAGGACCACCTGGCGGTGCACCGCAGCAGACGGGGCTGCCGGGAGGGAGCGCTGCCTGCGACGCAACCGGCAGCAGCGCCAGCCGGAGGGAGCCCGCAGCGGACCACGGAGCGGCCCACACCGGCCCCACGTCGGCCGCCGGCAGCTGTACACCGGGACCCCCCGACCGCAGCAAACCCCGGCACCCTTCCTGACCCAACGGGAGGTTCTCAAACGCCAGGGCAGGAGTGCTGGAAGTGCGGGCGGCTCGGCCACCTGCGGAGGGAGTGCCCGCTGATGGAGGTGGGGCAGGTGATCCGGGTCGCCGGCGCTCCATCACCCTCCCCCGGCCCGGGAGCGACGTACCGCGTTCCGGTAAGAATCCAGGGGGGTACACGCCAGGCGATGGTGGATTCGGGCTGCTCGCAGTCCATGATACATCAGAGCCTGGTTCGGCCAGGGGCATTGGTAGAAGCGTCGCGGGTGAAAATTAGGTGTGTGCACGGGGACATTCATGAGTATCCCATAGTGTCCGTCGAACTTAGGTTCAAGGGGAGAAAATATAGAATAAAGGTCGCGGTTAGCTCCCACCTGACGCACTCCGTAATTTTGGGGACGGATTGGGAGGGATTTAACACGCTAATGGGAGAGGCTGCGGGGGTGCGTTCACGACCGACAGGGACATGCGGTATTTGTGCTGTGCTCAGCGGTGACGCGAGGTCGTCCGACGCCGCCGGGGGAGGGGGGGAACCGGCGGAGCCTCCCGAGGAGACTCCGGCGGTTCCCGAGTTCCGCGCCATGGAAGATTTTCCACTCGAGCAGTCTCGTGACGATACTCTACGCTCAGCCTACGACCAGGTGATAAAAATTGATGGTCATTTGGTGCGCCCTGACGTAGCACTGTCGTACCCGCACTTCTCATTGATTAGGGACAGGTTGTACAGAGTGAGTCGTGACACTCGAACGGGGCAGGAAAACACCCAGTTGCTGGTGCCGAAAAGCCGCCGGGAAATGATTTTCCAGGCGGCTCATTATAATCCGATGGCGGGTCACATGGGATACGGGAAAACACTAGACCGGATAATGGCCCGATTTTATTTGCCAGGCATCCGGGCGGACGCGCGCCGCTGGTGTGCGTCCTGCCCGGAGTGTCAGCTAGTCAATTCACCAGCCATCCCGCGTGCCCCGCTGCGGCCTCTACCGCTGGTGGAGGTCCCGTTCGAGCGCATCGGCATGGATCTAATCGGGCCATTCCACCGGAGCGCACGCGGATACCGCTTTGTGTTAGTCCTCATGGATTATGCAACCCGGTATCCGGAGGCGGTGCCATTGCGCAATATCTCTGCAAAGAGCGTCGCGCAAGCACTGTTTCAGGTCATCTCCCGGGTTGGAATCCCGAAAGAGATTCTAACAGACCAGGGCACCTCGTTCATGTCGCGCACACTGGGAGAACTTTACGGGTTACTGGGCATTAAGTCCGTCCGCACCAGCGTTTATCATCCCCAGACTGACGGGTTGGTGGAGCGGATGAATAGGACGCTGAAGTCCATGATTCGTAAATTTATTAGCGACGATGAACGTAATTGGGATAAATGGCTTGACCCTCTGTTGTTTGCAGTCCGGGAGGTCCCCCAGGCCTCCACCGGGTTTTCCCCCTTTGAGCTTCTGTTTGGCAGATCACCAAGAGGGGTGCTGGATCTTATTAAAGAAAGCTGGGAGGAAGGTCCGAGCCCCGGGAAAAACGAGATCCAGTACGTCCTGGACCTACGAGCAAAGCTCCACACACTGGGTAGGATGTCACGAGAGAATTTGCTCCAGGCCCAGGAACGACAACAGCGGCTGTACAACAGAGGAGCCAAGCTGCGAGAATTCACACCGGGAGAAAAGGTACTTGTATTACTTCCTTCTTCCAACTCAAAACTCCTGGCTAAGTGGCAAGGGCCCTTCGAGGTCACACGCCGGGTGGGGGATGTTGATTATGAGGTGGTGCGGTCTGACAGGGGCGGGTGGACGCGGTGCTGGAGTCGTTGAGGCGGGCCGGGCTCACCGCCAACCCGGGGAAGTGTGCAGTTGGACGGAGGGAGGTACGGTATTTGGGGTACCACTTGGGGGGGGGGCAGGTGCGTCCCCAGGTGGACAAGACAGCGGCAATTGCAGCCTGCCCGCGCCCCAAGACGAAAAAGGAGGTGAGGCGGTTTTTGGGGCTGGCAGGTTACTACAGACGGTTCATCGCCGGGTTTGCGGACCTCACCAGCCCCTTGACCGACCTGACCCGGAAAGGTGCGTCAGATCCGGTCCAGTGGTCGGAGCAGTGTCAGCGGGCGTTTGAGAAGGTAAAACAGACTCTCTGTGGGGAGCCGCTCCTCCACACACCTAACTTTTCTCTCCCGTTTGTGCTGCAGACCGACGCGTCGGACAGAGGGCTGGGGGCCGTTTTGTCCCAGGAGGTCGGGGGGGTCGACCGCCCGGTGGTCTACATCAGCCGGAAACTGTCGGAGAGGGAGGCCAGGTACAGCACGGTGGAGAAGGAGTGCCTGGCCATCCGGTGGGCGGTGGGCTCCCTGCGCTACTACCTCCTGGGACGCTCATTCACCCTCTGTTCGGACCACGCCCCGCTCCAATGGCTCCACCGCATGAAGGATACTAACGCCCGGATCACTCGGTGGTATCTGGCCATGCAGCCTTTTAACTTCAAGGTGGTCCATAGGCCGGGGACGCAGATGGTCGTGGCGGACTTCCTCTCCCGCCCGCTGGAGGGAGGGGGGGGGGAGTAAGCTAGGCCGGACGGCTCCCCGGCCTAAGTCGGGCGGTGGGGGTATGTGGTGGCGGGTGTGGTTTCAGCCCGGCTGCAGGTGGGAGAGAGGGGGAGTGGCTCGGGGAACAGTGCCAGGTGAAAATAATAACAATCACCTGGGGATAATGACATGTGTGTGTGTGCTCTCCCCTTTATAGCAGTGAGGCAGGGGCGAGCGAGGGGGGGGAAGACCGACCGAGCGAGCGGCGTTCCTGCGAGCGGAAGTAAAATAAATATATTTAAACCGACCACCCTGTCATCGTGTGTCTGTGTCCGGAGCCCTACCGACCCACCCCTACAAGGTGCAAATACGATCTTTCACAAATTCAGAAATCTTCGTCACCTCAGACATTCATCCAAACAGATGTAAAAACTGCTGTAAAACTTTGTCAGGTTTTCCACAAAGCATAATCTTTGTGGGCTTAGAGGAGGAGCCTGCTGGCACCACAGGGGGCGTGGCTGTGATCAGGGGTTAAAACCGCTGCCATTGCGGCCTGAACAGAAAGGGGAACCGATTCCACACATCCAAATGTGTTTACGGGCCTTGGGGGGTACTTCCGACACATGTTGCGTAGCGCTTGTTGTGGCTCCAGAGGGAGCTGGGCGAAGTCTGACACAGGCCTAAACTAAAAAATGTTCCATGTTTGTTGTTGTGTTATTGTTGTTGGTCGTGTGGTCTGATTTTTCCTCCGCGAGCCATTAAGCAATTAATTGGAAGGAAAACAAACTGATGACCTACTACAAAGCACATTCAGGATACAGCGTTCATGATATAAATCATGCTCCCAACTGTGTGTCAAACCACGCTCACCCAGTGGCCCAAAGAGAGACACGCTCGTCCCACACGTATTCTTCCCTGTAACGAGACAGTGTTTAAAGAACTGCCAGCAGCGGAGGAGGACACCGACAGGGCTGAGGTAGCACCGCTGACATCAGGGGCCGTGGCCGTCCCAGTGTCATGGCGAGCTGCAAGTAATCCTGTCGTACCTGTATGATTAAAAGTGACCAACACGACCATCAAAGCCCGCTAATCCCATCCAAGGGAGGGCTGCGTCGGGAGATGCAGTGCTGTTGTGAGCAGTCGGCCGGGGGTGTGCACATAAGCCTTATTGCCTTGATAATTCCTTCCAAAATATTCCTTTGATATCATTTAATTGGCATGATTTTAGGATTACATCGACGCCACCATTAGACCAAAACTGCACGATCGGCCTCTTGAGAGCAATTACTGCAAGTCTGCTATGGTTGTTCAGTTTGAGCCTTTATTCTGGCCACCACTGTGAACAAGGTTAGACTCTAAAACTGTACTGAACACTTAAGGAGGGATAAAGAAACTGAAGCTTCGCTGTATCTGGAAATCTTCATTCCATCGTGTTTGTTGCGTTTTCCATATTCTTTGCATTTTTGGCACAAAGTGATTTGTTCGGAGTAAATTTGTTTTCTCATTTACATGCTTTGCTTTTTTTTATCTACATTTCAAGCCAGTAGTTTAAACTCACACTCCATCAACAACTAAACTGCTGTTTTTTTTCAATTAGATTTCAAAATACTGTAGGAAATGAACTCTGTGGCAGACAGACGTTAGCAATACCTTTGCGATTTGTTTGGAGAGATATTCCTCACAAAAGAGCACCGCTTTTAAAAGCCCATATAATCAAATGCCTAAGCGTGTTACACTTTACAGAGCGACCACATTTGTTCTGAATGGCGTGTCACGCATTGAGTTTTATCAGGCTTAACAAGAAGTAAACAGACATCAAATCCAACAACGGCAGCACCGACCCGACACTGTGCACCGTGAGCACATCCGCACATCCAAAGACTCATTGAGAGCTGTCACACTCCACCACTTGGGAAAGATGCATACATAATTGAGGAATATTTATGTAATCGTGTGTGTGTGTGTGTGTGTGTGTAACAGAAACAGAAACAGGGACTCGGAGTTCCAAGTGGTTAGTCGTGTCGCCGCATAATTAAAGTGATGCTAACTGTGAAGGCTGGAGTGCCGGCTCCGCTGAGCATCAAGAAACACAAAGACTGGGGCGGAGGAAGAAGCCTGAAACCAGATGCTGAGACCATCCGGGTTCCGGGGTTTTCCGAATGAACAATCACATGATTATTTATTGTCCGTCCCTCCTCTCCCACACATTCTCTCTCACATATTTTGTTTTTTTAATTATTTTCTCTTCTGTACAAATTACATTTCTAAAAAGGTACGCGTGAACGAACGCCTGGTAAGCAGGGAGCGTATTAACGCCCGCAGCTCGGAGCCTGACTTTGACCACACTATCCATATCCGTGCATGCGTCTACGTGTGCATATATTTATAGATTTTCTTTGTCATCGGGTTCCGATACAGCCAGACAATCAGCGAGTCCTATCACACAGAATAACAGAATAATTGCACGTGTGTCTGTTGCTTACTGAAGGATGCTATGAGCCCATGAGTGGTGAAGCAAACGGCTCGGCGAGGCAAAGCAACATGCTGCAGCGCTGCAGAGGCACCGTAGGCCCCGTGGCTGTTTCTGTCGGGACACACAACAGCCTGCTGCACGCAGGTCTGATTGGCTGGACGCTGTTTCTACTACAGGAGGACACAAATGAGACTGACGTGAACAGGCAAGGGCAGGCGTGTACTGCTTGTTGAACGCGTGTTGGCTCCACGGGACGGAATGTACCGAGTGCGGGTTAAAACAAATGCAGCCGCGTGCGTGAGAGTAATTAAGCCCGAAAATGAGTGAAATAAAAAAACAGGTCTCAAAGAGGGAATTTTTTTAACTTAATGATTAAAATAATATATTTAAAAACATGCACAAGTGATTTCTGCGTGTTCCCATCGTCAGCCAAGCAACCTCATTCTGATTGAATATGGATAATTTATGCACATATTCTTCAATTCTTCATATTCTTCAACTCCACAGATCTTGTAATCACCTTTGAAAACAATTCCCCTGTTGTATTTACTTACAGATGCATGGCTCAGATTACAGATCATTTGCTTGGGGAGTTTTTTTTTCAACAGTAAAGAAGTTTCTTTCTCCATTAAAGAAGGTACAGTTTGTAAATATACAGTAATAAACTCTACACTTACAGTAGCCTCAATGTAAATATATGGATTCAACAAGTCACAGGTGGTGGACTATTTGCTCTGATGGGAAAACAGCCATTTCATGCTGGTCCAAGTGGAGAGCCTAGACTGACTGGTGTAGCCTAGCTATGATGCTAGCCGGTGCACTAGAAAAGGCTCTTGAATCTTAAGTTCGACCCTATCGATGCAATCTTTCCAGATGTGCAGACTGCATCAATATTTCTTTCTGCTCTTTGCACCGAGGGCTTCTCATCTAAAGCAAAAGTCAGATGTCAACATTTGCCACAACTCTATTTCAATAGATTGTCGGTAGATCATTCAAGATATAAGAGACACTTTAGATGACCAAATGCCGAGAATGATAGAAAGCACACCTCCCTCGAGAAATAAGGGGGAAATGAAGCTTGAAGGGCGCTCCTCTTCAGACCGCAGTCATCTCAGGCTGGAGCCAATTCTTTGTTCTCCATGTCCATTCGGGGAGAAAATTTTAATTCCTGAGGAAACTTTTCACTCAGTCTATCAACAAAGCACTGCAAGCACACAATGTCTGTTTGGAGTCTCGCAATAGTTCGACCTCCTAAAGTAAGCTGACAATTGGCGATTAAAAGGTGAGGTAGAATGAGTTAATCTGAGTTGATTCTCAGGTTTGAATGAGGAAAGGGGAGGAGAGGAGAGATGCAGAGAGGGGGGGAGATGAGTGGCCCTTGAGTTATTCATAGCCTCTCCATCAGATTTGTTAAGGGGATTGGAAGGAATTTAAAGGCCTCCACTGACTGTTTGACTACAGCAGCATTATGTCTCTCTATTCCATTATGTTGAGCCGGAGTATAGAGATAAAGAGCAGGCCTCCTATTAGCCTTGGTATAAACAGATAGGGTGATGCTAGACGGGGGCCATGCCTCGGCAGAGAGGGAGAACTCTGACATTGAGGAGAGCAGACAGAGCCCATAATATCACCCGGCTTTGTCTCACCATCAATTTTCTCCTTTCACGCCGGCTCCTCTCTGCACACACGCACGCCCGTTAGCCGCCGTACCCGGGTGCACACAACCGAAGCAGCGTTGGCGGCAGGTCAAGAGGTGTTAGCAATCAGTGAGCACAACTAGAGGGGAGCTATCACAGGTCTGCAGCTCGCAACCAAAGGAACGAGCACATCGCCTCAATTTCTTACATCAAATGTAAACGAAAGGGCAGGGGTGGAACCCGCAAGACATGACTCAAACTGGACGTTTACTTTGGGGAACTTTGGCGCCACAGAGGGAGAAAAAAAAAAGCCGGCTCGGGTTGCGCACCGACGGACACTGATGTACATCGCCTGCACAATGAATCATTTCTTTATCGCCCTTTGTGCAGTGAGCACATCGTAAAAAGGCCGCGGTACTGAACTCAGGGATTTATTCAGTGCAAAGCTGTGCTGTAAAATGTAATGTGTCATTCTTGTTTTTTTAATTGCAGCCTTTTGTGATTCAGCTCAATTTGTTCAATGAAATAATGTCAGAAACAAAGTAATTTGTTGTATTTTAGTAGTTAAAAAAAAGTAGCAAGGCAGATGTGAATATAATAATAATGATCAAAGATTATATAAGATTATTAACAATACAAGATGCCATACACATGAGGTGTTTACCAGCAGCATCAGAGTACAGAGAGTTGTGGAGATGAGAAGCGTCGTGTCCGTGAGTGGAGAGAGACATTATGGATTCCACTATGGTGAGCGGGATGATACATTATGATCTGATGACTGCACAGGTCCTTTCAAAACTGAAGCGGTTTCCGTTGCTTCTCTGGTGTCCTTCTTTTCATCCACTTTTTAGCATTGTGTGTCACACAGAAATAGAGGGAGACAAATCCTACAATTACTGAGAACAGCTTAAATACACATAGAAATTCACTCATTAATGTGCACCCTCCACTGTTAGAATTAATTTTGAAAAATGCAGAGCCTTCATTACTCCTATCTTTCCTCAGCTTTCCTTCTCTCCTTCTCTTCCCTGAAACTTTTCTTTTGCTCGGAAAGCTATTTCGAGACCGACAACAAAAGCGGCGGCGGTGGTATTACATCCCCCTCCTTGTACCTGTAAATGGCCTCGCAGCAGCGGCTGCAGAGGCAGCGGTGTTTTATCCGGGCTGCCGAGCAGAGCGGATGTGACAGCCGCTGCATTAGCGGCTGATATGCCGTGTGTGTTTGTGCGAGGGTGCCGTCACCTCGCTCATGACCGCGGTGCGGGCCATTAGGGCTGCGCGCGCCTGTTGGCGGGGCAACGGAAAGTTGAAATTTTGGAGGAGAACACGCAAGAGCGCCACAGAGAGAGCAGATCCTCTTGCTTTGTTGTGTCTTGAATGCCCCCGAGCAAGTCATTTGTTAGCCTGTTACTCAGTCAACAAGCTGTGACTCCGTCCCCGGCTGGCTGCCAAAGGGACACACACACATGCATAAACCCAGTTGTGCGCTCTATTCCCATGGGGCGATGGGCTCAAGAAGGGACACCGTGCTTGCTGAACTCTTTGTTCCAACATCCACTGTGAGTGTGTGTAGGTGTGTGTGTGTGTTTGTGTGATCCAGTTTGCATGTGGCAAAATGAGGTGAAAGCACAAAGTGCTTGCGCCTGCCGATGGATCTCTATGTGTTTGTGTGTCTCGTGCACGTTGGTCCACCGTCCTGCCATAAGCAAAGTCAAGCCCTCTATGTCCGTCCTGTGTGCATCGATTTTGTTCCCCACCGTCTTCCATCCTGGGACTGATGCGGGCTTCAGCGGGACAGTATACTGAAGCAAATGTCACAGCCCTGCAGCAGGTGAAACCCACACTCTGCCTCCGACAGATGTCGGGGGGCGATGCTCCTCTCATGCTGGGAGGGAGACGAGAGGCAAAAAGGTTATTCTGAAACTAGAACGACCAGGCGCGTCTATCAATACCTGCTGCCTCTTTTTAATGAAGGGACAGAAGAAAAGCATGAACAGGCCTACTGAGTTATTTAGCTCTCTGGCACCAGCTGATGTCCTGCCTACAGTCACACTTAAGCCTGCCCGAGTTTTGACCTGCTGCTGCAGTTAGAATCCCAGCAGGTCACATGCCAGACGTGGAGAAGCTGTCGGCCCTCCGGCAGGCTTTAAGTCTGCCTTGTGAAAAACTTGGATAATACTAACGTGGAAGACAAAAAGGACACTTGCTATCCAGCCTGCTTCATGACCGGTTGATGTCGGTTGGTCATCATGCAAACGCCAGCTCGCCGTTAACCTTTGGTAATCATACAAGAACAGCATAGTGTTGTCCAGATTGTAATGAATATCTTGCATGTAAAATAATGAAATATATTTAAATGATGACAGCATGCTTAAACAGGTGCTGTTCTTAGTCCAATATGGTCATGCGCCAAAATGGACAATGTCAGACGAAACTTTTTTAAGGGGGTGCCAGAAGGAACCGAGTGGGGTCGCAGCCAAAAACCTTCCCAGGCCCCCTCCATTGATATGCAGACCTGTCCCCTTTCTAGCAAGGAACCATCGGACTGTGAAACGAGCTTTTCCAAAGTTGCCCAACGGCCACGAAGACGCTTTCCTCGAGCGTCGAACGGAGTAGCAGGAGAGAGAACCTTCAGATCTGCACTGCTGGCTTGTCCACTGAGCGAGAACCGTCCGGGGGAGCTGTCCCGTCACAGACATACACACTTCACTTGTTAATGCAGCAAGATATGGCAGTCAATTTCTCCCCCTCCGTTAACACGTCACGCAGAGGCTGAGAGGGCTCAGAGATTCTCTTCCAATGGCTATCTCAGTCACAGATGAGTTTTTTTAAAAGGCTAAAACGTAGCTGACTTGGTAAATTTGTCACAACATCTAAAGAAAGACTGAATGATGTTGTCAGCGTCATGGCAACCACTGTGCACTATATGAATATAAGTCAATACCACAGCGACAGACGCAAACATGCACCGCACTACTTTTACAGTAATCACCGCCCTACCTCACAAACCCACCACGTATGTGTACACACACACACACACACACAGTCAGATACAATGCAGAATCCAGGCCAGGAACAAAGTGGAAAGCTCTATGGAATAAATCCGTCTCTAAGCCAATATGTAGCTCCGACTCCACACTGTGCGACTCCCCCACCCCCCCTGGATCTATCATTCACAAACATAGCAAAAACACGCCGGCGTAGAATGGAGCAATGCTATTCCCGGAGGAAATAATCTCCTAAAACCATTACAGGGAACAACGTAGGTGCAGTAGCTACGGGGAGGATTATGGCCAAACCCTCTAATACACATATGTACTAGCACACACACACACACACACACACACACACACACACACACACACACACACACACACACACACACACACACACACACACACACACACACACACACACACACACACTTAACCCTATTTTGCTCATTTTCTTTATGCCACACATGTGGGTGTTTGTAAATAGAAACTCATCACCAAACTACAATAACAAGCATAATAAAGCTCATTTGACTGGAACGATGTGTGTACGTGTGCGTGTGTGTGTGTGTATACAAGACATGCATCAATGTAGCTTGCCAACATCAAGGGTGACTTGCATTGTATATTGAGTACAATGAGAAGTCAATATTTTGTTTTGTGTAAAGCTAACTTATTATAGAGGGGACTTAACATAAGTTTGTAGTAAAAAAGATGAGACCAGGCGTACTGGTCAACAGATGCTGCGGATGATAAATATGATGCATATGAAATATAAAGAAGACAAAATGTACCCTCTTTGCAGTTGAAACGTGTTCTGTAAAATGTCAATCGGAGGCACATTATAACACATTTATGTCCCTGTGCCTACAAAGTTCTACACAGATTCCGCTGCATATGGATCAGTATATTCTTTTATCATATAGTTTTCTCTATCATGGGTAGAGTATAACATAAGGCTGCCGTGAAGGTGCTCACAATGTTCTGCCTCATTTGTTCCTACTACCGATATTAATTTTTTCGCAAAAGAAAATATCATGTTGACCAAAAGAAAACACAGCATCACTTTTGCCAGCGCTTATGGAGGCAGAAATGCTCCGGACGAGGCCCCTCAAGAGGACTGGCATATTGCACCAGGCGGCCCGAACACGCTTGTGAGGGAAATGACAACGCGAGGAATTCAATGCATGTGACGTGTTGGTGAAGACCTCTGCTTTATCGCTGCTTTGTGTAGACAGTTAAGGTTTTTGAATACAGCCAAATTAATTGTATTTTGTTTTGGCTTTCAATCCACAGGGTGTAAGCATAGCTTATTAAATGCTTGCTTAAAGTGGTTTAATTTTTGAGGAACGGGGAAACTTAAATACTGGAGAAACACCTGGCCATTACTGTCAGTTGCTCTGGCACAATCTGATGGTCCTACTGTTAATCGCATAAAGATTTTCTCTGCAATTTTTTATTTTGGATCAATATATTTAAATCACACAAGATTCTAGCATCAATCTTTATTTCTATTGTAAGACAGCTGCACCATTAAGTAACGGAGTTATTTGATCAGGAGTCTAGGCGCTTTCGACCCATAAATTATTCTGGGCTGTGGTACTTATTTTGATGGCATTGAACTAGGCTTGTAAATGAAAGCTTTTAGGCCATTTAACAATTGGCAGCTGGCCACAGTTGGCCTGAGGGAAATGGCTTTGCCCCCCCAGACAGAAAGACAAACAGTTGGGAAGCAATGATACATTATTATCATTATCATTGATAGAAAAAGGAATTGTTAGTACTATTATCCAGCAGGTGTGCGATATTTCTTCTTCTCTGGGTGAGTGTCTCGCTCTCGGTCTGTGACAGAACCCCGATTACCAAATGGTTATTAAAAGTGCCAGAGTCTGCCATCCAACTTAATCCCTGTATTATCAATTCTTCTCCTTGTCTGCCCCTTGTTAGGTGGCAAATCTGTTCTCTTACCCCAAACACTGCATTATTAGTCAGACAATCAACAAGCCACTTTGACACAGAGCCGGTTTAATTGGATGCTGCGCAGCGCATTACTATGCCTGTTGCCTAGCAATGGAACCTGTGTTGCCAGTATCGCCGTCTTTCTGCGTGGTTTATTTTTCCCTCGCAAAATGGCATCTATAATTACTTTGCAATTATTGCTTTTTCCCCCTCAAAAGGAGTTTGCGTCTTGCAGCCGGGAGCTTCCTGCCTAGCGGGCGCTCCTTCTTATGTCAAATGTTGTGAAGTGCCCCCCCCCCATGGGCTAACCGTGAACCTCAACTGCAGAGAGATGCAATATGGGTCAATACGGCGCCGTAAGCACACCTACCGTTGTCCTTCGGCTTTGATGCTTGCGGACGCTTTGGGGGCCGTTGGAGCAGCCGCTCACATCAGTGAGTCGCGGAGATCTCAACCTACTGGCGGTCCTGCCGAAGCCCTTTTCCTGCTAATTAGTAACCACAACAGAACAACTTTGTCTATAAAGCCGGCTCGATGCTTAATGATGTCCTTGCTTTCATGGTGCAAAGTAAAGATAGCAGTATACTGTAAAAACTGTATTTACACAGTAGGTGCTAACAATTAGACTAGCAAAATGTTGAAGACGTGGTTTACTCTCCCGGTGGATTCTCTCATCTTATGTTTTATCCGCTCTGTTGTCCAGTCAATATGTCAATCCTACACTAGAAACTCCAGATTGTGGATGTATTATCGACGGGCGACATTCATCGAACGAGCAATGGGGGCGCAATCCAACTTCCTTAAAGAGACCTGGAATCCCTCAGTGTGCGAGTAGGGAGACAAAACAAATGGCAAAAAAGGCCCAAACGCAAAGCTGCTGTGAATGTGTCACAGTTAAAGACGCCGGCTGGAGGGATGCGATAATAAAAAAAAGAGATTATGAGCCCTGTGCGCTGCGCCGTCGCCAGGTCGGTTGGCTGGAGAGTACAATGAGCGGGCTAAACGAGGCCTTGACACCGGCCAGGAAATAATTCCAGACGCCTTTTCTCCCTCTGCTGATGGAGTGAGGCCAGCCAATACACTACCATGGGAATGCGTACAGCTATGACATTGGACTGAAATTAGAGTGGTGACAAGGCCGTGACGCAGCCCTCAGCCTCCCTGGACCCCGCTAACAGAGTAGCTCCCTGTATTACTGTACTGGTAGGTGAGAGAAAACCTTGTTCAACATGAGGCACAGAGTCTCACTTCCATCAGAAAGATTCATCAGCAGTCTTTGTTTGGCGATTAAATGTTCAGTGGACTTATTTAGTCCCTTCACTCTAGATTCATTTGAAGAAATCTACAAAACGCCCCTCCAGTATCTGCCAGGTCCTTTATGATGCCTCCGTTCAATTCAAATAAGATTTATTCATTTCTATAATTTTCTCGTCTGTGTAATTTGCATTTTTGAGTGTTTCACACTTATTCTCCACAGCAACTCAACTCTAGTTGTCTTAATTAAGATGTTTAAGATTAATGTGTATTTATTAATTCCTCATTTTATACTCATAAATATTTAACGATTTAAAGGCATATCTAATCACTCTGAGCCAGAAGGAAAATACAAGTTGTTTTCCCTTTTTCTCCACTGGAATTAATCCAATAAAATTCACAGAATTTCTGATAGGTAGTGAGGTTTTGTGTTTGCCTGCGAATGCTCTTCATTTCCTCCCTTTTGATTGTGCGTTTATATAAACTGTACAGTAGTATATTAAGGGGCAATTACAACAATGACAATTAAATTCAGCTGAAACTCGCTGCCGTGCACAAACAGGCTTCAAATGGCACGCTGTGGTCCGGCTGTGTGGATAAAGCAAGAGGAGCCTTCGGATACACACAGGGAAAGAGCTACTTCACTCCACTACATCTTCACCTCGCAAATAGTTGTTCGCTGCTCTGTTAATGTTGTGAATGTTAAACGCGGCTCCTTAAAATGTCACTCTCTCCCTGCTTTAGCCGGCCCCGGCTCGGAGAAGCAGGTGGACACAGCACACTGTGAGCTGGGCCACGCAGAAGACTCCCGACTGAACACACATAGGCAGCCACAAGCATTTAAAGATCACTGCCATTCTACATACAAAAGAGTGAAAGACGAGCGGACACGCCGGCCATCACTCTGACTGAGGAGGAGTGGCAGGAACAATACAATCTGTTTTCAGGTAAACAAAATGTTGCTACTGGAATATATTTAAGTCTTCCACAAGAAAATTCATTGACTATTTCCTAATACTCTGGCAGATTAAATATTAATTAATATCTGCTCCGGTTAAACCGTGACAGCCCTGGGAATAAAACCACACAGCACAAGAAGATACCTGCTGCGGGTATGACACGACTAAATCCTCTCTGATTACCTTAAACACGAGGATTAGTTTCCAGAGAAAAAATATATAAAATCCCCCCCATAAGTCTAAGTGACAGCGCTGCACTTGGTGGCCTGAAGGACAGGAGGGAGATGCTGTAAAACAAGAAGGAGGGGATTTCTCCAGTCACTGGTGAAGAAAATGACTAACTTGAAAACTGGCGGCTTTGAACGGATGTTTTGGTTCCTGAAGTTTCCTCGGAGGAAAGACGTGTGGAAGGCAACGTCTGTGAGTTTCAAGTTCACAGCTGAACCTGCTCTACATTTTTAAGAAATGTCGCAAGCGAGAACAGAAGAAAGCAGCGGTCTGGATGGAATTCATTAACCAGGCAGCATCTGAAAACGTATTAATACCCTTCTAAATTCAGCATATCTTCTATTGAACTGATCACATGTCCCTAGCGGCTCACAGGTTCTCCGCTGCAATAAGACACTGATGTCTGCCAATCTGAGGAGGCTTTTCTTGTGAAATGCACGGCTCGAATGTGTGAGGAAAAGGAAGATGCACACACAGAAGTAGAATTCTGAGTCTTTATGGAGACCCTGAATGGAGTCCTGCTTGGGGCACCAGTGGGGGATCCACAGTTCTACTGGGAGACCTCAAAGCACCCGTGTCCAACGATGAAGACGACTGGAGATGCCAGATTGTGAGGATCGGACTCCCTGACCTGAACCTGAGCGCTTGTTTGTCATTGGGCTTCTGTGCTAGTCGTAGGATGGTCCATAACAAAGACCACGTTCGGACATAAGGATGTTCAAGTGTACTTGATATAAGAGAACCATAGGCACAAAAAAAAATCAATGATTGATTTTGTGATTGTATCGTCTGATTTGAGGTTGCACGTTTTTGTCACTTGGGTAAAGAGAGGGGTAGAGTGGTGTGTTGGGGTAACGGAGGAAGTCCTAGGATAAACCTCAGCACCTCAGCTGGGAACATCTGTTCTGGGATCGGTCGATGTACCGACGGTCCTGAAGGGCGGCCACCTCTGACGTCAAGGAGGCAAAGGTGTGAGTGTGGGAGGAGGGTTGTTAGGCGTTGGAACGAGCACTTTTAGGAACTTGTGAAACCAACTTTTATGCCCTCTTTGGACACCACTATTTCGTAAGGGGTGACGTAGAAGATTTGGGACATCTAGATTTTTCTAAAAATCAAGCTAGCCAAAAGTAAAGTTTAATATAGCTCAAGTTTCTTAAAATTGCTACAATTAAATGTACTAGTTTCCACCACTGCACAACAGGACCATATCGATCGGCTACAACATGCACAATTACTCCCCGTTTCAAGGTCTCAACCTAGACAGTTTCCTGTGTACACATTAATGACATGTATTGATTCATGTAGAGAAACACGTGAAAACGTCACTTGACTCACCAGCGGTGAAGTCCCTGTTGAGGTCAATGAAAGCGTTGGAGTGAGGGCTGCGCATGTTGACAGGTGAGCTCAGTGCTTTCTCCCACTGTTGAACCCTGAAGGGGAGGGAAACCCACAAGGATTTAAAGCTGCACATTTCAGTGATGAATTCAACGTGAACAAAAGAATAAGAAATAAACACAGGAAATTCAAAGTGAGTTTGAGAATGATTGCATTACCTTTTGGTGAGATAGCACACTTCAGTGTAGAGGGGTGGTTCGGAATCTGTGACTCCGAAGATGTCCGGGATCATGTCCCCATTGAAACTATGGGAAGAGTTCCACTATTATAAAACTTGCACTAAGGTAAAAGCCTTTTAGGTTCACACTGAATAAACTTGTTGACATCCATCCTTTCAAATATGGTTTTCACATCCATTTGCATTCATTTTGGGACAGCATCATTTAAATTACAGTTTTACAAGTAGTTTTATTTTATTGCACATGAGTATCTAATGAACTGGTAAGAATGGCCCATTCATCTAAGACTGGATATTTAATAATAAAAGATAAATCAATCATGTGCATTGACATAGAACAATATTTTAGGACTTGAACATTCAAATAAAAAATAAGACACATTACTTTGTCCATGTGCGGCATTACGAGCAAAATGTTCACATTAGAATTAACTAAGCGGGATTCAGGCTGACACTTACTCCATAACAAGAGGTTGATCCGTAAAGTTCTTGTTGAGCATGAGCTTCCCACTCAGATCTGCAGAAGAAGAAGCAACGTTTCAACAAACCCACAGCGTGAAACATCAGAGCGCTGGTTTGACTTCAAATGTTCAAAAGAGCCGATTTCAATAAAATGCACGAGAAATATAATACTGATTTGGGAACATGATGAAATCTGGTTTTATAAAAGGGTTTATTTTTTGTTTTTAGAGCATGTCTTCTGGCAGAAGGGGCCCATCAATGGAGAAGGTACAAATTTGATAAAACATTTAATATAAAACTGTGACTTTTACTCACGTTCTTTATGTACTGTTTAGTCTTGGTACAGTTTATTTCTTAATGACTCTGTGTTTGTCACCCGGAAAAAACATAAAGGCTGTAATTAACTGCCACTGCAAAAAAAGAATGAAATGTACTATTTGTATAAACTCAGTTATGCAACTGATTGTTTGCTTAATAAGACAACTGTTTATTTCCCTAACTGTTAAATCTGTCACTACGGTACATAACATTGTGTTTTTATCATTATCATTCCCAAATAGATTAGAATTGTACACCTTCTCCATAACGGCCATAAGTCCCTCGGGCAAAAGCAACAATAACAATGGCCCCTCTCCAGTTTGTGTGAGCTAAACTCTTCATCCACCCTAACCCTCAGCACCCATTCACTGCTAAAGCTCTACCTAAAGTCTGGTTGTTGCCCCAAAAGATGAACACATTGGTCATCTTGGAGTTCTGGATCGTTGTGGTGAGAAGGACATCCATCTGGGAGTCTCCGTCATAGTCCCCAGGAACCACGCTGGTGATAACGGTGTCCCTGGAACAGGAGGAATGGCGTTTAAAAAGGTGAGATATTGACAAGGTGGGGCTATTCCCTCATACAGAGTAAACATTGCCACCCTGAAACGTGAGTCACCTCTTCGGTGCTGACGGGGTAAAAAAAAGGAAATCAGGATAAATGAGGACATGTAACAGAAACAGCCCTGTATTTTACATTTACCTGGGGAAGATGTCCTTCGTGATGTTAACTTTGGGCTTGAAGTAAGGCATTTTCGAGTCAGCCAAGAATATCATCAGTTCAGACTCTGAAACAGTAAAATGCCAGAATAAGCAGGTCTTCCTGTCAGAGTTCATTTACGCCAAATTACCAACGTCAAAGAAATATAATTTAGCGAAGGACTTGTGAGCACGCAGGGATGTCAGACCAATTATCAAGATAAGAGAGTACAGCTGCAAATACCCTAAGCAAACAACATTTTAGGTAACTTGTGCAAGTGGTTAATTAGCATAGATGACAGAAAGCAAAGTGATATCAGTGAAGCTGTAACGTACGCCCTCTGATGATGAAGATGTCCGTCTGCTTATCCGCGTAAAAATCTCCAAACGCCGCCACCGTCCCGTAATTTTCGGCACCGAAAAGGTCGGCCGTTACATCTTGAAGAGCAAGTACCGTATGCTGTCCCCAAAAAAACAACAAAAATGCCCAGATATTGAATTTTAATATCCACATCCTTCTTCTCGTACAGGTACAGTTCCTCACAACAACAATGACTGCGTTACGGCACACCGCTTTACGGCATGGTGAAATAGAAGCCTCGTTCGATCAACGTAATACAAATAGATCGATTGAATATTAATTTAAAATGTATATGTCCGTTCTGCTGTATGTATTGTGATGGAAAAGGGTGGATTTAATGCGCAGAAATAAGGGTAGCGTTACACAATGTGATATAAGTGTTTCTCTTTATTTACGGCAGTGTCGTTCTACGGGTAGTTTGAAAGTTGAAAACTGCATCAAGCTAGAAAAGGTTAGCAAGAGCTCAGTCGGAAAGGAAAAAGATCTTCGTAATAAATACAAATATCCGGCTCACAAGAACGTAACGTGAACACTTTTAAACAAATTAATACGATGATAATTATTAATATTACCCTCATTTGTTTTACTGTCATACATTTATCTATTAAAATGCCAATTTTTTTTACTGATGTTGTTCTTCGGGAGTCTCGCTGCCTTCGTTTTATTCTGAAGGACAACAGCGGAAATCGTTTATTATGTATATTCTGGAGCCTTGGACTCTTTGTAAACATGGCGAGCATTGCAGATGTCGGCTGGAAGCTCTTGGAATTCAAAGCCCGATCAAAACGATCAGGTCAGACTCCTTACCTCGCATGACACCGTGCAGCGTAACACGCCCGATTGTTTCTGTTGTGCCGGCGCCGGAGTGAGACTGTCTGTTTGGGATGAGACTGCACGAGAGTAACAGCGGCCTGATTTGACCATTCCACTTGTCCACGACAGTGACTGTAAAGGCATGAAAGGTCAGAGGTGTAAATGGACTATTTTAAGAGCCTCTCACCAGGTCTCCTCGGCTGTCCCATCTCTCCCCTTAGTGGGGTATGGTCCTGGGGCCCGTGGTGGAAGCTGGCAGACGGGGCCATCGCTGGTATTCAGCATGGCTCTCGAGGAAAAGTTACCACGTGAGAAAATTTACAAAGAACAATAGATGAATATGAAACCTCCAGAATAACTGTAGAGTCACAGGTGTTTTAAGTGATACGGCTGACAAAGTGACATTATGAAGGATTTCCCAAACTCACAGAAAACAAGATATACCGCACGGATGGTGTGCTCAGTCTGTCTCTACTTGCTTGGCTATCATAATTGTGTTTCTTTTGGTGGGCTAAACCAAACATTCACAACATAATATCTCCATAAATCATCTAGAATTGTCATAATAACTGCTGTCGTTTGGGTATTCAGTATGTGTCCCAAGTGAGCGTTGCTGAAGTTCTTCTCACAAGGGCGTAACCATGGTTTATACATTCAGGGGAGTCCAAATGAATACCCTTCCCCGTACATATTTTTTTAAGTAGGTATTGGGCAGGTGTGGCACTAACGAGCCACGAGACCGATCCATTGACAGAACCACCCCCCCACCCCCAAAGAATGCATGGTTACGCCCTTGTCTTCTCATAAAGTGACTGTACTGTATGAGGTACTTCTCATGAAGTACCTCATACAGTACTTCATCTTGCCTCTGCATAAGGGTTATAAGAGTTGGCTAAACAAATACAATGCATTGAAATTCCTTGCTTGCTGTTCCTCACCTTCATCCAGCAGGGTGTAATTCATTGTTGAGTCATGCATGTTTAAAACAAAATCTAACTTCTCTGCTACTAACTCCTTCCTGTGAATTGCTGTAGATTTGTGATTTAGCTGACAGAGACGATTGGCCTTAATTTCACCTTTTGAGAATGGCCGCTTCAGTGGCCACGAGTGCCCAGCCTCATCGGAAAGTGCACAGAGTTGGTGAGTAGTGGCGGCATATCCGAAGAAAACCACATAGTCGGCCACGCACAGAGGGCCCGACGGGACACAGCTACAGAACACAGAGAAATGTATTTTTTATCCAAACATTAGAAGGTTATTGTACCATATATCTTGATTAGGTGGCAGACATCTACGTAGAGATCACTGCATAATTGTTTTGTGATCACAAGCAACCAAAACATAATTGGTTTACATATTGGTTTAGCCGTAGGAATAATCACCGTGTTCCTCCTTAGTAAACATGCAGACCCAGAAGGGACACCAAACAAATGTGCAGTGTTAATCAGGTCACACGGCATCCATAGTAGTGTCAGAGGGCGGCGTCTCTAAAGTTAATCATGGGATTGTTTAAAACCAGCCAAACGCTGAATGCCCACAGTTGTCTGATCCCATGTTAGAAATTAAAATAGGAATATTAGACCTCTTTTATTCTCTAGTCAGGGTGTTATCTTTAAAAAGAGATGGATTGGCTTTGTCCCCTGCAACTTTTAAGATGATGGAAATTATGCTAATTTCATCCAGAATTTAAATTTTTCAGTACCTGTGGTATTGACCCAAGGTCGAACCTATTAAAATGCAAATCTCAGTGGAGTGAAAAGTGTCTGGAAAAAGAGAAAGTCTAACAGATGGGGGTTTTCCCTAAACTCCTTAAATAACAGCCTTTCAATCTTTAGCTTGTGGCCTAAGTATTGTTTTGTGTGTTTAATGCGATGTGTTGCAGTGAGAAACAGAGTTCGTTAATGGCTTGTGTCTATTGTCTTGCTTTTTATTTGCTTAATAATTGAATTGTGAGTAAGACTGCAGCTTGCGGACCTTTTTTAAAATATGAAATCACTATTGTCTCAAGATATAAATTAATATATATTAAAAAAAATATCTGAGTAACTATGAGATCAACATTTTTAATTTATTTTACCCCATTACAGTCATGAACAAATGTTAATGAAGGTGAGGGCACATAATAAAGACTCATTTTTAATGTTTTGATGAAACAACAAAGGCATTATTTTTTGTACAAAAGAGGCTGAAGGTCAGTATTTGTTACTGGAAAACTTTTTAAAAGCTAGTTTGTAAAAGATTTGTCCCTCCACAGGTTCCATCTATGAACCTCTCAAACTGTCAAATCTCCAGCGTGATGATGAGCCCTTGTGGGAGAAGCTGGATCGCTATTACAATGCCGGTAAGTAACCACCATTGAAAATGACTAATGTGATGTATAACTCTGAAAGTTTAGAGCTGAAACAAATATTAGTTAATGTATTCTACCGTAAAGCCGCCGGTTGTTTTTCCATAGCAATATGCTCAAATTGCAGCCTTGGGTATAGCGATTACCTTCTGCAGACCTACTGTCTGGTTTGGGGAGACGTTGTTTTTCTCCTGGCAAGATAAAAACGGTGTTCGGGGTTCACTGGTGTTAAAGGAACAAAAACATTCACCCTGCAAATGCTGACCTGAATTTAATTCCACATAACGTGTTTTCACTTGGCACTGCGCTCCGCCTGGAGTGCTTGTTAGTTGGAAGATCATATTCCAGAATATTACTGTGAATGTGCTTTTAAAGTGGTTTGTTTTAAAATAAATTGCATTTGCCCATCAAACACACATGAACAAAGCCACATTCACACACGTGATGAATGTGTGCTAACATGTAGAGTCAACAAAACTAACATGTAGAGATGACTTATTACTGAATATTTATACATGTGTAACTGCCAGTGGCAGCGTATGGACGGTCACTAACAGAGTATGATGCTGTTTCATGGTAATCTAAACCAAAAAAACAACAAAACGGTATTCCAAAATGACCAATTAGCCTCAGGTTGGTGAGCAAAGTCTTGAATATCCTGCTTATTCTTATTGAGCTGTGGATGCAATATGAATTTCCACATGCATATTTTGCTATCATGCCTTCGTCTTCTTGGATCTAAAGATGGATGTCGATGGCCTGACGAATAGCTGCTTCAGCCCAACTCCAGGTGATGATCCTAGCATGTGTAATCAGCGGAAGAGTCTCCAGCCGCACTGCAGGAGATATAAATATACATTAGTACTGATGACTCAATTACTTGCAGCTGTGACTGCAGCGCTGTGCCAGCCAGTGCCCCCCCCACCCCCCACCCTCCCCAGAACCCAAAGGGAAGTCATGCCTGACTTCCACTGAGCTAAACGTATAGCATCCTCGACCTGATCAAGATTTCAATGTAAAAAAAAAGTGACACTAGCTCAAAGATTCTTCTAAAGAGAAACTGAAGCTTGCATATGATATTACAGTCATAAGTGCCTGTGGGGCCATTTCAAATGTGATGCGATGCTAGCACATCCACTTTTTTTCACGAACCATGTTCGCCTCAGCGGTTTAGACAAGATCACACGTGTGACCAACGGTCTAAATGATGGTTCTGTTCCACTAAGGTGTGCGGGTGTAAGCTACGCGCGCCATAGCACGTCTCCGGCCGTCAGACACCTAAACTGAACGCAGCCTTATTGATGTCATTGGTTCCAGCCATGTCTGACAAGTCAGTGTCCTCCGCGAGGATGGTCCGTGTCCACCCCGGATTAAGAAGACCTGTGGCGGAAGGCGGCGAATTGGAGACATGTTGAACCAGAAGACACGGTGAAACAACCATTGATATCCTGACCGAATGTTGTGCAGTTGTGCACATGGACACAAAGGAAAGCTGGGACACACACCTTTGTGTGAGCAGAGTTTGGTTTAGCGTGCAGAAGGCAGCGTCATGCTTTTAGATTCTGGTAACACAGCTCAGGACGCTGCTCCCAAGGATCAGCGCTGATTTTGCCAACGCAGGAATGTGCTTGGCTTTCCACAGTTGCTCTTGTTGAAGTGACTTGTTGAAAAAAGCCTATTTGTGTGATCATACATTTTTAGGTAAGCTGTTGTTATATAAATCAGATTATAAATGAAGTACCTTCATTTATAATTACTTGTATTCAGTAGTATAAGAAAGATCAGCCTTGGAGCTGTCTAGTGCTTCTCTATCTGTAATATTTATCGCAATGCTGAATGTGCATAATGTAGTGAGTGAACAAAGGCCTGTGTAAAATGTACCTACATTGGCATTTTTATGAAAGTGCCTTCGGAACAAGACAAGAAGGCCCTGCAGCATTTTACAGCCGAGGTAGAGCATCATTCAGATCGATCACGTTGTGTTTTCCCGAGGTGTCAGCGAGAGGGATCTGCACAGCAGGAATGTCGGAGGCAACTTAAAAAAAAAGGTTGGGAAATAAAAATTGGATTTTCTGAGACAAACAACACGTGCAAATCTCGGCTTTCATTGAGTGGAGGGGGGAAGACGCGGCGTTGGACGCCGGGCTCGTTTAATTATTGTGTTGGGCGGTGGCGGCGGCGGGAGAAGCACTCTCGTCCAATTCCAGTGGGGAACAAAGCCAACATTGTTATCGCCGGCACCCAGACCTGCCTGCCAATACACCTGCTTTCTTTTGGGTTCCAGGGAGGAAAGGAGGTGGAGATGGGTGAGGATGGGGGGGGAACCAGTTGCATTCTTCCTCCTTTCTCCTGCTTTTGTCGCGGCAAAGTTGCTCCACGACGAAAGTTAAGCACATGATGCTGTTGCGATAGGAGGAAAGTTCACCCCATCCCTCTCTTGCTGGTACTTTTGTTCCCTCGCCCCTCCATGGATCCCTTGTTTGCGCGGCAATTCGGTCACACTCCATTGGCTCCTTCCTGATAACACTGGAGGCAGAAGGCCCCATCGCTCTGCCGTCTGGCAGCCGCCGATTAAGGAACGGAGGAAACACGTTGTTGTTTTTCTCCGTTTCATAGAGTCATTATGAGCTTGTTGTTTTTCATTTCGCTGTTCTTTCTTCCCATCTGCCTTTTTCGGGGAGGATTTTCGAATCCTTATTATTTTTCTACTTAATTTGTCACAACTTTTGCAGCGTATCTTTTTCTAATTTTTACATTTTAATGTAAATGTGGATATCACACTATTTAGAATAGCTATGTATTTTGTTGCAGAAACAATTTAGAAAAGTAACAATCCACACCATGGTAAACGCTGGAGTATAATCTTACAATCTCACACTGCTCTCGGTAATAGAGACAAAACGTCTTGTAAATACTGTGACACTTTAAAATACACTTCAACATAATCTACTTGAATGTTGATCTACAATATATTATGTCTCAGGAATATAAAATATTTGTATATATGTTTCCTTCTAAAATAAGCACACTCCCTAACCTTTCACTTAATTATTATTTATTTACTGAAAATAAACTAGCAATACAATTGACTTAATTGACCTCCCCTGGGGTCTCCCTTCTTGGTCCCCCTTCACCCCCCCTCCACCCCACCCACTCAGGGGGTAACCACTGGTATACGCCAATCATCTACATTAGATAGTCAATCTTTGTTCGACAGACCCCCCCCCCCCCAAACATAATAAAATAAACTGTTTTGTTGAATTGATATTGCTTTCCTGGCTGTATGAATGCCAGCGAGTGTGTCCATCTTTTAATAGCACCCCATGTCAAGAAAACATTAGACGACGTCAGCAGAAGCAGGAACCAAAGTTATTGTTGCGACAGGGAACATCAGTTTCGGTGTTTCCATGTTGCTCTTGTAGCATCGGCTGTTGGCACTGAATGGATACCATCTCACTGTGCCCATCTTTCAACTCTTTGCTCATCTTTTTTGTTTTTCAGTACATTGCTCAGTATTTTTTTTTCCTATTCTTTCTCATCATCTTCCCTCATTTTCTCCACCCCGTCGGTGCAGTGAAATGGCCCATTGTGAAAGAGCAGGCTGTGTGCGTCTGAGACATTAGCTGCTGATTTAGTGGGACATTAGCTTGATGGATGGCTCGGCAGAAAACTCCCAACAACAGTTGATTTGCATCGGGGGAAACTTTACGTTGTGAAGCTGAACAACGTTCTGCGTCTAATGGGGACTTCTGTTTAGCAGAAGGTGAAACCTTTGAGCCCTTTACGCTGCCGCATTGAATGCTGGGCTTATTTTGTGAAACATGATTGACATTAAAAAAAAAAAATGAAATGGCAGAGAATGAAAATGAAAAAATATGATAATTAGGAATCTTTCCTCAAGGCTATAGTTGATTTTTAAATGCTTAATATATACAGTACCTGAAATTGCTGATTATTCATTTGCGTTTCACAAATTCTTCGACAAAGCATCAAATAAGTTAACTGAATTTGCATTTCCGTTTATTTTAACTTTCTATTATTTTCAACAAAAAAATGACAAAATGCATGCATGTTGACATTTAGACATGACTTTTCTTTGGGCATCTTGCATATCATGGTGCTTCCCAGTGTTTGCATGGGGTCAGTTGAGCAGCCAGGCTGCTTGACGGCTCTTCGGGAGACTTTCACAGGCATAAATCACCTCAATCCTAGTTATTTTGATGTTGATTGATTAATTTACTTTTGTGGTTAAAAAAAGAATAGCATTTTTGGAGAAACCAATGTCTCTGTTGAGTGTGAAGAGCAGTGCATCTCACGGCCTTTCACATTCTACCACTAATGTAGCCGCAGTCAGAATGAACCTGTACCCAAATGCACTGCCCCTTGACTGGTTAGCAATCCAGAGCCTCTAATGGTGTGTGTGTGTGTTTGCACATCATTACTCTGCCATGCTGACACCATAGATATAGAATAGGAGTAGAACAGATGTTCCCATTTAAATAGGTCTGAGTGGCGGCCATATGTATGTTTATCGTTGCCTTTACTACCATTTAAGCGGGCTAACTTCCAGATGAACTGACTTGCAGCAAATCAGACTCACTCATACTGACATGACGTGTAAAACAACGGCGTCTAATTTTTGTCTGTGTGTGTGTGTCTTTTCACATGTGAAATTAGTTAATGTGAGAAGCTAAAGTCCCCGAGAGGTTTATTAATAATCTGCCTGATTCACCTCATCAACCTCGAAATCTCACTGCCAAAGGGGCCATTGTCTTCAATTTTCCAATCTCCAACACACACACACAGTAACTAAGTAAATGCACCAACATAGCCCGCCAATTCACGCCCCCGTCTCTCTCCCAGTGCCCATCGCTGTTATCCTTTTTTTATTCGTGGACACACGCAGACATCATCTCTTTCTGTCTTTCTGTCACTCCTGTCCCTCACCGTCTCTCTTTGTGTCACTCTCCTCCTCCCTGTCTCTCGTTCAATGCGTAACCATCGACAGAGCAGAATGGATGTCCCCGTCATGTGCACCGGCACAATGTTCTGATGAAATATGAAGTGATCCCTCAAGACAGATTAGTCATCAGTGAGGGGACCTCTGCAGGAAAGGAGTATGTAACTGTGTGTGTGTGTGTGTGTGTGTGTGTGTGTGTGTGTGTGTGTGTGTGTGTGTGTGTGTGTGTGTGTGTGTGTGTGTGTGTGTGTGTGTGTGTGTGTGTGTGTGTGTGTGTGTGTGTGTGTGTGTATGTGTGTGGTTCTCAAACAGATAAATGACTTTCCCTGCAGGCTTTCTGTTGGAGTGTGTAATATTTCAGCATATATTATTGGATGGTGCTAATCTGTTCGTGTTGAGAGCTCTCATCCGTTGTTCTGTCCTTGGTATCTAACACTGAGCATGAACTCTGTTGAACTCAAACCGTCTTGGTTTATCATACGTTTAGTACAGTCAAAACCCCCCAGTTGAAATCTGTCTCTGAAGAAACAACCTTGGTCGTCACAAACTGCAGAGCTTCCCAGTCGTATTGGTAACTCTAATATAATGAATAAGACTTTGATTGGATTTCCAACGTATGATGCTGTGTGATATTCAGGCCTTAGACGTCTGGGGCATCCTGGTTTTAGACCAGACTAGAATTGAAATTGCAGTCTGTAATTGAAAAACCAGGTAAAAGTTCAATACATTTGGAAAAACTCAACAGACCTTGTCAAGAGCAGTTTCATTTTCTCTCATTAATCCTCCATGAAACTTCTCTCACTGAGTCACTGAGTCATTTCTCAGAATCGCTGTTCTTTCAGTTAAACAATATCGATGAAAAAAGTATGTTTTTTATTTTGGAATGAACTCTTTATTAATCCTCTTTTTGCGATTCGCAAGGACAATTCACAATAAAAATAGACAAAGAAGAAGTATGAGAACACGACCGTTATTGACAGAATGGGTGAATTTTAATAATTTCAATTCAATTTCTATTCAACCAATCCTTAGGTCAACGTTTGCACTTGTCCAGTCAAGACTTTGACTGGGACCAAGTACCTGGCTGCTGTTGCGCCGCCATCACCATGGCATTGGCCTCGAGCTCAAAATGTTCTCCGCACGGGTGACAAAGCTTCACAGCTTCATTCTCGCCGTTGTTGGGTGTGTTGCTCAAGTTCTTGTTGTCGTAGCTGTCATTGAATGGCACCGGGAGCTGTCTAACAACAAGAAGATGTTTTTCTTGGGTATCTGACTGATAGGAACAGGACCAGTGGGGAGAGAGTACAGGACCAGGATGCTAGTATATGAAGATTGACACCAACCATCTTTGTTTCAATAGCGCCTCCTGTCATTCGTAAATTGCATTGGGCCATCGCGCAATTTTTTTCCGTGTTTCCACCGGCTGACTGAAGTTTCTTTAGGTATTTGATGATATTTCCACTCTGATTCATGTGCAGAAGAAGGGAAACACGGCAGGTCATGCAGTGCTCTGCTTCCAACCGCTTTTTAAATTTAAGTATGAATAGTAAAGTTTCTCAGAGGTCGAAGGTCAGCCCACATAAGAACTGGAGAGGATGGAGTGTTTTGTCCAAAGTTTACTTTAATACCCTTAAATCTTCGGTAAATCCTTGATCTCGTAAAAGTGTCATGTCAGTCCATGTAAAGTTATCAATGCCTTGCAAAACACACCACGAGTCCGAGGGAGGATGCTCCACCAATCGTTACTTTTCTTCACACTTTCCATTTTGCCGTTCACACTTGGTGGACTTGAATAGGCATCCATCTGTTATCACGCTCTTGGCGTATATATGACAACACAAGACAAACAAAGCTCCTCTCCAAGTGGCTTCACGGATGTTTCCCAACATCCTCAAACGTTTGTTTCCCAACATCGAAGAAGATAAATTGTCTGCCAAACGTCATGGCCCAACATTAAGATAGTTGGATTGATTTGAGCTACAATATGAACAGAATCTATTCAATGGAGAGGTTGAAGTAACAGCTGGACCGCCTGAGGAAGGTCGTAGGTCGGGAATAAGCTATAACCCTCCCGGAGGAGCTGGATAATAATTCTATTTCCGCCCTCCACAGACGCTTCTGTAACTAGAGAACATATACACTCTTCATCCACCCCTGTGTCCTCTCTGACCTTTTGGGACTACTTCTTGTCCAACTGATGCAGCACACATCTGCTCTGGCACACGATCACCTTCAACCCGAATCAAAAGTAGAGCCTTGCGTGTGTTGCTGCTAGAGAGAATTGCCTATGTAGGAGGGAGAAAACAAACCAGGGTCCCAATGTGTGGGGGAATGGAGGCGTACGCGCTCTTCAAACTTACCCTGCTACTACTGCAATCCGCCTTTGTGCTGAAAAAGCGGATGGAGCCGTTGCAGGTAGAACGTTGCGTGTTTCCTTCACTGTTTGTGGGTGTAATTGGGTAATACTAGCATTGCAAGAGTTGTCGCCTCACCAACACTCCTTCCCTTTTTGTCCTCTTTGTCTCTTTCTATCCAGTCAAGACGACCATTCTGAACTACCAGAGTCCCACCACCGGGCTTTTTCCGGTCAAAACGTGCTCCACCTGCAAGGAGGCCAAGGTCCGGGACTCCCTGTACTGTGCTGCCAGTGCCTGGGCGCTGTCGATGGCTTACCGGTTAGTGCACAAAGCACACATGTACACTCGCACAGATCATCCAGTTCAATGTACAGATGATCTAACTGCATCTCCAAACCAATTTGTGTTAGTGGTCTGTAGGTCTTTGAAGTTATGCACGAATTGGTACACATAATAGCCTACAGATTTTTAAAGACATTTTAGAGCTGAGCGTGGTCCATCCTCGGGTCAGCAGCAGTAAGTATTGAAGTTTTCCTAAACAACTTTGCACTTCACTCACCCCAAGTAAAAAGAAAAGTGATTGCACTTTCAACTATTAAACAAATTATGAAATGTATTGCTGTAATGTAGGTTTTTGTAAGGCTGAAAAATACCCAAAAGACCCAAAAGTATATATGTATGTATATATACATATATGTATACATATATATATATATATATATATATACACAATGTGTATATATATATGTGTATTACACATATATATATATATATATATATATATATACATATATATATATGTATGTATGTATATATATATATATATATGTATATATATATATATATATATATATATATATATATATATATACACTCACCGGCCACTTTATTAGGTACCCCATGCTAGTAATGGGTTGGACCCCCTTTTGCCTTCAGAACTGCCTCAATTCTTCGTGGCATAGATTCAACAAGGTGCTGGAAGCATTCCTCAGGGAGTTTGGTCCATATTGACATGATGGCATCACACAGTTGCCGCAGATTTGTCGGCTGCACATCCATGATGCGAATCTCCCGTTCCACCACATCCCAAAGATGCTCTATTGGATTGAGATCTGGTGATTGTGGAGGCCATTTGAGTACAGCGAACTTATTGTCATGTTCAAGAAACCAGTCTGAGATGATTCCAGCTTTATGACATGGCGCTTTATCCTGCTGAAAGTAGCCATCAGAAGTTGGGTACATTGTGGTCATAAAGGGATGGACATGGTCAGCAACAATACTCAGGTAGGCTGTGGCGTTGCAACGATGCTCAATTGGTACCAAGGGGCCCAAAGAGTGCCAAGAAAATATTCCCCACACCATGACACCACCACCACCAGCCTGAACCGTTGATACAAGGCAGGATGGATCCATGCTTTCATGTTGTAGACGCCAAATTCTGACCCTACCATCCGAATGTCGCAGCAGAAATCGAGACTCATCAGACCAGGCAACGTTTTTCCAATCTTCTATTGTCCAATTTCGATGAGCTTGTGCAAATTGTAGCCTCAGTTTCCTGTTCTTAGCTGAAAGGAGTGGCACCCGGTGTGGTCTTCTGCTGCTGTAGCCCATCTGCCTCAAAGTTCGACGTACTGTGCGTTCAGAGATGCTCTTATGGCCACCTTGGTTGTAACGGGTGGTTATTTGAGTCACTGTTGCCCTTCTATCAGCTCGAACCAGTCTGGCCATTCTCCTCTGACCTCTGGCATCAACAAGGCATTTCCGCCCACAGAACTGCCGCTCACTGGATGTTTTTTCTTTTTCGGACCATTCTCTGTAAACCCTAGAGATGGTTGTGCGTGAAAATCCCAGTAGATTAGCAGTTTCTGAAATACTCAGACCAGCCCTTCTGGCACCAACAATCATGCCACGTTCAAAGTCACTCAAATCACCTTTCTTCCCCATACTGATGCTCGGTTTGAACTGCAGGAGATTGTCTTGACAATGTCTACATGCCTAAATGCACTGAGTTGCCGCCATGTGATTGGCTGCTTAGAAATTAAGTGTTAACGAGCAGTTGGACAGGTGTACCTAATAAAGTATATATATATATATATATATATATATATATATATATATAATGTGTATATGTATATGTATGCAGAAGATACCAATAGTCCTTAGTTGCATGGGTTTCTTCTTCTGTCTCCTCTGCTCATTGACCCTCTAATCTGCCTGTGTCATTTGAAGGCTTTGCTTTTCAAACGCTTTTGAGATTGTTTATTCAAGAAGAACACAAACTCCTCTATCAACCGTCCATGCACTTTATGTGTGCATTTCCTCTGTGATTAGTTTTAAAGGAAACAAGCAGAGAGATAGAGAGAGAGAGGGGAGAAGGAGAAGGAGAAGTGATGAGATGGAGGTGAAGACGGAGGGAGAGGGGTAAAAATAGAGAGTGGTGCAGTCATGTGACCAGCGGCAGATCTCAGTCATCAGTCATGGCTCCCTCCTATTAGAATTGTCACTGAGATTTAATTAAGATGATTCTCATCTGACAGGCTTGGCTAGTGCCATTACTTACTTTCACGCCCAGCTGGTTGGTGTGTGTGTGTGTGTGTGTGTGTGTGTGTGTGTGTGTGTGTGTGTGTGTGTGTGTGTGTGTGTGTGTGTGTGTGTGTGTGTGTGTGTGTGTGTGTGTGTGTGTGTGTGTGTGTGTGTGTGTGTGTGGCTTAAATTTGTCAGAAAGTCCTACTCGTGATAAGTTGCCTCCACTGCCACAGTGCAAAGTAGTTTTTATTTTGTTACATTTTATGTAATGTGATAATATAATTTAATAATTATTTGAGCACCGATGAATTTGACATTTTGGACTATATTGCTTCCATATCGTGTCTTCTTTCAGACGTGTGGAAATAAAAGATTCTAAACGTTTAGGTTTATATTCACAGAGCAAAAAATAGACTTAATGTAAGTATCCAATAGGGAAGTTTCATGGCTTAGTATTTTGTCTGAGGCACAAATTCTCATTTCAGAAGCACTTACATCGCCAATCATTCCAGTTACATTGCTATCTATATTCGGAATGTTTTTTAACACAGTTTGTCCATTCATCACTCAGAGCTTGATTGCATGAAACCTTGTTTTACTTAAACTATAATAAAAAAGTTTATATTAGGGATGGGACTTTAGCGCGTTAATTGCGATTAATTCATTACAATATGATTTAAGATTAATTAATTACACATAAAAATAACGCATTACACACGCATTTTTACACTTTTTTTTTGCACCGCGGAACGTTTCTCACTGGATGAGTTTCGGGGGGACCGATTATACTGGAGCACCAACTAGCGTTCATGACTTCAGACAACAACAAACCACAGTGAACATGAACGAAGAAGCTGACGTGTCGGTTGGCCCCGTGAATGGGAAATCTTATAATAAACACACGGATGGAAGCGTCGATAAGAGCGTGGTTGTGTGCAAGTGTCATAGCTGGCTCAAGCTATGCCAAAACATCAGGAGCAGGAGACAGTTTACAAGATGAAAGGAATACATGTTTATTAAATTATAACCCTAACAGAAAGAACTTTAATAATAAACTGAAATCATATATCCAAAAGCCATAAGGATCCTATGAGGTGGGTAGTCAGTAAGTCAGTGTTGTAAGTGTGGATGTGTGACAAAATGGTGTGGTGCGTGTATGCATGAAGAGAATAATTCAACACAACTCAAAACGCATGGAGAATACTGCCGGAGCGAAGGCCGGGGCTGCCTCCTCTCGAGTCCCCCCTCCAACTGGCAGGAGCCTGGCATATATAGACCTCAGGAGAGACACCGGGCCCAGGTGCTCTCCATTAGCCATCAGGACAATGCCCCACCCAGGCTCACCTGTAGGGAGACAGTTAGGTAGGCACCATCCACACACACTCGTTATGTGTGTGGGGCATCACACCCCCCCCCTTAAAGTCGTGGTCTCACTACGAACCACAGTTCCCCACTCAATACTAACAAAAAATACCGGAGTGATCACTTCTATTAACATAAAATTAAAAAATAACCAATTAAGTGCACATCTATCAAATTTACCATGTTAACATTACCTCATACTAAGTTTTAACTAAATCTTAAAATACTTTTAGACGTTCCTAGAAGTTTAACCCTCAGAGTGTAACCACTCTTAGCCCTGCACCACCTGGACTCTCCTCCCCCCTTGACAGCTGGATCCTGATGTTTCAGCTAGCAACAAGGCTGTCAGGAGAAGAACAGGCCAGGGGCCACACCGCCAGTCTCTACAAAAAACAAACAAACAAACAAAAGAACATCAGAGATTAGATAGAGCTCTAAACAGGAGCACGAGACAATGCATCTGCCACCACATTATCCCTCCCTTTAATGTGCCTGATATCCAGAGCAAAGGACTGCAGAAGCAAAGACCACCTAATAAGCCTTTGGTTCGGACACTTAAGTGAATTGAGAAATGTAAGTGGGTTGTGATCTGTATAAACTATAACTGGTACCCCAGACCCAACATACACACTAAAATGCCCCAAAGCCCACACCAGTGCCAATGCTTCCTTCTCAATCACAGAATAATTAAGCTGATGCTTATTAAACTTTTTGGAAAAAAAACAGACCGGCCTGTCCACCCCTCCACCGTCAGCCTGCAACAGTACTGCCCCTGCTCCAAAGTGACTCGCATCAACCTGCAGCTTGAACTGTCGATCCATGCGAGGAGCTGCCAACACTGGAGCAGAACACAACAAGATCTTAGCATTTTGGAACGCTTGCTGACAGCGGGAGGACCAGACAAACTTGACCTTGTCCTTTAGAAGATCAGTAAGAGGACAGACAACAGACGAAAAGTTTTTGCAGAAACTTCTATAGTATCCAATTAACCCCAAGAAGCGCATAAGTTCCCTCTTAGTAGTAGGAGGAGGGTAAGACTCCACAGCAGCGACCTTTGCCTGTACCGGCCGGACCTCACCCTGACCGACCACATGGCCAAGGTATGTGACTGTTGCACGAGCAAATTCACATTTTGCCAGATTCACTGTCAACCGCGCTTCAGCCAACCGCTGAAAGAGAGCGCGCACACGAGCAATGTGACACTCCCAGGTGTCACTGAAAACTACACAATCATCCAAATAAACGGCCACACCCTCCAGGTCACCCACGACCCTATTCATGAGGCGTTGAAATGTTGCCGGTGCATTTCTCAACCCAAATGGCATAACTTTATACGAATAAAGACCAGATGGAATAATAAATGATGCAATCTCACGAGCTCTCTTTGAAAGCGGGACTTGCCAATATCCTTTCAACAAATCAAACTTGCTGACAAATCTGGCGGACCCAACCTGATCAATACAATCATCCATTCTAGGCAACGGAAAGGCATCTGGTCGTGTCACGTTGTTAACTTTCCGAAAATCTGTACAGAAACGAAATGACCCATCAGGCTTAGGAACCAAAATGCATGGCGAAGCCCAGCTAGATATTGTCGGCTCCGCAATACCATTCTCCAACATATATCGGCACTCGGCATCCAAAACCCGCTGTTTGTCTACAGAGACCCGATAAAAACGCTGTCGAATGGGTTTTGAATCAGTCAATGCAATATCATGCTCTATGAGATGAGTTTGCGAAGGTGCATCACTAAATAAGGTTGGGAATTCCGCAATCAAATCAACCAACTCTACGCGTTGCGACATGGAGAGATGACACAACAGGTTATCTAACCTGCCCAGGGTCTCAGTGTTTTTCAACCGCCCATACACCAATGTGTCATCAAATGTGGTGGTGTCCTTGCCCTCACCAACCACTTTAGAGACAGGACCCATGCTGGCTGCCAAACACACAGGTAGAATTTCCTCAGACTCACGACCATAGTATGGCTTTAACAGGTTCACATGAAATAACTGAGAAGGTTTACGACGGTTAGGAGTTGCAATGAGATAATTTTCATCTGAAAGTTTCTCAACCACAGTATGTGGACCTGTAAACTTTGCTTGAAATGGTGAGTTGATAATTGGCAAAAGAGCCAGAACCTGATCACCCGGACTGAAGTCCCTTCGTTCAGCCCGCTGATCATAAGAGCGCTTCATTTTCACTTGAGCCCTTGCCAGGTTCTCTTTAGCCATTGAACCCGCCACATACAACTTCTGCCTGAACCCATTGACAAAGTCAATCAGATTTTTGGGAGGGTCGGGCGCCTTAAAATTGTCATGAAGCAGTGCAAGCGGCCCACGAACTAAATGACCAAAGACCAACTGATTTGGACTAAACCCGGTACTCTCCTGCACTACTTCACGAGCAGCCAGCATTAACCATGGCAAGCCATCCCCCCAATCTTTTCCCAACTCTGTACAATATGCCCGCAGCAACGATTTCAAGGTCTGGTGAAACCTCTCTAGCGCCCCCTGACTTTGAGCATGATACGCCGAGGACTTAGCATGTCTTACCCGGAGTTGTTTCAAAATCTGGGCAAACATGTGAGAAGTGAAATTTGAACCCCTGTCGCTCTGGAGAACCCGCGGAATGCCAAATATGGAGATGAACTGTGACAGAGCTTTAACCACAGCTCTAGTTGTAATGGAACGCAACGGATAGGCAGAAGGATACCTAGTCGCCTGGCACATCACAGTTAGCAGATACTTAGCACCAGACGCCGATGGAGGAAGAGGACCAACACAATCAATTATGATATGTTCAAATGGCTGTCCGATAGCAGGTATGGGGTGTAATGGGGCAGGCTTAATCGCTTGATTTGGTTTACCCGTCATTTGACAGATGTGACACGTTTTAATATATGCTGCAACATCCCGTCTTAGCCTAGGCCAAAAAAAATATTGCAAAATGCAGTAGTATGTTTTCCTTACGCCTAAATGCCCTGACTGGTCATGTGAAAGTTTCAAAACCAAATCCCTGTATTTAGCTGGCACCACCACCTGAAACACCGGTTCCCCCACCCCATAATCTCCGCAAGGCACCCACTTCCTCACCAGCAACCCATTATCAAGAAAGTACCCATTAGCACTATCCTGCACCTCACTACCTGT
The DNA here is from genome assembly GCF_949316345.1 of Pungitius pungitius. Taxonomy (NCBI): domain Eukaryota; kingdom Metazoa; phylum Chordata; class Actinopteri; order Perciformes; family Gasterosteidae; genus Pungitius; species Pungitius pungitius. Next base: position 7,800,710 of record NC_084903.1, read on the forward strand.
CAGAATTCCTTCAAACAGGCTGTTGATGGATGGATCGGAGAGCTGCTCTGCAACCAGCTCTTCCCGCGACACAGAAATAGGCACATCAGACCAAGAAAATTTTGAACCTGTATCAACTTCATTACGCTCAATTTCACGAGCCCTGGCGCGCGTCACAGCCGCTGCCGCAAAAACCTGCGGAAAATCCCGCTCGCTCTCATCTGGACCATTGCCGACAACTGGACAAGGACTCACCAGTGGTGCTGGGGGCACATTAGCCCACACGAGGCCACCAGCATGCATATTTCCCAGGAGTACATCAATGCCCGCCATCGGAAACTCCTTGCGCAATGCCACCTCCACCTCACCATGGACCAAGCCACAGTTTAGCTCAATTTTGTGTGTAGGAGAAGAGATTATGGACATGCCCATCCCACGGCTCAACATAGCATCCCCCGTCGCTGATTTAGATGAAAACGGCAGAATAGACTGCAGAACATATGTGCCCAACGCCGCCGTGTCTCGCAGGATGTTCACAGGCACCTTTTCTCCGGACCCGACAAGAGAGACAAAGCCCCTCTCCACAAATGGTCGGTAAGCCACATCTACCCCACCAAGACTACTATCGCTCACCTGTAACGGACCCCCAGAACCGACATCAGCCACCGCAGGTGCCACAAATGCTGCCGATTTCACGTTTTATTTCTCTGTTGGAGTGCATAACAATCTGTTTTGATATGACCTTTCTTCCCACAGAAATGACACGTTTTTCCCCTGTCACGAGCAGCCCAACCTTTCTCATCCTCCGTTTTAACCCTACTGGTGAACGGTGCGTTATTATTATAGCTGGGTGCACTATATTGGCTGGGTGCAGTGTCCCCCCGGTGCGTATTTTGCGCACCTCGCGGTACCCAATCTCGGTGAGTCAAAGCATATTGATCAGCCAAGGCGGCCGCCTCCCCCACAGTTTTAACTTGCTGTTCAGTGAGAAACGTTGCTATGCGATGTGGAATAGCGTTTTTAAACTGTTCTAACAGCACCAAGTCACATAACGTCTCATATGTCGTTCCACCTGCAGCGCCTCGCCAACGGTTAAAGTTGAGCACCAAGTCCCGTGAAAACTCCAAGTACGTTTGTTTTAGGTCTTTTCTGCTATCTCTAAAACGCTGACGGTAGCTCTCGGGCACCATTTCATACATTTTAAGAACAGCAGCTTTAACGGTGGTATAACTTAAACTATCAGTTACCGATAACGCTGAATAAGCCTCTTGCGCCTTCCCAGTAAGGACGCATTGCAGCATGACAGTCCGATCAGCATCAGGCCAACCTCTTGCATCCGCCAATCGTTCGAACAATGAAAAAAACGTTTCCGGCTCTCTCTCATTGAACTTTGGTATCAAGCGCAAATTTCCCACCAAATCAAAATGCTTGTTCTCTGAATTTGAAGCTCCACCTTCACCACCCAAGAACCTCTGATCCATTTTTCCCACTTTCACGAGTTCTAATTTCTCTCTCTGCAACTTAATATTCAGTTTTTCATTTTCAAGTCTCTCTTTTTCTAGCACAACTTTCTCTCGCTCCATTTCAGTTTGATACCTTACCCTATCCATCTCCAATGTAATAAGCATAAGCTCTTTCTGTTGGTCAAATGTTAACCCTGGATTTGTTTTTACACCTTTAATAGGTAGGCTTAATGGCTCCGCAGCAGCCACCCCACCTCCCGGCGTTTCCTCCAGGGACGGCAAAACATTTAATTCTTCCAAATTAGCAACTAAAATCATCTTTAGTGTTGGTAATTTACGTCTCCTGTCCCCAATGTCAATGTGGTAATGGTCCGCGATTTCCAGCAACTGATCCTTTGTACTGTTATTTAAAAGATCAACTGATGGTGATGCCACAAACTCATCAATATGAGCCATCATTAATTGGTTGGATAATTGGACACCGCTTTGACACACCGATGCAACTTTAAACAAAGGAGTGTCCCCTATCTGCCTAACCAAATCTTCACTAACTCAACCCTAGCTCTTCATGGGGTTCGGCAGGGGTAATTATGCACTGAATATACGCTGGGGACAACGCAACTTTTAAACATCACGCTGTCAGCCACGTACTGTGCTCCCGAGACAACTGCTACTACTGCGTTCCCCCAACACTATCAAAAAAAAAAAAATTATCCACGAAAGTTTAAAAAACTAACGTGGCTCTGCCTGACCTGGGACAAAGAGTAGCTCCCGTACTTATTTAAATACTCAATAGCTTAACATCGATGTGTCATCAAACTTAATTGATCCATCCAATTAACTCAACCAATGAAAAGTCTAAGTTATAATAACGGCAACGGAAACCCGCACGCAACGCCAAACAATTTGAATCTTTTGAACAGCATCACATTGCTTAACCGAAATTCAAAACTTGAAAATGTGATACTCACTGATTCTGGACGAGCCCCCATTTGTCATAGCTGGCTCAAGCTATGCCAAAACATCAGGAGCAGGAGACAGTTTACAAGATGAAAGGAATACATGTTTATTAAATTATAACCCTAACAGAAAGAACTTCAATAATAAACTGAAATCATATATCCAAAAGCCATAAGGATCCTATGAGGTGGGTAGTCAGTAAGTCAGTGTTGTAAGTGTGGATGTGTGACAAAATGGTGTGGTGCGTGTATGCATGAAGAGAATAATTCAACACAACTCAAAACGCATGGAGAATACTGCCGGAGAGAAGGCCGGGGCTGCCTCCTCTCGAGTCCCCCCTCCAACTGGCAGGAGCCTGGCATATATAGACCTCAGGAGAGACACCGGGCCCAGGTGCTCTCCATTAGCCATCAGGACAATGCCCCACCCAGGCTCACCTGTAGGGAGACAGTTAGGTAGGCACCATCCACACACACTCGTTATGTGTGTGGGGCATCACAGCAAGCTACGCAACAAGGAATTCACATCGAGCCTCAAGTATCACCTCAGCGCAAAACAATTAGCAGCTAGCGTGGACGTTAGCCCGACCAGAGTACAAGGACCCACAGTCCCACACCCAACCCACACTGGACCAGATGACTGGTTTAAGGACCAGGGTAACTAAGACCATGTCTGAAAAAATAACCAATGTTCTGAATGTACTTGAAAGTATTGGTCTACTTAAAAAAACATAGTTTACAGAAGGTCTACTTACCTATAGGCTACCTGAATTTCTGAAAGTACTATATTTCTAAATATGCTATTGCTACACTGGAATTGGTTGAATAAAAATACAAATCAATGTGAAAAAAATGACTTCTCACTGTTCTCAGGTCATATATTTGTATAATATATGCGATTAATTAATTACAAAGCCTCTAATCAATTAGATTAATATTTTTAATCGAGTCCCCTTGTTGTAATTTCTTTTTAAAATTTGAATTTGGCTTCCTTCAATGTTCCGTTTTCTGTCCTGAAAAGGTATGCTTATAAGCACATATTTAATGATATAAAGCCTTATTTGTGCATTTAAACATGCATTTCTTGTTTGTATAACAGTCTTTATGCGAGTAATCCCCTGTGCAAGTTCCACGTGATATCTGTTAGTTCTTTTTCCTATTCACCCGTAGCTTCACCCCTTTATATGGGGTGATTGAGTGGGTGATAATATTTTCTTGTAACCTTTCTGACCCGTTGTGCATTCCTAATTAATCGTCATTATGTTTGAAGAGCTGGGTGTGCTGCTGTAACCCCTGAGCAAGTGTTGGCTCACCTCATGCTTATCACAATGTTGGATACTTCTAGTCCGGTAATGAAGTTCTTTAAAACACGCTGGCGGATAAGAAGCTTCCCAATGTAACCTCTGCTATCACTTTTGAGGTGGTGGGGGGTGGATATGCTGACTCGCCGCAACCACAATCAATTCACCTCTGGGTGGCATCCGAGCAATATTACTGTCTTAAAGGCACATTTATTTAGAAGCGATTGTGCCAACAATTTAGGATGATACTCGAGAATAGCAAAAAAGCGCATTGAACTTTAACCACGGACAAACTGTTCAGGCAGGCCACGTTGTAACAAAAGAGTCTTCTTTAGACAGTCACTAAGGTTGCTATTACACCTGTAGTCAGGAAAATGATTGCTTTGCGGTGCTGTTCCAATATGAGTTCAATTCAATTCATTTTATTTTGTATAGCCCAAAATCGCAAATTACAAATTTGCCTCAGAGGGCTTTACAGTCTGTACACATGCATCATCCTCTGTCCCGAAACCCTCACATCGGCACAGGAAAAACTCCCCAAAATATGAAAAAACCCTTCAATGGGGAAAAAAAGGGAAGAAACCTTAGGGAGAATGTCAGAGGAGGGATCCCTCTCCCGGGATGGACAGACTGCAATGGATGTCATGTGTACAGAATCAACAATGTGAAAGATGTAGAATACATTCAATTTCTCTAACAGAAATGATACAAGTAATTGCAAGTAGCAGAACAGGTGTACGGCAGGACCACTGCAGGGAAAACCACCATCAGGTCGAAACACCATCCACAGAGGCTTCTGTGGGGAGGGAGAGCAGAAAGATGTTGGTTTAAGATGACAGTAATATAAATCAAATTAAAAGTAATGATGATGGCAGCAGCAGGTGTCAGCAGAGCCATGCCAGGAGTCAGAACCGGGTTCCGCACGAAACTATGATCCACGGAGACCTGCTAGGCGAGAAAGCATAAAAAACTCCCGGAAAGAAGCTTAATTAGTGATGTACATTAATAAAACATGGATGATTGTGGAAGGAGAGAGTGAGAGTGTGAGAGTGAGAGAGGTGCTCGGTGTGTCCTAAGAAGTCCCCCGGTAGTCTAAGCTAAGGAACGTTTTAAGCTTTATCTTAAATGAACTGACCGAGTCTGCCCCCCGGACTGAAAGTGGAAGCTGGTTCCACAAAAGAGGAGCTTGATAACTGAAGGCTCTGGCCCCCATCCTACTTTTTAAAACTCTAGGAACCACAAGTAGCCCAGCATCTACGGAGCGTAGATGCCTTGCATTTTTTCGCATTGTCTGACTTGGTTGTGTTGGTGATGGAATATCGCCAAATCCCAGCGTTTACATTGGTGACAAAAATGTAAAGTTTAACAACGTCAATAACACCCGAATGTGTTTTCTCCCTGAGCTCTTGATGTGTTCCTCCACTCACTGCGTTCTCCCCGGTCACAGACGCATCGACGACGATATGGGGCGAACCCATGAATTGGAGCATTCGGCCGTCAAGTGCATGAGAGGGATCCTGTACTGCTATATGAGGCAGGCTGATAAGGTGAGTTTTGAGCCGCCCCCCCCCCCCCCCCCCCCCCCCCCCCTCACTCTTTAGTCCTTTGCTTGAAAGCACACCGCAATTACACCCCGTATTGCAGATCAGAGGTGATTCCTGAGCTGATATTCAGACACCTCTGGTTCCTCTTTCCTATCAAAGCAAATGACAACTGGAGCCGGTTGCTTTTTGAGGGCCTCGTGCCATGCGACCTGATGCCATGCGCAGGAGCAGGCCGTCAATAGAAAACGGCCTTTTTCGGGAACCAATGCGGTTTTCTGTTCCTCACAGACAACATTTTGCAACCCGAGCAGCTGGCCCGTGCCGCTGTACATGCGTGCACCTCTGAAAGCCATTCTGTTTCACCCTGCCTCGACCTTGACGGCCTAATTTAGGGGAGAGCTTTCTACTGTCTTAGTTACAAAGCTGCATTTACACAGTTAATTACACAGCGCGGCGTTCGTTACGGCCCCGTCTCCACCACTTACCAAGAACATGGCACTTCTAATGGAGACGTGACACCGGGGCTACTGCTGGGCAAACGCCACACAAGCAGAGCAGCAGCTGGGCCCGGCTGTTGGGTGACAATTTTCTCAGGTTAAAAAAAATGCTGCATCCTGAGATGACCGCCTTTGGTCATTGATTTGATGAGACGCAAGTTTCTCTTTTGCGTTAGCTTACAGAGGTAGCTCCTCCCTCACTATCACACAAGCACCACCCGTGCCTTAGAAAGCAGTGAGCGGAGCAGCTTGAGCAAAAATGGGACGGAGGGTCTCCGGTCTGACCAGATGACTTGAGCGGGAGAAAGAGAAAAGATACACAAGAACAAGTGGGGCAACGGAGAAAAAAAGCAAAATGCTGGGAGGTGACTGGTAGAAGGGAGGTAGAAAGAAAGAAAAGGAGACAGCTGGAGGTGGACGGGTTAGGTAAAAAGGGGACAAAAAGGCCATTTATTTATAGCTGCGCAGCGCGACTGGTGGCGCCGCTGTGAATTCGGGGGCCGGTAGCGTAGATGCAACAAACGGAGCCTGAAAGTATTTCCTGAACGCACAGCAAACACCTGGTTCTATTGTTTGTCGTAAACCAAGTCTACCGTAATGGCTCCTAAATCCGACCCTAATCAGTTTTGAAGCAGACTATACTCTTATATGTGCTGGCTGTCTATTTTAGAAACAACACACTGTATGTGTCGCTGCAGTGTTCATGGATTCATGCAGTCCTGCACTGTGGTAAGACATGGCATTAAAAGCTCGGCATGTAGTCATCTTTTTGGTTGTCGTTTGTAAACCTAGCATTAAAAACCCTGACAGTGACTGCATAGCTCCTCAACCACTCTATGCTTCTAGTCTCCAATTTAAGATATAAAGATGGAATGAATGATGAATCCTTTGTCAGTAAATGACTGAGGAAGTCTGTAGAAAGGAGTTAAATTGCCAATGGAGGTGTAATAGTAGTAAAAATGTGGTTGAGGAGGTCAGCTCGGCATTCAATAAATTAACAAAACACCCATTGAGACAAGACATTACCTTGACAGTCCATTACCATGCATTAACTCCCTGCGCCTGCTTTCTAATTAGGTGTTTTTTAATGTGTTCAAGGCTGCTAGTGTGGCACGCTGCAGCCCTCTCTTACCTCCTCTCTTCCACTGTGCTTCTCTCTACCAGGTGGAGCAGTTCAAACAGGATCCCAGCCCCTCCAAGTGTCTCCACTCAGTGTTCCACGTGGTCACCGGTGACGAGGTGCACTCCTACAGCGACTATCACCACCTGCAGGTCAGCCAGCGAGCAGGCCAACCATCCGCTGAAAGGCTGAAATTAAAATGGGTTGTTGCACATTATGCATGTGCACGCTGTGAACGTTGGGATACGTGCTGTACTGTCTGTCCAACTGAAATATCCCTATGGGATATTTCCCACTCAGCCGTATATTCTGCTATCCTCAGAACAGGAAATGGAAGTGCATTAAATGGGCACTAAAACAGCTTATTCTTCTGTCAATGGTATTGACTGAGGTCTAATTGTTTTGTAAGATTTGGATGGAGCCTTTCCGCCCTCAGGAGGGGCGGCGCCTACATCAAGTGAGCTCAATTAAAAATCTGGACTAGAACGTAGGAACAAGGTTTAACACTCCCTGTATACATGTTTAGCCCTGGGTTGTGATTTATTGTCCAACAGCTTTGCAATGAAGTAAATTGCATGATTGATATTACCAGCATAATGCCAAAGGCTTAATGGCTATTATGAAGCTCACGCCTCAGACTCTACGTTGCGTAAGAAATTGTACCTGTATAGATAAGTCCTGAAATATTAGACAGCAGACAAGTGACAGTGATTCTTTTTTAATGGTCATCCACTCTGTCCCTCTGTCATTGCTGCAGATCGATGCCGTATCGCTGTTTCTGCTGTACCTGGTGGAGATGATCTGCTCTGGTCTGCAAATCATTTTCAACACCGATGAGGTAAACAAGGAGCTAAAAATGACTGCAGAGGAAATCAATGCTGGACACTGGGGGTTTATGTCCAGTCCTGGCCATGACTTTGACGTTCCCTGGCTAATCTGCCACATAAAATAACCACTAACATACTTTTGGGCTTACTTGAAGCCAAGCTTTTTGGCCATGTAAAGGAAGTAATGAAATTACCATTACCATGAGTTGTACTTCTGTTTTAGCACGTCTGCAGACTTGTAGTCTTGTTGGTCTGTGCATGACTTAACAGCAATTCTATTTGAGTGCTGTTGATCCAAAATAAACATTCAGCTTCCTCGTACTCAACATATTTTGTGTCCCTAAAGTGAATTTGAACATTTCCGAGAACCATTCATTTGCATTTGATGATGAAATTCTTACGGAACCACACAAAAATGCCCTCTAACATTAAGTGTGGGACCCAATGAGATCTATGAGCATTATATCGTGTGATTCTTCCCTCTGAAAATTCAGCTAGACGCTTTAAAGTTAGTGCAGGGGATTTCTGGAAGCGGTTGGATGTACCCTGAATCCCCAACAGATATCCTGGAGCCGGCACAAATGAGGGATCAGGGGACAGTAACTCACTTTTATAGCTCCGCTCACATTTATGTTTTCTGCTGAGCCGCTCAATTGACTTTCAGCAGGGAAACGTTTACATGATTTCATTGTGGAGGCTTAAACGTTCCTCCGGGGATCGAACCGGTAGCGTCTTCTATGGCAGCGCACCAATCCCGGCTATTCCTGGGAAGCGTTGAATGGAGTTTGATGTATCTGTTGCGTTTTTTTTTGTCTTCTTGACTCTTAATAAAACAATAGGGTGAGGTGGTCGTCACGTTTACACACTGTGCTGTTCTTTGTGCGGCCCCCATCGGACCAGTTGGGACTTCATTAATTCTGTTTTTATAGTCTGCTCATTTGCAGCTTTACTTACTGCCACAGAGCGGGGGAATTTCTGCCCCTGGTAAAGGAATCCGTTTGTTTACTAAATTGGGTTCATCTTGAGAAAGTAAGGACATGGTAAACTATGTTGCCACTAACCAATTAGTGTGTGCATTCTTCACTTTGTTAACAGAACATTCTCCCCTGTATACTCTTCATTTTTCGCGTCTCACTGCTAATGGCACACAAACTGACAGTGCTACTTTTGTTAAGAGGGAAGTCCTATCTCTCAATGTGCATGTTTAAACACTGCCTATTAGATTGAATAATTTAAACTGAGTTCGTCTGCTTCAGGCCTCCCTTCTATTTTCTAACGTTAGATTGAGTAAGCGAAAGGGCCGCGTTTTGCAAAACGCTGTTTGAAAAGGGTTTCATTTGGAGTAAGACAACCCAACTGTTGTGGCATTGTTCATCAGCTTGTTGTTTGCTGTCACAACTTGTGAAGTCCAGCGGCGTTTACTGGACTGAGCTGGAAGCTGCATTGCAGCATTTTATTTTATTTCCTTGAAGTAGGTGGTAGAAAAAAGGCTGCTGCGTGTCCTCTTAGAAGATGCTACATTGACCTCCATCCAGAAGCCATTTTCAAGTGCGGAATGAAATGGAGCGTCTCATTAGCCGACTGTGCACCCCAGCATGTATTTTGAACCCCCCCCATAATACAGGTGCATGCATTATTTTGTTTCCCACTGTCTGAGTTCTGAAGGCAAAATCAGCAGAACAAGTAGTATGCTCCTGCATTAGTTTCCATGTGTGCAAACCACAGGGAGACGGGAGAGGCTTGTTTAGCCGGTGGGCAGCAACATTCATTAAGATACCATTAAGATACGAAAAAGTCCCCCTCCTTAATCACTCCTCTCATGAAGAGAAGCAGCAAACCCTCCTCTCTCTTCTGGCCTTGTCTGCTTTGCTCCCTTGTTCCCTGGCCCCCTTCACAGACTGGCCTAGTTAAGTCCTACACAGGTTGTGTCTCTCTCTCTCTCGCACGCTCCCCCCTGCCTCCCCCAACTTTGTCCTTAGATTAAATCTCCCTTCAGTCAAGCACACACACACACACACACATACATGCACGCATGCAAGAGCACCCTTTTTAACGATTCAGTGCCTTTAAGTCATCACACGTGGTGTGTCTCTACCATTTGCCCATTGATTTTGACATGTCCCTTGTGGACACCAGGTCCTTCTAAACACATGGCGCTCCTAAATATGTCTTTAAAACCGCAGGGCCACCGCTTTGTGTCTGTGATTGAATCAAGGGCGCTGCAGAATGAGTTTTTAGAGCCTGGCTGAAAGGGCGACGCGCCGACAATTCAAATTGTGCTATAAATGTGTCCAATGAATGTTGCGTCATGGGCGGGAGACGAGCCTGTGACCTTCCACAGCGCCTCGCTTGTCTTCAGTCACAGGGGCAGTTTCACCTTGAACGCTGGTGAGGAATCAGCTTTCTTGTCCACTTTTCAAACCCATATAATAAACGGGAGAGTCTCTCACCTCACCCCAGATCAATACAGAAGGTCGCCCATTTCTACTGTGTGTGTATATAAAAGTGTGAGAAAGGACGTGAGTGCATGTGCAGCTGGAGCTGGAGCTGAAACTGAATCGCGTGTCTCAGTATGGACACGTGACTACTTTCTGCTGCCGTCCTAGCGCGCGTGTCTGTATACGTAAGATGCATTTCCACCCGTGTCTTCCTTTGTTTGATGTGTTTTCCGTGTCCAGGTCTCCTTCATCCAGAACCTGGTGTTCTGTGTGGAAAGAGCCTACAGGGTGCCGGACTACGGCATGTGGGAGAGAGGCAGCAAATACAACAACGGCAGCACGGAGCTGCATTCCAGGTCAGTCGGAGGCTGAACAAGTGAAATGGCTGAACGCTGACATCCAGTCTCTTTAAACACTATTGGGATTTTGACAGAAGTTTTAACAATGTTCTTTGTATTGCTGGGGGCCGTAAGTATGGGCCTATTGAGATCAATGCAAACTGACGTCAAAGGAAATATCAAAAGGTGTTTAAGTGACCCACGGTTTTATTTCCTCCCCATTACCTTTGAGAAATACACTGTAGCAAAAATGGATTCCCAGAATAGATTACACTGTGCCCCGAGTGTCTGTGATGCAATGAGGTGTTTGTTGAATTCTGGGGTGTGTGTGTGTGTGTCTGTGTGCCGATAAATGCTGTTGCCAGTGCTGTGAGGATATTATAGTGCTTTAAACAATGAGGGAGAGTAGGAAGCAGACTTTAATTTCTCCTCTTTTCAAGAAAAATCATTTTACACCACCCAGAACGAGTGGGACTTGTTTGCCTGCATTAATTATTTGTATTATTATTACTACACATTATCTACTGCTAGAGCAAAACACATGTTCTCCAAGTTATACACATTTTATTCTACTAAACGAGGGATGGAGCCAAGTCTCCAGAAAGTTAGGAATACCATTTTAACAGACTATACTCTAAAATCTAAATCTCAATGGCAAAAATAGGATTTTTTCTGGGCCAATTTAGGAAGTGCAGCAGGCTGTGTTAACGTTTAACCTGTGTTAACCACTGTAACAAACAGTGACACATCGAGCCACAGAGCAACCGTAAACCCCCTACCCCCCACCCCCCCCCCTCCCAAAGTGGGCTGAAGGACGACGGCAAAATGCCCGATTTTTTCTGCCAGTTTCTCTCCTGATGTCGCTCTGACTGTGTAGATTTGCCAAACCAGTCAGTGGCAGATTCACATTAAGCCACATCTTCACTGGGGGTGATCTTTTTTTTCTGAAGGTCTTCAGGGCCAAATATGTAAATATCAACTTACAAATTAAAAAGAAAACAATACATAATAATTATGATAGCTCAGTAGAAGTGAATGTTGCTTTTTATCCTTCTCCTTCAACCTTAAAAAAGCCTCTTTACAGCAGGTGGTACCAGGATTTATGGAAATAAAAGCCCACGTCATCTGAATATGGGGCGTTTGGGGTCAGTGTTTCAGTTTCGAAGCATCCTCCCAGGGGAAGGGTCCAGTCAACACCATCAGTGAGCTAAACAGTCTTTATTGAGGGAGATTGTGATGGAGAAGAACCCATTTGCGCCATCGTATCGCTGAGAAGTCTCTTGTTGTTGTTTTTCCCTTAACAACATGGCTACTGGCAGCAGCTCGCCAAGATTCCCTCGAGGAAAGTTAACATATTCAATGGAGGGAAGAGGTCCCGTGTCTCGTGCTTCCTCTAGAGCAGTGTTTCTCAACTGGTGGGTCAATTAGAACGCGGAACCCCTCCCCCCCGTCGACACCGCTAGCGAACGCGGAAGCAACCCCCCCCCCCTCGACACCGCTAGCAAACGCGGAGGTCTTATATTGATGTGAGTGGCTGACTATGAACCAATTAACCCCATGTGACCACTAACGTCTGAGCTGCTGTGTGTGAACACCTTTATTTTTGTTTGTTTCCAAACCGAGGGGGGGGGGTGCAATAGAGGGGGGGGGGATGCAACTTCATCACCAACCCAAACCTACACAGGCACACAGACACGCACACACACTGGTAAAACAATCTAAAATAAAATCATAACAAATACAATCACAAACAAGTTTTAAATAAAAATAAATCAAGCGGAAATGAACGTCATTGAACGGACGAGTAGCGGCAAAACCAGAGGGTGAGAAAGAGAATCTAATAAGAGATTAAAGGTTGTGTTGTGCCAGGATGGACCGATTTGTGACTGGAGCACCTGTTCCAGTTGTTTTTGGGTAGGTACACGTGCCAGATACTCAAATGAATGTCTAGTGGCACTACAAATTTTCATAATATGTCCCCTTTAAATCAGGTCATTGAAATATTGTCTGACATGAAATGTCATGCCTCCGGTCTGTGAGGCATCAGTGTGCATCATAGAGTGATATCAGTGTTGATGGCTTTCTGCAACATTTTCGCCATGCAAAGTGCTTATCTCCAACTCAAAGTGTTGCATCATGTTGCTTCTTTGGGTCTGTTTCCTCCTCTTCCATTTTTTTTACCCCACCGTTTTCCCCCAAAAGTGTCATATCTCGTCTGCGTGAGTTGCTGCTGACCACAACTGGCCTTCTTACTAGTCTCAGCAGAGCTCTGTTCCGTCCTCTGTATTATCGATATGGACTTCACTTATGGTATTGAATGTGTTTTGTCATGTCAGCAGAGCCACCGCCAGTCATCGCCCAGTTCCCGATGCAATTCTTTCCCTCCTCCTTTTCTTTTTATAGGGAACCCTTGGCAGGGCAGAAAGGGAACGAAACGGAACGACAGCAAAATTGATTCACGTTTAGTCTGCATTGCAATCACAGCAGCCAGGCAGTGTGAAATACAGGACAAGGATTTTATTAAAGAGATCCATTATTTACAGTGGACCATAATCTCAGGACCCCTCTATTGAGCCCTAACAGATAGCAGTTTGAGGTTTAAGTGCGATTCTGAATGCTTACTTTTGGCCTTTTGACGATTGAAGGACACTTATGGTTCCTATTACAGAACGTCACTATACTGTTGGCCGAGAAATAAATTCAATGTGATAATGTATCACATATCACTGGAATCATATTAACATGATAATCATTCGTAATTATGTCCTCAAAACGGATAATGGTAACAAATATCATATATTATAACAATTGGGAATTCCCAAGTATAATCCACACAGGAGTACACGAAACCATGTGGTTTTATTTAGACAATCGGATTATCGGATTACCAGAAAACGGGCAATATAGTGATGTATGTCGTTGCTGGAATATAAGATGACTTTTCTCAGGATGCAAGATTTTGGGCCATATTTCACACCCGCTCAACAGTGAATCACTGTCAGTGAAACTAGCTCATCATGTCAAGTGATGCTCTGTTTGTTTCCTCTGCAGCTCCGTGGGCTTGGCTAAAGCAGCTCTGGAGGCTATCAATGGATTCAACCTGTTCGGAAACCAGGTATTTGAATAATTCCCTCCTCCTCAGAGACATGTGAATTTGAGTCTTCCCTCAGAGACATGTGAATTTGAGTCTTGGTCCAACATGTCCCTTGGCACAAGATGGCATTATATAGATGGACAGTGTATTCTCTAAAGGTCCTCTGTGAGAAAGACGTTTGCATCCTGCAAAGCGATAAGTGGATACTCAGGCTGTCTGATGCGTAAGAGTATTTTTCTTATCAACATATCGGGCCGTCAGTTTTTCTCTAATCAGCAACAAAATGAAGGTGGTTAACTGGGCCTGGAAATTGATTTTGTCATCAAGCTCGGCCTTTAGGAAAAAAAAAAAGCATTTTATAGAAGTAGCTGATGGATGGCCCATGGTGTCTGGTGCCTTTGTAAGCGTGGGTGTCAGTGGATCATCCAGTCTCTTGACCCGATATGGGAATAGAAGTGCTACAAGCCAGCTAGTTGCTTATTAATGATCTCTATCAATCTTGATGTCCCAGCTGGCTCTAATCCGTCCAGCCACATGTAACTCGGTACAGCCTGGACTCCGCTACCACATTTTACACCGGCTGCAGACTCTTGTGTTTGTGTCTTGCATTTAGCCTTTGTACTAGATGAAAGGAGACACAAAGACTATTTTCCTTTTCTTTCTTTCTTTTTTAACGACCCCCCCCGAGTTACACAAACTGATGCAAAGATAGCAGCTTCTCTCTCGGTCTGATGAATGGAACTCTTGGGATAAAATTGCTCTCGCCAAGAGCAGGATCCTTTCTCTTTAAAGTCATTTAATCCACAGAGCTGTGTACACAAGGCTGGACAATCAAATCCGAACAGCTTCCACTTTCTATCTCGGGATGGTCACCTAATTCACACCCAGTATGAGAGAGAATTTCAGAGGGATTGTGGGATGTTATAAGGGCTGTGGACATAGACCTCTTATCTCATCGCTGTGGGTTTAGTACTAAGTCTTCAGATTGAAGTGAAAAAGAACTATGCACTTTTTATGTGATTATTAGCCCGCAATGGTTTGAAGAAAAACACTCTTTATATTTCGTATACCACATTTATGTCAATCATTTGGTCAAGGCTGATCATTATTTAACTTTGGAAAAAATAAATTTGTTGTCTGCTGCGGTGCCCAAAGCAACTAAGAAAAAAATCACACATATATTTATATGAATATATATCACGTTTAAAAAAAATACAGTTCTGACTGCTCCGTGTTATTAGAAAGTACATGTGTGTTAGCCCAGTTAATGTCACACATCCGAGGCATAATCAGTCATCTCTCATGCTTGGTTTTCTTATACACTCAGCTGCTTTATCACCAGAGGAGGTTACTCTGAGAGGGCCATTTCACCCAACGTGTTACACAGCTGCCTACATCGGTGGCCAGCAATCCACTGCACTATGCAAATGTTGACAGGAAAGCTTGCTGATTTCACTAAAAGGCTTTGCTGGATCTGTTTTTTTTTGAGGAAAGAAAAGTAGACCGACAATATTCATACATAATGCATTTGACTTGCATTAGAAACTGCTTAGCAGGTTGCGAGAGTGGCTCAGGTTGTTTTATGTAAGCGCTGCTGATGGATGGATGGATGAAGGGAACTGGGCCGGCCATTTTTAGACAGTTTGATCACTTTCCTTACTAAGTAAAAACATAAAAACTGACTGTCCTCTAGTCTGTTGGTGTTTAAGTGCACTGCCTGGACAGACTGCATTGGAGTAGCAGCACTTCTGTTTTGTACTTTGGTACTTTTGAAGTGATAGGGTAACCCTTGACTCCCTGTTGTTCAAGCACTCCCACACTGCACTTCAAAAGCATGTACAACCCAAATATATCCGCCTGGTTTTACAGCAAAAGAGTGTGTTTTTATGTGTGTAGGTGCGATTGAGGGGGCCTTCAGTTATTGCAGCCTTTTTTAGGGGGGTATAAATAAGGTCTTATATGGAAAAGGTCTTGTTATCAATGTTTCCGTATTGGTAGGTGTCCCCGTTGGTGTACCTCTTTATGGTTGAATAGTTCAGCTGTGACCGTGACGCCGATGACTTTTGCTCTGCAGGGCTGCTCGTGGTCGGTGATTTTTGTGGATCTGGACGCCCACAACAGGAACCGGCAGACCCTCTCCTCCTTACTGCCCCGAGAGTCCCGCTCACACGTGAGTCCGTTTATGCAGCTACTAAAACCAAACGACTGAAAACACAAGCATGAAATAAGGTTAAAAAAACGCGTGAATTGACTTAGCTGACCTGCACAGTTGCACATTTTGGTGCCACCTGTTGCTTCCTTTGTCTCAGAGCAGCAGCAGCAGCACTCGGCTCACATACACTTGTAATGTTAGTGGATATCAGTAATTCTGAGTTTCCCCCATTGTGCAGTCATTACGCTGACTCTAAATGTGCTATTGATGGTTCAATCTCGATAAGAGATTGGTGAAGGTAAAGGTGGCTGCAGAGCTAGAGGGAGGTAAAGTAGAAAAAGCAAGGGGGGGAGAGAGAAAAATAAGTGGTAAAAGGGAAGAGCAAAGCCATTTCCTTCTCTACACTCCACCGCTTGCAGACACTTACATGATAACATTGCTCCCTTTGTGTGCTGAATGTGTCGTACACGACACTGTGCCGTCAGTCAGCTTGCGAGGAAATGAGTGCAATTAGACAACAAGAGTGGCCTTTTAGCTGCATGGGACTAACGTTGAGTAGAGAAAGATGGAGATGGAGAAATGCGAGAGGCCGACAGGATAATGTCAAGCGAACAAAACTATAAATATCATACCAGTACAGCGTGCACTATGGAAAAAGATTGTAATTCGATATAAAATTCAATACCTGCACCGTGTTCTGCAAGCTCATACCCCCCCTTCATCTGCAGCTGCCGAGGATGTTAACATGTAAACTGGAGTTTTAACGAGACGTATGAGAGATGTATAGAAGTAAAATAATATTACAATGCAAAAATATAACATAACAAAACATCAAACAGTCGACTACATTTTGTACTTTAATGTATTCACGGAGCTGGTTGAGTATGCACAGAATGTAGAAAACAAATCTTTTACTTCTTGAAGCTCCTTGATCTATTAATGAACCTTTAAATATTCCCGGCTGTTTGCATCCAAGGCTGAGGCCTAATAGCTTTCCCTTTTTTACAGCTTAGTAGAATAAACCAAGCAAAAATAAAATTGAAGTTAGATAACCAGTAATCATGGTTTGTAAAGCCTAATAAAAATATTCATCCCTAATAATTGTTGTAGTCTAGACTTGAAAAACAAGCCTGCAGTAGAGTTTATTCATCAACTTGGACAATTGTCGCTTAACCCGGTAAGGGGCATATGCAGCTTTTTTGTATAGGACACAAATTGTATGCTCTGGTAAAATGGTATTTGCTGATAGGATTTAATTCTAATACCTAATTAAAGATTTTATCTCTGGTGAGTACAATTAAATGTGGCTATGGTAAATTACATTTGTCATATAAAAAACGTATTTCTTGTAGTAATTCTCACTGGAAATAAAGCTATAAATGTATATTTGAAGGTTTTGTGGTAAATCTTCTAACCCTTCGCAGAACACAGATGCGGCCTTGCTGCCAACCATCAGCTACCCGGCCTTTGCAGTAGATGACGATGCCCTCTACAGTCAGACACTGGACAAGATTGTTCGCAAACTGCGGGGAAAATACGGCTTCAAGCGTTTCCTCCGCGATGGCTACCGCACCGCCAACGAAGACAAGAACCGCCGCTTCTACAAACCTGCTGAGATGAAGGTTGGTGCTGGTGGGAGCAGTTGAAATTAATCTTATGTCTGTGGATAATATGTCTCAAAGAAATGTTGTATAAAAAGAAACGTAAAGGACCCAGGTTATATCCCTGAGGAACCCCACTAGAGAAGAAAGGTGCTAATGTCTTCTAATGCCTGACAACTGAAAAAGTTTAACTTGAAAGTGCTTGAGTGTGACATTTGAAAAGTTTTTGAAGTGTTTAAGCCTCTAAAGGTTTTACCCTTTATGCTAATGCTCAGAAATCTGCCTGTGATTCAGGCTCTATCATTTCAAGCGTTTTAATCCTCCAGGTGATTCAACCCCATTCCCAGTGTGTTTGTGCATGTGGGTGAGAATGACAGTGGGTGTGATCATGCATATATATGTATGTGAATGACCGTCAGTCCATTGTCCTTTTCTGACTCCACCATGATCCCCGTCAAAATGGCAGCTAATTCACTTTAGAGTCAGTGCAGTGAGTGTACAATGAGTTAATCAGAAGCGGCACTCTTAATGCTAAAGAAATCCTCGCACTAGCTGCAGAACCCACCTCCCAGAATGAATAAGTCCAGAGAGGAGGTTGGAGAGAGTTTGTGATATTCTGCCTTGTGACTGGTAATTCAATTCAATTCAATTTAATTCATTTTATTTTGTATAGCCCAAAATCGCAAATTACAAATTTGCCTCAGAGGGCTTTACAGTCTGTACACATGCAACATCCTCTGTCCCGAAACCCTCACATCGGCACAAGAAAAACTCCCCAAAATATGAAAAAACCCTTCAATGGGGAAAAAAGGGAAGAAACCTTAGGGAGAACGTCAGAGGAGGGATCCCTCTCCCGGGATGGACAGACTGCAATGGATGTCATGTGTACAGAATCAACAATGTAAAAGATGTACAATACATTCAATTTCTCTAACTGAAATAATACAAGTAATTGCAAGTAGCAGAACAGGTGTACGGCAGGACCACTGCAGGGACAACCTCCATCAGATCGAACCACCATCCACAGAGGCTTCTGTGGGGAGGGAGAGCAGAAAGATGTTGGTTTTTGATGACAGTAATATGAATCATATTTAAAGTAATGATGATGGCAGCAGCAGGTGTCAGCAGAGCCATGAGCCAGGAGTCAGAACCGGGGTCCGCACGAAACTATGATCCACGGAGACCTGCTAGGCGAGAAAGCACAAAAAACTCCCGGAAAGAAGCTTAATTAGTGATGTACATTAATAAAACATGGATGATTGTGGGGGGAGAGAGTGAGAGTGTGAGAGTGAAAGAGGGGCTCGGTGTGTCCTAAGAAGTCCCCCGGCAGTCTAAGCCTACAGCAGCTTAACTAAGGGCTGGTCCAGGCTAACCTGAGCCAGCCCTAACTATAAGCAATATCAAAGAGGAACGTTTTAAGCTTTATCTTAAATGAACTGACCGAGTCTGCCCCCCGGACTGAAAGTGGAAGCTGGTTCCACAAAAGAGGAGCTTGATAACTGAAGGCTCTGGCCCCCATCCTACTTTTTAAAGTACTGCAGGACACCAGTTTGCTGCGCGTGGCTCTCGAAGCTGCTCGGGCTCTTGTGGAAAATTGGATTACTTTTGTCTTACAAAACAAGAAAATAGTAGACTCACCTCCTTACCATTTAGAATACTTTGAAAATACATTTGTGAATCAAGCTCTCTTGGATTTCATGAACTGAAAACACATTGGAAAATGGTTCAAGTTTTAAGACAAAAACACTGATAATTCAACCTTTTAATCACAAAGTACTAAAAGATATGCTGCTTTGTATTCTGTTTGACTCTAAATCTAGAATTTACAAAAAAATGAATAAGAGTTGAAAGCTGCTATACAGACCACAAACTCTTGTTTACAATGTCTACTGAGGTAATAAATCAAGTGAAAAGTTGTAATTTCAGAGACTTCTCTTTGAGGAGTCACCGTCCTGCCGGCTGTTATAAATAATGCATGTTTAGTTTTAAAACCTGAGGATTAGCAAACAGTATTTAATGCCCTGGTTTCTTTTTTGTTGCTGCCCTCAGTTCTTCCAGCCGGCACGCATATTTATTGTGGATGACAATGCCAGTGAGTTTTGTAATATTAACACTTAATGCCAGTTCATGCCAGTTCACTGCCAGTTTCTGTAATTTATTTGCTGTCACATCAGCAGACGTTGCCGGTATTACTAATCAAGTCGTTTAAGAGGAAACGTGCCGAGCGGTGAGATTACGCTACCATGAGACAACCATTTTCACAGTGACAAACATTGAAGCAACCCCCCTACAGCCTTTAACGTGCACTTATCAGTTCAGTATCAATATTAGAAACATAATTCATAGCAAACAAAGCAAAACGCCACCTCCTTTGAGGGATGAGTATAAACACACAGATTGATGAAATGAACCCGGTGTGCGCTCTGTCGCTCACAGGTAGACCAGCAGAAGACGCGGAGTGAAGTTGTTGTTGGTGTTTAAGAGGCAATTCACAGCAGGGCAGACGTCTGAGCTCCCTGTCTGTTTACCATTGACAGAGAGCAGCAGCCTGTGTGATAGACAGTTTCAACAATCAGTCGAGCTGCTCGAGCACAAAACCCCAGGGATCCCTGCTTGTTTACAGCCTCAACGGGCCTAAAAGCACAGGCCTCTCTGGGCGGCCACCTTGGCTCTCCCCCTCCCTCTGCTCCTCTATCTCTTCACCTTCTTTTCTTTTCCTCGTCCCTCTCTGACACCAATAGCTTTTAATTGCCTCTCATATCTGAGAAATGTGCAGTTTGAAGCCACACATTCCTGCATTATCACTGAGTGCAGACATTAAATAAGCACATCCCAAGCCTACACGTAGCAGTACCCGATTGGTGACAGTGAACGCATCTCCCACATATATAATAATGTGCGACCGCCATTTGTCATTGGAGGAGGATGATATCGGTTTTATCCTCCATCTGTGTGGAGATGAAGGAGAAAGATGAGAGACAGAGATAGTCAGAGTATTGGCATTCATGCTAATGTTTTACTGATATTAAACTAGGTTAATGTCTATGTATATGGTGTGTTTGCTGATCCCTAACTAAGTATCTTCGTTGTCCGCTGCCATTAACCTAGTTGTGTTGCCTAAATATGAACGGAATTGTTTCTCATTAACGGCGTGACAATAAATGTTTCTCAACTGGTGGGTCGCGGGCCTTTGCATGAAAAAAAATTAAAAAATCATCCTGGGATTTTATTTTGAAGGGACTTCCTCTAATGCAGCGGAGTGTCGGTGTTTTTCCGGCTCGCCCGTCCATGTTTTCAGTCAGCAAATAGTCGGCAAATAGAACCGCGGAAGCACCCCCCCCCAGCATGAGATCACGTTGTCTCTACTTTGTGTTTGTGTTGATCTTCGAGCATTAACACGATGAGATTGAATTATTGGAACCAATGAGGCTGCACTTCACTAAAAATGCTTTGCAACCCGATGACGGTTTGTGTTTTTGTGTAATTGAGTGATAACACACACACACACACACACAAGTCATGTTAGGTGCACAATAGAATTGGTGAGTAAGATTCCGAGAATGAGCCAACAAATGATGTGGTTTGTGTGAATCTGTGTTTCTTTTAGCTGCTGCACGTACGCTGGCTTTTATTTCTCTTTGTTCTGTTGACTAAAAACCTCCTGACAGTCGCCCGGTCCCGCTTACACTCATATCGATCCGTCAGTCAATCAATCGGTCAGTCGGGACTGAGAGTTTACTAGTGAGAGGTTTAATCGAATTAAAAGCCTGAATGAATTAATGGAGAGACAGAACAAATACACATGTCTCCACGACGAATTGTTTGAGGACTATAAATCTGATGCAAGTCTTATGCTAAGCTGATTACTTTTTATTTATAGTGCTCAATTGGAGATGGGGGAGCATTTTGCAAAACCCAAATGACTTTTTTCAACGAATATCTTACAGCAGATACCCTCAAGCATGTTGTTGTTCAGTTGTGTTTAGTCTGAAAAAAACAAATGCGAAAGCAAGAAGCAAGAAGATTCTCTGCCACTTATGTGTTTATGTAAATCACAAGATATTCCATTCCATTCCATTTCCATTTTGTGTGCTGTAATGTGTTGTTACTGTGCTGTCACTGCTGTCTGTTATGTGCATCGGGGCAGACACACAATCACTACCAACACTCCCATGACTTTCTAACTACACAATTAGTACCTGTTTCTACTAATACTTTATGATGTGCATGGGTCCATTGCAGTCATGTTTGATAAAACCTGCTACCTATTAACCTCCGGACTGAGCTCTTCTCTCAGTACTCTCTGTGTGTTGGTCACAGTGTTAGAAACTTTCCTAACGTCTGATGACCTCCTCAAAACCAACGCGCACAGCTTTGAATGAAAAAAAAATGACCGTGGGAGGAAGCAAGATTATTTGTGTTCTGTTGTCCTTCACAATGTCACGTCTCCAATACATTTTCCCTGTTCCACACTCAGCGCTACTAAAGTTCAGCCATCCGCTGCTTTAACGTCGCTGTGCCTCTCTCCTCTTTCCGATGCGGAAAAGCAATAATTTTCCCTCTCTGTCTCTCTCCAGCTCTTTGATGGGATAGAGTGTGAGTTTCCCATATTCTTCATCTACATGATGATTGACGGTAAGCCTTGTTCTATCCATAGCTGAGGTTATGTTGCCTCCAGTGGGTCATTGCGATGACAGAAGACCGTCTTGATAGATATGACGGGAAATCTTTTTGGTGTTTGCTTACTTTTAGAGGACTTTGAAACACTTGAAAGAAATATGTGATGTGTGAAATCTGTCTATAAACCAAAGGGAATGGTCAGAAATAAAGTAGATTTTCTCCCAGTAATGTGCATTTTGTCATTATTAAATTACTCCTGTCGGTTTAGTCTTCACTGACATCTGTAGGATAAAGGAATAATCAGATCTGTTTATCTTTATGGGACTATTTTATAGCTATAAAAAACACAACATATCATTAATGGCATACCATAAAAGAGAAAAAGTCAAACACAAAGTAGAAAATCCAGATCTCTTTCAGTGTTCTGTTTCGGTGACATATCCAGAAAATACAAAAAGTGTAATCATACATTTTGAATAAGTATCATTTTCTGTGTTTTGTGTATTTGTTTGTTTATCTTGCAGGGGTATTCAGAGGAAATAGTGCTCAGGTCAAAGAATACCAAGACCTCCTTCAACCCATCATCTTCCAGTCTTATGAGGGTGAGTAATCACATTAATAGAAACTCACAAATACGGAAATGCAGCAACCGATGGATGAACTAACAATGCTTAAAACCACACAGACACAACTTCAGCTTTTTTCCATATCTACTGTATGTGGTTTGTTTTGGAGCTTCTGCTCCGTCGCCCTCCTGCAGTGAAGAATTTTTTTTAAAAATGAAATCACATCCTCATCTTCATATCCTAGATACCGCGAACGAGGCTCACAGGGGCTTTCATATTCACCTGTCCCATTGATATGTGGGAGACAGTCAAATAATGGCTATGTCAAGAGTTTCCATTGGTCCGTTGTTAATAGCAAAGGAATAATTGGAGTACGGAAAGGATAATGATGTGAGACAGAGCAGACTTGTGTTGCTCCGGAGAGCCTTTGTGCTGGTTATGTATGGATTAACAGAACTCCTTTAGTTAATTGGCTGGATTTTAATAGATAACACGAGGGTCCTTTCTTTCCCCTCGTTCACCATTAAGAAGTCTAAACCCAGAAAATGCATTTGCGGCTGTCAGAAGCTGCCGTCGTGCTCTGCTGTTAGTCTGCTGGACCTCTCTGCCGTCACGGTCTACCGTGGTTAAAGTGATGCACAGACGCGTGCAGCTCTGGGAGACCTGCCGCTGTACTACAGCAAACGGCCAGCGTTTGCACCAGTTGTGCCAAAATGTAACCAAATGTACTTCAGGATTCATCAGGTGGAACTTTCATTACATTTGACTTCATTATTCAGCCTAACATGGGGATACTTATAATTCCTCTTTTCTTCTAGTGCCACCATCAAGAACAGATTCTATAGTGCGTCCAATGAACAAAAACATTCCCACAGCCACAGATGTATCAAATCATTGGCTAAAGTCTACTCTTTTTTAGTTTTTCTTGTTTGTCCAAAGAACACCACCCTCCCTCACTGCAGTCCCCAATGTTGCTAACTTTTAAGCGGTGCTCTGCAAAGGTCGTAAGGCAGGTTTATTTGTAGAGCACATTTCAACAACAAGGCAATACAAAGTGCATCACACAATCCATTAAAAGCAGCGTTGTAGAAGATGGAGACGATGTACACAGACCAAATACTCGTTGCTAGTTCCCTTACTAGGACCTTATCCCTCAGAGGCTTCCCACCCTCACTGACGGGGTGTTGGCTAGAGGTTGAATGGCACATTTTCGTTATTCCAAGCAATCAGGTTCCCCTTTGTTCCGCTCCAGTTGTTCAGCAGCTGGCCCCATTACACACCTGTTTGGGCAGAACTGTGAAAATGCACATTTGGTACATGTATGAACTGTTCTTGTACCTCTGTGTGAATTATTAGGTAAATAATGAAAATCAGAGCAGTTTTAATAGCCCGTTAGATTTTAAATGAAAAAACTTGAAATGATGAAATAGATGGAATTTCAGAAAATGGAGGCATAAAAGCCTCTGTTGAACAGAGCTCCGAGTGATTGTTGATTGCGTGTGCGTGTGCGTGTGTGTGTGTGTGTGCGCAGCACTTGAACAGGTTCCTCTTCAGTTAAAAATTGTGTTACAAATCGATACAAAGCATCGTTTTTGTTTCATTCAAACACTCATGCATAACTCGTCCAGAGAAAGTCCACATGCGCACGCACACAGTGCTCACAGTCCTCCTCTCCCATGCCAGGCCATGCTGTGATCCCCAAATATTACTATGTACCGGCTGACTTCGTGGAGGCAGAGCAGAACAAGCATGGAAGCCAGAAGCGTTTCCCTAGCAACTCTGGCCGTGATGGGATGGTCTTCCTGTGTGGTCAGGCCCTCTACAACATCGCCAAGCTGCTGGGTATGATGCTCTGATCACACATGCCCGATTCTGTTCATTCTAACATCGGTCCCCCAGTCCAGAAAGTGTGTTTTGTGTACTAATGTGTCCGCTTTGGTGTGTGGGTTTGTGCAGTGGATGAGCTGATCAGCCCTAAAGATATTGACCCCATCCACCGCTACGTCCCCCGTCAGGACCAGCGCAACGTCACCATGCGATACTCCAACCAGGTAAGCTGGGATGTGACTCTGATTGACTGTCTTCACCATTTTTCATCGTGACTTCCCCTCAGCACTATGGACAGTCATTCATAGGAAAAGCCCTCGATGTTGGGCTGCACTCATTCTGGTCGATATGACTTATAGGAGAAGTAAAGCGCTTTCGGCCTACAATAACAATGAAATACACACAAAAAAAAGATCAACTTGTGGGGTCGATGAATTTTAGAAGTCAAGTAGCACTAAGTGCTTCAGGTTGTAGAGGCAGTGAACAGACTGCCCACTCACTGTGTGAGAAAAATGCAGTTTCTATGTTTGTCATTTAAACAGTCTATCCGACAACTTGCTGACATAATAACACATATGATTCAAGTTGTGAAGTTACAATTGTCATTGATAATCAAGTCTGGGTTGCAAGTTTTTAAAAATCTGAGCAGATTGTAATTCAATTATTTTTTTTAGTACTTCACACTCATGAAGAGGAATATCACTGATTGCTTTCACAATCTGAACAAAATCAGCATCTCCTAATGTGTATCGCCGAGTTCCCTGTCATGAATCCAATCTGCTGCCAGATGTTCCTTAATTCGTGCACCTGTGATGCAGATGTTCATTTGTTGTTCTAAATTTACCAGGATCGACTCAAGTGACTCTAGGTTACAGAACATGAATAAAGCCTGATGAGAACAATGCAACAAGCTAACTTTGATACACATTTGATGCTTGAGTGAGTGGTGAGGGGCAATGTTTGTCTGACGTAAGCTAGTGAGCATTGTTCCCATCGGGCTTTATCCATCAGGTTGTGATGATGTGGCAGCCACTAGGAATAAAACCATTCTAGTTTATCTCCAGAAAAGTAAACCTAAATAAAATCATGTTAATGTAAAAAGTCAATCAAAAAAAGAAATAAAAGCCAAGCAAAAAAGTATGTCTGAAATATCTCACTTATACTTCAGGTTAATTCCCCACTGTGACTGGTGTAGAGTGTAGTGTAAGCTACAGATCTACTTGAACTGGAGTTACATCAAGGTACCTTCTCTTCTGCTTTGTAAGGTTACTGACATACAGACGACTTCAGTTCACGCTTTTTAATATCATATCATATTCCATTTCTTCCAATAGAACTCCCTTCATCGTTCCTTTATCTATAATTCATTACGGCCGTAAACAGCAGAAACCCTGCTTTTTTACCTTGCAGGCAGGGGTTAAAACCAGTCTGTGTGCTCTCTGAGCTGCCTTTCTGAATGCCGATCATGTCTGAGACCGCCGGCAGCTCGGCGGATGCCACAGATAGAGGGTAGAGATACGTAAACAAGGGCCCCCTCTGCACGCTCTACAGGGAGGATTGATAAGTCCCAATCGGCCCCCGTATGTTGAATTTAGTTTTTGCAACGCGGTGGTAGAACAAGGCCAATGAGGGACGGGAGGTCCAGGGAGGTATTAGGAATGCCAGACTGAATCAAATGCAGGAAGAAGGAACAGCATGAAAGAACAAAGACAGAGAGAAACAAACAGAAGCAGCCAGAGCTGGATGTCAGCCAGTAGGAAAACCTGCAGAGTGACAGAATAACAAAGGGGAACATGTCTAAAAGAGGTATGAATGTCATTATTTAACTGTCAGGTATACTAACATTCTTTAATACAGGAAGGTCACACAACTCTGTACAACGCTAGGGTCGTGGATTTTTTACTTCAACGTTTTGACATTTATCTTTTGTGCGAAGATATTTTCATGTGCTGACTTAGTGTAAAATACTTCCAAAAGAAAAATGCCATGATTTCATTTCCTGCACATCTGAAACCCATTTTAGAAAGCAATTTTTAGATTTGTCCAAATCAGTTTTTGAGCTTTTTGTTATTTGTTATTTAGCTGTGCCAAAGTTATTTATTTTCTAAATTCGAGATTGCATGCAGATTCCTGCCCTTGGGCAGGGCTTGAGTAAAACAAAGAAAAAGAAGAATGAATGCGTTGTGCTAATGCAGCCACATTCGATGTGAGGGCCATTTGGTCGAGGCAGCGCTGTAACAGTCACCAGCTGCGCGCTGGCCAGCAGTGGGGGCGGGGCTTCAGGGCCCTGCAGCTCACTTCTGCTGCTGAATCCGTCCCATCAAGTCAAAACTGAGCCATTAGGATCATGCTGACTTTTCGATGACGACATATAAAATACTAGTCTTGCCCAAACCTTATTAAAACAAAATCGTCATCCTCCACATTGTTACTTAATGTTTATCCATGTGCAGTTTGTACACTGGGCGTTTTGCTGAAAGGAGATGCCTGCTGTCGGGATGAGAATTTATCTATTGCAGCCAAGAATTACATGAGATAACCACGTAGAAAATAGTGCTGTGCAGGCCCCTTTAAAAAGACCTGATGAGGAAATCAGTTGAGATGGAAGTCATTCACGCGTTGATTAGAAAGATTATGATCTGATTTCAAAGAAAGCCATTGTGTCAAACACAGGTGTGCAGCCTTCAGCCATCTGTAGAAATCAGACATTTTGAAAATTCACCTTTGAGTGTCGGACTGAGTTTTCAAGCAGTAGAGCCTGAAAGCTGAAGTGGGGCATGATTTCTTTTCCCAGAACACGTGAATGCAGGGAACGAACAGACTTTCAGTCTCAGAGCGTACGTGTATCGTGACCCCCAGCCGGGAGAAAGCTTATTTATTCGGCTGTTGCCAAGCTGAGTGCCCTACAGGGTCAAACAGTCACACAAATTGCAAATGCAATTCCTAATTCTTGCTTTCCTGTGCTGTTTATTTCACCTTCTCCGCCCGGTTCATATTATTTCATCTTTTTTTTATACACCATCTCTCTTTGTGTTTTTTTCTTTTTTCTTCTTATCCCTTTTCTGTACTTGAGATTGGCTGGAAAAAAAATGGGAAAAAAGAGTAAAGGAAGGTGAAAGAGGAGGAAGTGTGTTCACTTTTTCAGTTTACTGTGAATGAATGCTTTGTAGTTGGTGTGTGTGTGTGTGTGTGTGTCTGTGTCTGTGTGTGTGTGTGTGTGTGTGTGTGTGTGTGTGTGTGTGTGTGTGTGTGTGTGCGTGTGCGTGTGCGTGTGCACCAGCTGTCCTGTTGCCTCTGCATCATTGACGTCCAGTGTTTGGTCTGCGGGCAGGAAAGGCACACAGCCGTGCTGGGCCTTCACATGTAGTTAAGGCTGGATTTGTGCCCCCCCCCCTCTTCATTTGCACAAGTGTATCATTTGCTTTTTGTGGATCCAAATATATATATATGCTTGCCATCTTGGCTTGTAACTGCTGGAGACAAAGAAATGCTCCCCAATATTAAACCCACTAACCGCTTGAATTATTGTACTGTCTGCTTCCACCTGTAGACTTATGGGAGCTTATCTCCGGGTAATTTGACCTCAGGTGTCATTCAGCTCAGAGATGATAAATAGTTAATGCATGACGTTTGACAATATCTATGATACTCTATTTCAACAGCTTCCTTTTCAATCAGAAGTTTCACCACTACATTAAGAATTGAGTGGAAGCTGCAGAGAGATGTTTGTGAATAAAAATCACTCCTTTATTTCCTTCCTAGCATTTTGATCCCAGTCCCCCATTACGGCCTGCGGATGAAGGGCCTCCGATGTGTTGGAGGTGACTGGGCAACACCTGAATTTCTTGCACTAGCCTGAGAAGCATGTCTTAAAAATGTGCACGACGTGGTCCCTTTTAAAAAAATTGGATAGCCCATATGTATAGTACATTGGTAAGGCACCAGGAATTAAATGTGCATCATGTGTGCATCTCATTGCGAAGGGAATGTAGTTTTGCTTGAAACATTGAGCATTTGGAGGATGGGGTTTGGTTGGTGAATGAGGCGTTAGTGCAACTTTAATGCGTTTTTCAGCAGGCTGTTCAGGAAGCTTTTACTACAAGTAAGGAACTGCAAGCCTGCTAAATAGAATATGAAGCTATACAATTAAATATGCATGTAGCCATGTGGCAAACAGCGAAATATCAGAAAAAGTAATGTTATGTTAATGTAAAGTATGTTTCCACGGTGCTGCTGTGCTTTGATAATAGGGATAAAGGTTATTTTGAAGCTTGACCTTGCAGATAAGGGCAGCTTTTGATGATATTAAGTGGTCCACGCTATCTTTTTTTGTCTACATGAGAGACTTGCAGGGCTGTGAGGGTGAGTCAGATCAAATGCACCCCGGGGAGCGTGGCGTGATATCCCACTGACAAACATGCAATAATACGCAGCGGGCGGAGCAAGCGGGGGATCGGAGAAGTCATGAATGACCGTGATAGTGAATTAGTTACTTATGTTGCTTTTGTCCCACACTTTATTTTAATAATATACACACGCAGCTCGCTCCATGTTGGATGAAGGTTAATGGAAAAGTTGCATTGGGTCCACACTGCTGCAGACGTCATTTATAGATCAGATAAGGTGTGGGTCAAGAGGGGCAACAAAAATTCAGGGATGGAAGGAGGGAGTAAAGAGGAGAACATCAGCAATGTAAGTAAGTACAGTGCACAGGAGGAGGGAGGAGAGGGATGGACCAGTTTCATTCTGTATCTTTAACACGGAGGTTTTTATGAAACCTTGCAGATTGTTTGTTTGCTTAACCGAGGCCTCTCCAGTCCAATCAGGATTTTAAGAACATTTGATTTCAATTTGATGACAGATTGTTCGGATGTTTTGCGTCGTTTAATTATTTTTGCCTTTATGGGTGTTATTTTTTTAATAAAATATGTAATAGAATATAGAAAATAATTGAATTCACAATTTCCAAGGACAATCTTGTTTTAGTCACCCGCCTGGTTATGGTGGTCAAAATTAGATTAAGATGTTTATTTATTTTTATAATTTATTGTGAGTTAAAGGTGTTTAGTGTTCTCTCCTACATCTGGAAATAAAATACTTTCATATCTTAAGTATATACATTTATATACAATTTGTTTGCATTGAATCGTTCTACTCACATGGATAACGGCATTTAACTGCTTGGTTAAAGATTAACAAATGTTTAGGCACAGATTATTGAAAATAGAAAGGTTCCATAGGTGGCAATCTTTGCTTAACACAGTTCTTCCATTTACAACTAGAAATATAAAGCACTGAAACTCTTTTTAGACACTCTTTTTGAAACAGACAATATAGATCACAAACATGTTCATCGGCAGAATAATTACATATTCTACTAATTTGATTTGACTAAATTGATTAAATGTCAAAAATGAGCACACGCAATACATTTTAGAACATTTGATAGCCGATGGTTTGAATTTGCTATCTGGATGGTTATTGTTCCATTATCAGCTGGGGATGGGGAAGGAAACCGGCTGAGATGTAGTCTAGTCTGTTTGCCTTAAAGCTGATGTGTTTATTGAGTGGTATGTCCAGAGATGTTAATACAGAGCCACGTATGTTCCCACTGTAAATCTTGTTGTTCTGTGTCAATAATGGACAATAAAATAATGGATAGCAATACGCTGTTAAGCAGCTGTGTGGCGAGATCATACGGTACACAGGTAATGTGTACAGGTCGGTCAGATGTCAACGCGACTCTGGATTGATGGTTAGAGGTCACCGTCGGAAAGCCGATGACTTTTCTTCAGACTGTCCCTTACTGAGGAGCAAAGGGTTAAATGGATGGCCAGGTCTCTCAGACACACACACACTGCAGTTTTAAACCTACAAGCAATGTCCTCCATAAACCCTACAAACCAAACACATATTCACACCAGCCTGCACCATCTTTACTCCCTGTATCCTTTGCATCACACACACCCACACATGCACTGACACACAGATTGAGAGCGTGCTAAACCCTGCTGTTTGCCAAATGGCCTGGTGTCACGCAGGAAGTGTGGAGCCCAGCGGCCTGTGACAGTAAAAGCCTTGGAGAGATGGTTCCTGACCTTAACCTGCAGGGAAATGGACATCACTCAGCAGACACACTCACACTTTGCCTGCATTAACCCTTGACCAGTCACACCAACACATGCACTTGCTGCTTTTCTGTGCTTTTTAGGAGTTGTGTCCTCTTCGGATACACTCCTGCTTCTTCTTTTGTGTTTGGAGCTGTTGTGCGTGCCAGGGTCTGATGGGTCTCGCCCCTCACGTTCTTTGCCTCCCTGTCGGTGTTATTGGCCAGCTCTGGAGTACACAGTTCTCCTGTTTACGGCACATGTATTGCAAATAAACATAAAGGAAGAAAGTTGCCAGGACACACAACCTCATGCAGGATGACAACAAGACCTGAGTGGAGACCAAATATGTGGGTTGGGAGCATCAGATGAGTGTGGGATTTGTGTTTTGAGACAAGTGGGCTGACAGGAGGCTTCCACTAGCTGCTTGTTCTTGGTTGGTGCCGACAGTGTACAAGACCCACTTGTCAATAGATGGTGGAGCCGAGTTGTTTGCTTCTAACAAACAAATATAGAGGCCAAGTGTTCAGTCGGTTTCAAATGTGTTCTTTGTTTATTGTACAGTGTTTACTTCCAGTGTGTTCTACCATGGGTATTCGAAAGCTTCTTGGCAAGCCCCTTATTGTCAATATACTGTATCTAGGAATCGTATACATCATCTGAATGCTCTGGATTTCAGGTTCTACAGATTCATGAAGTTGTGATTGTGGTTGTAATCGAGTTTGAAAAAAATGGTCTCATTGGGATCAAAACAAATGAATTCTGGGTTCATTTGATCCAAACATCTTAGCTTCCTTTTCCCATACAAAATGAATGCAATTCCTTTGTTGGGCCCTTCATCCAGTAATAGCCAAATATACCATTATTACAGAAGGGATTACAATGAAGTGCCAAGAGGAAACTCTTGACACTTGAGGTCAAGGTAACCTCTCTCTTTGTGACAAGTTACATGATGAAGCCGGTACTATTGTAGTCATTAGGTCATCTAGTATCTTTAAAGGCTGTCTTATGTCTACGGATCTCAGAGGGTTTGTTTGAAATGCATTCTGGTTCCCCTCCAGTCAATTCATCAGCATCGCCTTGTATCCAGGTCCGTGGCTGACAGGAAGCCAGTGTAGGGGCCTTACATTGGGTTGATGTGGTCTGACCTTTTGCACCCTTAATCTGAAGTTTCGTTACCCTGGTTTGTAAGATAATTAAATGTTTTGTTTTGATTTGGCCATTTAAAATAAGATCAACTATAATGCTTAAGGGGGTACCTGAGGTCATTGAGGTCTCATTTCATATTAAGGACAATTCATTTACAACAAACATGGTTCACAAAATTGTTTCTCCTCCTGCAAACTTACTGTAGGAAGTTCATTCCAAGTAATAAAGATCTGTCCCAAAAAACAAAAGTCATAAATCTCATAGCAGGGAGTGTGCTTGTTTGACCCACCTATCTGCCATTGGAGGGGTTTACATTGCAGTGAGCCGAAAAGGTGGTGCGACCTCTACACAAGCTAAAGGTATCTGACGCCGTGGGGCACTGACCAGGCCCGGATTGAGAGTGAGAACAGATTGTGTAATAAAAGCAGAGCTTTTTTTAACCTTTTAAAAAACACATTCGAGTGCACCTTTGCTCTCACAGTGTGTGTGTGTGTGTGTGTTTGTGTGTGCACCGCACGTTTAAAGGGAAGTTCATAACTCCTCCTGCGGCAGCGACTGTGTGTGTGTGTGTGTGTGCGTGCGTGGAGAGTGATCCCATTTGATTCATGATTCCCATCTGTTCTCAAAGTTTTTAATTACGTGTGTAGTGGTGGTGTGCCTTTCCCCGTGTGTACATCTGAGCGACTGGAGGCTGGCAAAGAGACTCCTGCTTCTGTTCCAGGGTCGTCTTCAGGCTGCTTGTGTCCTGTAAGTCTCGTGCATTGAGTTGACGCTAGTTGTGCCGTTTGCCGGGAGGCGTCTGTGGCCTTCAAAGGGCTTCGGCCAGAATGACACCCGCTCAAAACGTGCACGGACAGACATCTATTGCGTGTGCAGCTCATTTTTTTTTACACGTGGCAGCTGGTATATTTCTTTTTCGGCTCCAGCAGCAACGGGTTTCTTTTTGCCCCCATGTGGTTGTTTCCTTAAATCCGACTCACGCCTCATCCCCCCCCCTCTACTCCAATTGTGCTTAACTCATAAGTGCGACGGGTTCTTTTTGTTATCGCCACCAGATGACCTTTTGAAAAGATCCGGCTTGTACACAGCCGGCTTCTCCTCTCCGACAGCCCCGGATTGAAAATGACTTAGCATTTCTTTCATGTTTTTTTTCCGGCCCCCCTCTCAACGTTTTCCTACTAAACCCCTGACACTTTGAAATACCCTCATCAAAATACGAATCTCTGAGCTGCACAGAGACCAACTTCCCGAGGACGAGGCAGAGCCCGCAGTCATTCGTCTGTGTAGGGGCATGAAAAGAAGGGATTATATTTCATTCAAATAGTACATTCCCTCACTTGCTTTTTAACTTTAGTAAAGTCTTTGATAGTTTTATTCTGTTGTGATGGGATGCTTGCTGGAGGCTGCCTCCCTTGTGCTGCGCTTTGCCAGCCGACACACTGGGAGTGATCTGACCTTCAAATTGAGTTTCCACCATGATTTAAATGGTCTTGTATTTGTATCTGCTGCACATCAGCAGCAACATTAATTTTCCTCATCTTTTCAATCACATATCATCTTGAGGACTGTTTATTGGTGGCACAAAAGCTGTGGGTGCTCTTGTGACTCGCAAGTAGTATCCAAGCTGGCAGAAGAAGTTTTCCTTGTTGGGGAGCTGTTTGGGCCGGAAGTGAAGATTGGAGCAGCTAGAAATTTGTTTGTGTTGGAGAGGTCTAAATCCTTAATCCTCTCATCGACTCGGGCCGATTTGGAGAGTTGATTTGAAGAGGCTGTCTTCAACCTCTCATCGACGCATGTCGATTTGTAAAAATTGATCTGAGGAGATACTGCAGTCTTAACCTTGCACTGACCATCGTCGGTTCGGAAAGGAAACTACTCAGGAGAGGTTGCCTTTAACTTTGCGCTGGAAAGAAAGTTTGAGAGAGGGAGCTCACAGTCCACACCAGGGGGACCCCTGTGGTGTCTGTGGCTTGGCCAATCAGATCTCAGGGCTGTTTTACCCAGAGAGATAAATCACACCTAGGTGTGAAGGCACATCGGGGTTTTATGTCCTGCAGCAGAAAACATAGTCAGCCTTGGTTTTACGCTATGGTGGAGCCCAACACCTTGAAATATGTATATTTATATTCGTATTAAGGTTTGTTACATTGATTTGAGTCATGCATACGTAATAACTAACGCAGCATACGTAAGAAATGTTGTGTTGAAATGAAAAGTCAAGAAATGTTATTTATTTGCTGAAAAAAATACATTCACAAAGTCTCAATTCCATACATAACATTATGAGGCTTCGTCGGCTCTCAGATTTGCCGACTCACAGGTGTGCACGTCAATCTCCGGTTCAGGGCCCTCCAGCCATGCTGTGGAATTTTGATTGTATTTCTGGTGGAGTTGTTTTGACAGAAAAAAGTCTGAGATTTGACTGTGAGATATAATGTTTTTAAGAGGATTAACTTCTGACCTGTGAAACACACGTGGATGTGAGACTGAGAGTGAATGAAGGCCGGTAGTGACATGGTAGGTTGGGGGGAGAGAAATAAGGAAGGAACGGAGGGTACGAAGTAAATACAGAAAGACAAAGACAGGCCTGAAGAGCGCAAGATTGAAGGAAAGAAGGTTAAAGGAGAAAAACTGGATGCTGCTTTGAAAACAAGGATGGAAGCATGGAGGGAAGGAAACAAAAGTTAAGTTAAAGTAAGGAAGCAAAGAAGGAAACAGGGAGGGGGAAAGAGAAGACAAATCAGTGAAAGAAGGTGAAGGAGGGAAGGAAAGGTGAAAAAGAAGGTGAGATAGAAAGGAAGAATGGAAGCAGAAAATAATTGCAGGATGGGAAAGAAGGGTCGACTGAAGGATGGAAGAAATGACAGCAAAGAAAAGACACCTCAAAAGAAGAAAGGGAAAGGAAAGAAAGATTTAGAAAATGTGGAATGAAAGATGCTTCTCATCTCGTGTCACAACTCAGTGCTTTTAATTTGTGGGAGAAAGTCCAATGAGGCGGAGCGGAAATTCATTTCTGTTCTGCAGAAACGTTTCCCGGCAAATGCTTCTCCACTTCTTTTCCACGACGCGGCGGCGTATATCTGAGGGGCGGTTGGTTGACGGCCAACCCCCCGCTGGTCTGTCCTGCCGCTGGAATCACTCGGAGCCTTTTGTCCCATTTCAACAGCACCTTTATTTCCCTTTCTCCGCCATCTTGTCTCTGTTAATGGGGGTTTCCTGCTTTTTTTTAATGATTTGTTTTTACATAACACACGCCACATTATGCGTTTCGATGGTTCCATGTAATTACACGGTAGTATCTGACTTTGTAGCCCCTATGGAGGAGCTTTTAATATTTACTGTCCGAAACAATACAAACTTCTTCTAAAACACCAAAGGGAACACCTGTCGTCAAGTTAATTTTGATTGAAATTTGTAGCTGCTCGGGCAGAGACAAAGAGTCAAGTGTTATTTGTTCTAATTTGTTTGGTTTCCTGTGACATGTGTGCCATCCGTCTCCATTTATCAATGCGCCCGTCCCATTAGTCAATCCGCGTGTTTGTTCATGCACACGTAGGTAAACAGTTTTGAGTTTGTTCTCACTGTCACAGAGAAGTGCCTGTGGACACACTGTAGACATCAGCAATATTAGACCCGGATGAAACCAATAATAACAAAGCTCCCTGCCCCTGTCGTTTTCTGCAAGTCGTCATCATTTCGAGTGTCCCTCCCCCCGATCCACCTTTCTAATCAGTGTTTCAGTGTACCACTTCTACACTATTTGCCATTGGATGCCTTTGCATTGAGACATTTTTGGGGAAAATGAACCGTTTTTGCTTGTTTTCTTGTTGAGAATTAGATGAGAAGATCAATACCCGATTGAAATAGACTAGAAACATCTGGAAGACTTCTCTCTCCTTCTGTTCAAAGGTTTTAAAAATCCATCTTGCAGAACTTCTAAAGTCAATGGTGACGTCCTATTCCTTATTTATTTACTCCGTACAAAGTGTGAAGTGTAAGACTGTGGGTGGTATGGGTGGTGATAAGTGCAGTCAGCTTCAATTACAGAAGGTCAAGCGAGGGAAGGTGAGAAGAGAGATAGATGGTAAATGACAAGCTGTGGTTACTGTCTACGCAGGACTTTATTTCATCTTGAGTAAATTACATTTAACCAGTCAGTGTCTGTAAGATATCAGAGCACAGACCCAAGGACAAGTAAACTTAATTACTATCTCACAGCCGTCATCCTTAGACTGTGGTAGGTGATAATAATAATCAACATTTTTCTGACTAGTCCAGACAAGCTTGGCTCAGTGCTGTAACTGCAGTGCTGAGTTGTTGTTTTCAAGGTGCAGAGAAATGTTCTTTTTCCTTCCTGTTGGCTGCACAAATATGTTCCTTATATGCCTTTTGGTAAAGAAGCATGCAAGTACCCGAGTTGTTACGTCCTTTAAGAAAAGCAGGTCTTGCGGGATGTTGCATATGGGACCAGAACAGAACCAGTGAGCCTTTTTTTAAACTATATCTGGCTGAGTCTGTATTGTTTTCTCTTGGCCTGACACTTGTTTTCGATGATCGTCCGTCCGGCCAACTCCACTTCGCTTCTCCTTTAAAGGTTCTCAACTCAATAATGCACACTTCCTTTGCTTTAGCTTTGTTCTGCTTAATCCATGAATAAATGCATCTTATTTCCATAGCGAGTCAGCAGATAAACGTGAAAGCAAAACTCCGTGGTATTGAGTGATTTAATTAATAAACGGCCTGGTAGCGCGCCGCCTGCACTGATGATATAAAAAAACATGACATGAATTTATATGGACTTCCCCTCTCAACCTCAGGCTAACACAGCACAAGCCTGGACGTCTCGCCTCTCTGCCCGTGCCCTCTTGTGTACACTGTTTGGATATTCCACATTCTGGCCCAGGTTGCTGGGTTTCCCGCTAGCACACACAGCTTTAATATTCTGCGTATTTGGAAGAATAGCTGAGAGGAGCACTCAAAACTGGAGGCAAAAACATATTTTGCACTATGACTCAGAGTATGTGCAGGTCCTGCTGATCTGAAAAACACACATTGAAAATACAAAACCGTACCTTGTTAAAATCATGTTGTTAAAATCAATTAAAATCATCATTTCACGCATCCAGCTTTAGAATTCATTCTTAATTGAGTTTGATGCAACAAACTAAACTCTTCTTTTTCACCAACCCAAATGATCTGCTCAGTCAGCTGGCAGTAGCATATATACAGTTTTGCATCTCAAACGGTCCTGATGAGAGTCCAAGCTTATCTTGGCAGTTAGCCTGACTTTGTGAGCGTGTAACAAAATCAACGAGGCATGAACACAATTGGACGGTTTTATGTAGGGACTTTTTTTATATACCTTTTCTTCAAACTGTGTTCTGAAAAGCAAAGAAGTCCCCAAATATTTCGACTTTTTGCTGTAACCCAAAGCAAAGTAGTGCAGCATTTTTTTAAATCAAATTAGTTGTACGGCTTTTATGTTTTGATGTTCAATTCATCTTTGAAAGGAAAATCTTCTCAGGCAAATAATGCACAAAAATACAAAAACTGAAATGCAGCAGCACTGATGTTGGATCTGTGGATCTTATGTTCAGTGTTGGTGTCGGTTGGCCATGTCACAGTAAATGCATCTCCTCAGTCAGATTAATGATATGCTGACCTTCGACCCTGCCAACAGCTAAGTTCCCTCTTACATACATATTGATCTCCGGTGGATAATGTCAGCCTGTGATGTTCAGTGCATTCCAGTGGTTATTTCATGTTGAAGTGACCCACTGTTTTTTTTTTGTGGCATACTTGATCCCCCACCCCCCTAAACCTGCCTTGCTCTCATTGTACTGCAGTTCACCGTTTCTAGGCACCTCCCCGAGGAGAAGCTGAAATGAACTGTTGTGTTGGAAGGTTAGCGTGTAGGTTGAATGTGTAGGTGGAGACGGCCTGCTGAGACTCAGATAGAATGCTTTTTGCAAGATTTGAATACACATGTTCCTGCGCTCCAAGATCAATGTAGATAGTCAGGCAGGGTCATAACACCATGTCTGTTTCTATCAGATATGCTTCACTATTTGGGCAGCATCCCCCTCAACAGGTCACTGGCCCTTTGTTACACGTATTTCAATGCAGTAGTGGAAGTTTTAGAACTTAAATGACTATGTTCAGTTGCTACTCATTTCCTCAAACCGCCGGACGCACCCAAGGCCCACGGTGATCCAAAGGCCCACTGTGATCTTCTTTCTACCTTTAAGCTCCATTGGTGAAGCGTCACATCTGTTATTTCCCCACTTTCACACAGTTTCAGTCACGCTGCGTTAATGTGTTCAAGGTGGCACTGAAAAGACTGTTAAAAGAAACATTTCATCTTGTTTTCCTCACTGTCGCCGCGGTTCGACTGAGTTGCACTGAGGAGAAGACGAGTGTGAGAGGGAGGACATTTCTCCCGTGTCCCCATTATGCATTTCCATATTTTCTCCTTTGCCAAATGAGTGCTTTGTCTGCTCTGAGACCAGCGCTAATGAGGGAGTTGCATTGCAGCATTTTAGAAGCCGTCCCCATTCATCAGGAGAGATTTGTGTTGATCCTTCGTTTTTTTTCCCCCTCTGCTCTCTCTCTATTCTCTGATTGATGATAACGAGGCTGTTGGCTAAAACTTGCTCTTATCGACCAAACAAAACAAAATGGTGTGTGTGTGTGTGTGTGTGTGTGTGTGTGTGTGTGTGTGTGTGTGTGTGTGTGTGTGTGTGTGTGTGTGTGTGTGTGTGTGTGTGTGTGTGTGTGTGTGTGTGTGTGTGTGTGTGTGTGTGTGTGTGTGTGTGTGTGTGTGTGAGAGAGAGAGAGAGAGATTGGGGGTGGCGGGGGAGGGTGTGTGTGTTGTTCCTGACAACCAAATCTCAGTATCTATGCATGTTGGTGCTTGTTTACCTTCATGTGCACGAGTGTTATATGTGCAATATTTATCTGTGTGTGTGTGCATCCCAGTCTTTGTTTACAATTAATTTACACACAGAGATACAAATTACACATAGAAATGGTACATCTACAAATAAAGAAGATGAAAGGCACTATCTGATAGGCGCAGAGAGATATTTACATGCGCATAAATAAAACAATACACATAACTCTTGGAAAGGGAAAAGATAGAAATGAAAAGAGAAAGATATAAATGCAGACTTGTTAGCAAACATATCTTTCATATCCTGACCTATAAATAAAAGCAGTAGTGATAAGACGCATGAATTTCAATGTATTTAAATAAAAGTATTTCCTTGCTGAAGATATTACTGATCAGTTACAGATTTAACTGTGCTGTTTACTTTTGGAAGAGAAATAGTTTACAACAGGTTTGCTTCTTCTGCATGGGATGTATTGTGTGTCCAGGTGCTGCACCACAAGACATGTAATGTCTCTTGTTTTTGGTCTCCGTGTTTTCCCTGATTGTCCACATGCCTAAAAGCTCCAAGATCACTACGAAGAGAACCTCTGAAATGACTGCTTGTTCCCACTTTTCGCTCTTCTCTGTATTTCCTCCCTGTCTTTTGTGTTGTTTCACACCCTGAATTCTCACTGCAGGCGACATGAGTGATGTGTGTTGCTTCATTCTGGTAAATAGTGTCTGTCTGCTGTTGTTGTGCTGCTATAAAGTGCTGCATTGACAGGCTCCCTCTGAGGCCACAGTTATGAAAGCAATGAAAAACCATATGTTTCTATGTTCTTGGTTCTGTCTCCCCTGATGGCACCTTGTTTTGAGGAGGCATAGCTTGCTAGAAAGCATTATTTAGCACAGTAGCACATAAAAGTTTCGTGTTTTTTTCTTTTATGTTTTTTGCACTTTAATAGCTGCATATAGAAAGCCAATAAAATTTCCTAAACAGCTATTTTTTTTTATTACAGATAAAATTACTATATCCAAAATTAACATATTGCCTACATATTTTCAAGGCAAATAAAATGAAGGGTTTAAAAAAAGAACAAAGAAAAAGAAAAGCGTCAATATTCTCGGTGGAATCTGATCTGACTTCATTCACTCTGAGACTAAATGTGACCGGCTTTGGTTCCATGCAGTGTTTACTCACTAGTACAAACTAAGGAGGCAGGTGGCAGCGACACATTCTGAAGTGTCTTCAAGGTCTCAAAGTATCATCAGATGAGTTGTTTTTTTTTACCATAAAAGTGTTAAAATAACTGTCAAAAAAAAGCTTTGTCTCACGGATGACAGGCGCTGGCATGACGGGCTCTCCATCCCAGGCCTGAACTTCTTATTGTGTTGACTATGGAACCCGCTCTTTGATTTGACATTCATGTAATGTTCCAAAACCTTGACTGCTCGGCAGTATGGAAATCTGATGATGGCTTATTTCATTCTTGATTAACCTGTACCATGCCAAAATGAGGGCCAAATGCCCTTCACAATTGACCCATGCCCAGTGACTTATTCAGATTTCCGAATAGTGGTCATAGTCACTTGTCAGAGTCAGTATAATATGAAAATTTGAAAAGCTAGATGAATCCATAAAAAGTTGATCAGAAATGTCAAACTTCTCCATCTCATTGTGTCTGTATTCGGCTCATTGAATGGGCATCAGAGGGAGAGAACTTCAGGGTACCATTCTCACCTTCCTTTCCCTTCATGTATGTTTTTTCCTGCTACAGCTTTTCTCGTATTTCCCAGCTGAGCGCTTCTACATCTCTCATCAACTTTTTACTTTCATTTCACTTGTGTGAGAAAGGAGTCTGCAATAACACAGGATATTGTTACTTAATACAAGAGTGACTTTTATTAAGATTTGATCACCCTTTCCGTCATTCAAATCAATTATTTTGCATTATTGGCAAATGTGTCCGATCCACATTTCCAAGACAAAGTGCTTGATTCATTTATTATTAATGCAAGAATATGAACCTTTAACCCGGTAAAAACAAATTCATTGGATTAAGAAATGACAGAAGGGGCACTTGGGTCTAAATGTTTGGATTCCTATTCAGCCGGTTAGCATTTGTTGCACTGTATATTTACAGTGTTGACGGAGGAGAAATGTTCTCACGAAAGCAACACACACTTTCTAATGTACCAAAGAGTTGAAGTTGTCCTCTGTCTCTTCCACAGGGTCCCATAGAGAACGATGTGGTGATTCACGTGGCCCTGATAGCAGAGAGCCAGAGGTAAAGTGTGTCTATTAATGTACGTGTGTGTGTGTGTGTCATGTTGAAGGCCAGGTCTATCAGTGCTGTAATCGTGGTGAGCTCATAAAGTTGGACCCCAGTCTGACCTCTTGCCTTCATGCATCCCTCTTCTTGTTGTGCACGCTTGATTTCCCGTGTGCGTGTGCGTGTGCGTGTGCGTGTGTGTGTGTGTGTGTGTGTGTGTGTGTGTGTGTGTGTGTGTGTGTGTGTGTGTGTGTGTGTGTGTGTGTGTGTGTGTGTGTGTGTGTGTGTGTGTGTGTGTGTGTGTGTGTGTGTGTGTGTGTGTGTGTGTGTGTGTGTGTGTGTGTGTGTGTGTGTGTGTGTGTGTGTGCGCGCGCGCGCGCGTGCAACTGCTTGGTTACAACTGTGAGAGCGTGGGTGTGCGTGTGTCATGCAAGGTTAAAGGACTCTGTGAAGCTTGTTAACCTGTTGCTTCAATTACAGCGCCTGGAAAATCTCCATAAGGAGGACTCGTGAATTAATTGTAGCATTTCTTTTCCTTAATAAACAACAAACAATGATATTTGTATGTGTGTGCTTGCATTTGGGGACTGGTATCAAGACGGGGAAGACATCTATATGCTCCAGGGATCCAGTGCTGAAAACAACTAAATTATTCAATATAATTTTGTGTCTGTAGACTTCAGGTGTTTCTGAATACCTACGGCATTCAGACCCAGACGCCCCAGCAGGTGGAGCCCATCCAGATCTGGCCTCAGAAGGAACTGGTGAAGGTAAAGCATGGTGTTCACACATTACTCCTGCTGTGTCTACATAAAGGGAAGCGTTTCTAGTGATATGCTGTGATCTAACTGCAGAAGATTTTCCTCATTGCTTAATAAGAATGTTTATAATTGTGTTTTTATTTATTTAAGCATAAGCACTTTACAGATTAAAAAAATTACACTTAAAGGTTTAATAAAGCTCAAGTTGAAAGAAAACACTATGAAATAATTTAAAGGTCGAATTGATTGTTATTCACTGTGAACAATTCAAAAGCACAACTACACAAATCTATCTTCCAGTCAGCCAAATGACATTCAGCATTTAGTGGTGAATATCACAGCAGAACTGCATCTGCTTGTTAGTCCAAAATTCCCTTCTCATCGGAGTTTGCGTCTGGATTGCACAGGAAGGCCACGGGTTGGCTGATGTGATTGATCCGATGAGAGGCGATTGTTTCATATTGATTGATCCGCATAATGGTGGAACAGTCATTGTGCAAAAAGTGGAGACGCCAGGAGCTGAGAGGTTTTCTTATTTGTTATCAGAAGGCTGTGAGAGATGAACAGTTCATTTGAATCACTTCCATTGTTACCTGAACGAGTCTTCTATTTGTAAACCTGGAGTAAAACCAAGAAGAGACGTGAAATGAAGGGCCTCTGAAGACAATTGAATTCAAAATAGCCTTTTATTGCGCTTTGAATGAGCCTAGTAGGAGTCTTCATTGTAATAGTTACTCAACCTGTGGAAGAAAAACATCTGTATCATTATACTTTGTTCAACAAATAATTCTTACCATATTCTCTCTCCTTGATGCGTGTCAGTTATTTTGGCTTTTAATCTTTTCTTTGATTCTGCTTTCTTACGTAAACCACAAACATCAGCGTCATGTTGTTATATTCGGCTGCAGTGAAATGTTTCAGACTATTTCTGTTTGTGAGAAATTAAACAAAAAGTAAATTTACTTTCAGCAGTAACACTGGCAGCACAGCAGCAAACATTCACTATGATTCATAATAATCCCTTATGACAATTTCATTTTAATGCAGTTTTCTGAACAAAGGAAATGGGATCCAATACAATTTAATCAAAACTGAATCCACCCACATCTGGTATGCAAGTCAAATCTAATTCCTTTAAAATCCACTTGCAAGGCCTTTACACCACATGGACGCGATGAATAAGCGGCAAATAATATAAATATTAAAGGTCTAGGGCTTTTATTGTGAAAGTTATGAATGGAAGGAGTGGGCCCAGTACGTGCTTGCTTTGTCAAGGTTCGAAGAAGCAGTGAACTCAAAGATAGATCTCCAAATACTTTGCTCTGTCTGGAAATGTTGACTCGGCCAGAAAAGTTGAAATATTTTATTTATAGTGTAGAAAGGAGATGACAGCACTTTTCAGACTGCGTCCAAAATGCCGCAAATATTCTACTTAATATGCCAAAGCAGTATATGATATTGCATTCTTTCTAATCATCACCATCAGAGGGCCGACGACTATGGTCACAGAAAAAAGCCTGATTGTAGATCTATGGGAAAATAACCCCACTTGTCACTAGATTTACCTCAATCGTTGGTTTGAAGTCTCCTTTAATACCACATGATTTTCATTTAGAAAATGATGTTCATGGTGTGCATTAAAGCGGGGCTACCTTGACAGGTCGTTAATGTGCCATTTTCAGGGTTATTGCTTTTTTTGTTTGGTATCCTTAACCCTTTATCCTTTCCTCCTTCCTCCTTTCCTAATCCTTTCCTCTTCCTGAAAGGTAATCGTAATATTTTCGTTTCCCGAAAGTTCCAATGTCGGATTTTACTTGCGTACATCCATCCTTCATCAAAAGAACCAAGATGGCGTCGGCAATAATGCCAAATC
The DNA here is from genome assembly GCF_949316345.1 of Pungitius pungitius. NCBI lineage: Eukaryota > Metazoa > Chordata > Actinopteri > Perciformes > Gasterosteidae > Pungitius > Pungitius pungitius. The sequence continues at coordinate 7,844,070 of NC_084903.1, forward strand.
CAATGCTTTAAAACTGTTGGTAGATATCAGAATGACAAAATCCACTTCTTATTAACACCCCGTGTTTACAAGGAAGCTTTAGGAAGTGAGGTGTTAATAACACTAAAGTATGCTTTGACAATTGTGAGGATCCAGCTCGTCTCCAGCTGCTACTTCCATCCTGTCCCCTCTGCTTTTTTCATCCACAACAGATTACACCATTTGTATTGTCATATCTGTGACACCACCCACTGCCTCACCCGCAACTTCTGTTTCAGTCCCAACTCGTCTGTCACTCAGACCCTCCTTTCTCCTCCCGATTCTGTCCCTCATCTGCATGAGTGCTGTTTGAAGTCTACAAGTATCTCCCCATCTTCTGCCTCTCCTCTGTCATACCTGTCACTCTAACCCTGGTCTCCTGCCTCGCCTCTGTCCTGCCTGTTGTGCAGCATCTACTCTCCACGTTACTGTCTCCAAACAAACAGTTCCTGATTTCCTGTCATCTCCCAGAGCTCTGTTCTTCCCACCAGACCTTTTCTATCTTCTACACTCTACTGTTATACCCGTCCCTTCCGCTTCCCTAACCCCACTCTCCCTTCTGGGCCCGGCATCCTGTCCTGCCCCAATTATGTCCGTTACACCAAGCAGCGCTCCCTCCAGGTGCATCAGCTCCCTTTGAACTGCCATACCTGGTATTTCTTCCTCCTCTCGCCTCTGACTCTTTCTTCTGCGGCAGCCTCTGTGCTCAGCCTCTCCACTGGATGCGGAACTGTGAGTCACTGCAAGCGCTGTGCTGCATTTTAAACCCGAGCCCGGGCTGAAGCTTCTTCCTCTACAGAATCGTTTTTTCTCTGATTCTCCACCATCTCCAGTGCTGCTCACCTCACCTCGTCCCTTGCAGCCCTTTCGTTGGGTTGACAACAGCTGCCGGACGGTGGGAAAGTGGCAATTACGATGTGTTATTGCCACGCGTACAACCTGAAGCGTGTTCCCGCTCAGATCCCCGCTCTACACTTTTTGTAGCAGCGCCTTCAACAAACAAAATGTCCACAAAGATGTCCACACTGAGTAGCAGATGTCTCCCGGTTTCACATCTGATGGTGAATGTGGACATCTTTGTGGACGACTATTACAAACAACAGCTGGAGTTTCGTCAATAAAGCCCTAAAGAGGAATTTAAAAGGAAATTGTTAGTTTTCCACCTGGTTCTCATTTTAATAGCTGTAGATTAGGAAAATGTGAGGCAGTATAGAATTACAACAGATCACAAAAAAAGATAAGTAGTCCCATCATCACAACCTCACACTCCCAATAGTGTCCTCAGTCTCGTAGTTGTGACCACCTCTACATTGTGATGGCTGTCGTTCTTGCATTCCCAAAAATACGTTGGTCATTGGTCAGTACTGGTCATTGGGCGCTGGAATGGTTTCTCCTCTACGTACCTGCTGGGCGGAGAACGCTTCTTAATGTGTGAATGCAAAGATCAGGGTGACGATCTGCGGTCCTTGTTCCACATAAGCTTGTACTTGTTACAGTCCTGTTAGCACAAGGTCCAAGGGAGTTTTGTACTGAAAATATTATAACTGTAAGCTATCCATTTTGATTTGACTTTTAGAGACTTCTAGAAGCCATTAGCTCTGCCTGAAGTTCCTGCTGTGGATTTTGAACCCCATTCCTTATGAAGAGGTTCCTCAAGTAAGGAATCATTTCAAAGCAAGAACAGTTGTAGTGACCAACAGTACTATTAATGTACATGTGAGAATTAGATTCATGTTTTGGTAGAAACATGAGAAAATGCATCCCTGTCCTTTAAAGACATTTTGTGGGTCGGTGGTTATAAAAAAAGCGATGGTTTAATCCCAGATTCAAGGCACCTGCTGTATCACTTAAAGTGGTGTGGCGAGCTGCTGAACCCCTGCCTGCACACTAAGTCCCTCAGGATGACAGAACCTGCTGGAGAAGTATATCTGTAATGCACATTTTGTGACACCAACAGTACATTTTCCCTATTCAGGGCACCAACCCAACAGCGATAAACATGTGCAGGAACCTGCTCCTGTCTCTCTAAGCTTTTTTTCTTTTTTTTTTTTACAGTTTTTCTGTAAATAGTCACACATTCTCATAGTGGCCACTGCAGAAGTGTAAAACACGACTTTCAGATGCAGCCTTTCATTATATCTCCCACCTGTCGGGCTTTCTGCTTGTGCCGGGCTCAGTGGGAATCTGAGGGAATGAAAGGATGCTTTGAAAGGCTTCCTGTGTGTTGTCTTTCTTCATTGGTATTCTGCATGCAGGACGTGTTGGGTGCAGAGGTTCCTCCAACTTCCCGTGGCTTTTCTCTCCCAGGTCTCGCCCCTTTCCCGTTAAAGCCCTGATTTGCAATGCAACGTAATCCTCAATTAACATCTCTTTCTTTTATATAAACGCCACACTTTTGCCTCTTTAAGAGTGATTTCTTCTAATTCTCGCCTCCTGTTCAGCTCAGCTTTTTAGAACCCGGCGACGAGGCACATCGGAGTAGCAGAGCACCACCTTTTGGCTGACGTCCCAAACTGCAGCCGGTTTGAGACGGAAATAATGCGGCATTCTGGGCTTGATCGCCGATTTTCCTGCAGTGCAATTTCTCGATAGCGAAGATTGGGAGGCCTTTCGATTGAGCATTCATAGGATGTCAAAAATAAAAAAAGCACTTTGGTTTCACATTCAGCCAGACGCATCACAATTGTGACTCACACACGCACACACAAACACACACTTAATCGGTAGCCGATGGCGAGCGTGTCACCTCACTGCGCTCTGAGCAAGCCGAGACGAGGAATCAATGTCCATCCTCTTTCTCTCTCTGCGTCTTTGAATCAGTGAATTTCACAGCAGGCGTCACAACGGAGAGAAGCTTTTATCCGAAACACCAAAGAAGAGCCATGGAAGAACACATTTCATTAGATGTGTTTCTCTGCGTTGATGAAACAACAATCCTCCTCCTTAGATCTGGGAAGCTGTACCAGTATCACCAATGGCCCAGCAGAATGTAAATACGGGGGGTCACAGGTTACAGGTTTGAACTGATCCAAGCTTGCAAAAATAAATTGATCCCGTGGGGGCGGGGCTTCTACCGTTTCTCTGGCTATACTGACGCCACACAATTTCAGTCAACTAATTAGGTGTGAAACTTGACCTCAGCTTCTCGGAGCCCATCGACCTCATCCGAGCCCCGCTGGAGCCGAGCGTTAATGTCAAGCTCTGTCTTAGCCTCTGCTGATGTTAACTCTTCTCAGCTCATGAAGTTGCTTTATATTTGAGAGCTGACTCAACTGAGGCCGAGCCTTGAGACATGACTTCTGACCTTATGAAATTACAGTACGTCTGAAACCCTGGTGCCAAAAGTGGAGCAAGTGTTTTATTGAGAGAGGTATATATGTTGGGTACAGCACATTTAGTTCAATATATATAAATATATAAATTTAGTTTCATATATATATATATATATATATTAAACTAAATTTGAGATGTTTTTGAGGTTTGGAAATTTTAATTTAGTTTTATTTGCCCAGAAACAAGGTTATATGCTAAAAAAGCCTGAGCTGGGAGATCTTTTAACCTGCCAAAGGGGCTACAGTGATTTATTGCAGCAGAGCAAAGAGACTAGACAAAAAAAAATACCTGTTGGGACTGACACATCCTCTGCATGGATATCCAGCTCGGCACGTGAAGCCTCTCGGTCCATCAGCACCGGTTCCCCCCAAGGCTGCGTTCTTTCCCCTCTGCTCTTCTCCCTGTATACCAACAACTGCACCTCCAGTCACCAGACCGTCAAGCTCCTGAAGTTTGCTGATGACACCACCCTCATTGGACTAATCTCTGGTGGGGACGAGTCCGCCTACAGGTGGGAGTCTGACCACCTGGTGACGTGGTGCAGTGAGAACAACCTGGAGCTTAACGCCCTGAAGACAGTGGAGATGGTCGTGGACTTCAGGAAGAACGCAGCCCCACCTTCCCCCCTCACCTTGGGTGACTCCCCCGTCACCACTGTGGACTCCTTCCGTTTCCTGGGCGCCATCATCACCCAGGACCTCAAGTGGGAGCTGAACATCAGCTCCATCACCAAAAAGGCCCAGCAGAGGATGTTCTTCCTGAGGCAGCTGAAGAAATTCAACCTGCCAAAGACGATGATGGTGCACTTCTACACGGCCATCATCGAGTCCATCCTCTGCTCCTCCATCACCGTGTGGTACGCTGCAGCCACAGCCAAGGACAAGGGCAGGCTGCAGCGTGTCATCCACTCTGCGGAGAGGGTGATTGGCTGCAATCTTCCGTCTCTTCAGGACTTGTTCGCTGCCAGGACTCTGAGGCGGGCCAGAAAGATTGCAGCCGACCCCTCCCACCCTGGACATGAACTGTTTGTGCCCCTTCCATCCGGCAGGAGGCTGAGGTCCATCAGGACTAAGACGTCCCGCCACACGAACAGTTTCTTCCCTTCGGCAGTCGGGCTCATCAACAGAGCCCGGGCCCCCCCTGACTGACTCTGACTCCCATGCTCATCATCACTGTGTCACTTTCACCTGTCACCCGTCACTTTGTTCAGCTGGTGCACTTTATCCTTATTTTTATTCCTAATTTTATCTTATCTCCTCTAAACTACTAACCCATAGCTTTAGTTTTTAGCGTACTAACCCATAGCTTATATTTTATATTTTATTATACTTTTATTTTATTCTATTTTTATCTCATTTGCACTATGTTGTCTTTATTGTACTGTCTTCATGCACCTTCCGCCAAGACAATTTCCATGTATGTACAACATACTATGGCAATAAACGTTTCCTGATTCCTGATCCTGATCACGGTGCTAATACATCAGAGTTTAGAGTAACCATAGCAACTCTGTCCTGCTCTGTACCTGGTGAGGGAAACGTACATCAGACAACATTACGGTTCCCAAAATCTTCCTCTTTCTCAGGCAAAACAAAAACAATAAAAAACAAATCAACCCCTGTCTGCTCCTCCAAGCACGTCTTTCCATATGTAGCCCATTGTTGTTTTATGGTACTGTGCTATGAAGCTAAAGCTAACCAGCTTCTCTCTGCAGTAAAATAGCAGCTGTATTTCTTTCTTACTCTGTGCTTTGAGTCAGCTGCAGAATTCAATGTGAAATTTGAGATGTAAAAGTTGGGTGTTAAATCCACCACCATTTTCACTGCAAACTGCATATGTGCATGTCCGGAATGGAAAGTATGACAGCTGACCGGGTTAATGCCGCGTGCAGGGTCACTTATAATATAAGTAATAATACAATATTTAGGACGGATTTGGCTGTGCGTGTTCTTAGTGGCTTTGTGGAATCAAACAGTTTGCAGCCTTTTATTTATTCTGATGAGGGCTCACCTAGGTCTCACTTTCTTCTTTTGGGATCCTACGGTCTGCAGCGTGCTCGGGTCCACGAGAGCACGCTGCCTACTGCATCCCAGGGACAGTTCACAATCGCCACGTCTCATAACTTCACACAGAGATAAATATTGGAAGGTGGTTCTGCTATGTGGAGGTAATCTCAATGAAATATCTTCAATGAACTGGAGGATAATGACAATGCACTTTCCATACGATAAGGACTGGCGCTGTACGGCATGACTGTTTAACATTTAACATTGGTATTAATCTCAATGGGAAATGTACGGGCAAAATAATTTCTGAAATAAGAGAGGTTAGCAGTTGTGTTTACTGACGTGGGTTTCACATGTGCTTGGTTCTGCAGGCCTACCGTTTCCTCGCCGTGAACAAGAAGCTGGGGCTGAGTGGCCGTCCAGAGAGGCCCGTGGGCTGCATCGGGACCTGCAAGGTACATGGGTTTGCATACCGGGGGCACGTGGGGCTCACGTGCTGCAAAGGTCGCGGGTGACCACTAACACGCCTCCCACATGCTCATCTGCATACGCCCCCCAGAGCTCTGAGTCAAGAGCTCCACACACAAAATATTGAGATTCCAGTATTTCTCTTTGCCAAATGTACAGTATGCATGAGTGAATGCAGAATAGATTCTTTGAATATGCTAAGCTGTCCGTCTCTGCGTGCGAGTCTGTGTGTGTGCATATTTGGTGCCTGTGGAAGTGTGTGTGTGTGGTCGGGATGTTGTTTACAGCTTCCTCCAAGTCAAGGTCATCAAATTAGTAGAGCCAGAGCAGCTTGGTCAAACAAAGGCATTACCAAACAAATGAATTATGGCTTCCAATGAATTGCTAAGGCCGAGTTATAATGGGACATTTATAGGGAAGATGGCAGACTGCCAGAGGGCATTACCATCACCAGTGTGTGTCTATAAGGGAGTATATGTGTATGTGTGAGTCCCTGTGGCAATCTGTATGTGACAGAGGGGGCTTTATATTACTTGTGTGATTGTGTTATCTGGAGTATTTGTGTTGCTTCTGTTTGTCCCCCCCGACCCTATTTTAGGATTGATGACATGTTTTATACGCTGCCCAGAATAATGTATATGTGACTACTTGCGAGCCATCTGTCTTCTTATGCAACTGTTTGTGTGTGTGTGTGTGTGTGTTCCCCTCCCTCCAGATTTATCGGATCCTTGGCAAGACGGTGGTGTGCTACCCAATCGTGTTTGATCTGAGTGACTTTTACTTGTCCCAGGATGTTATGCTGCTGATTGATGACATTAAGGTGAGTCGGGGTCACACTCATTGAGCTTACTGTCGCTCTTACGACTCCAATGACTTGTTACGTGCTCAAAGGACATTCTAGACAACAGATCAGCTGATTTGGTTTTGTTGCATGCTCTTGGGGATTCCCAACAGAAAAGCGCACCTACTAAGCGTCTTACCGGGCAGGACGGATATCAATTCTTCTGGATGGTGGCCTTATTCACGCACTGGATTTATTGAGTTTGACCAAAATACTTTTCATTGTTTCATGGAGCATTGAAACAGCTTGCAGATGGTGGATGAACATCTTATTGTTCTAAAAACGTATGAAGAAGGTGTTGAATCCAAACCCAAGCTGCGGAGCCTTCAGATGACTTAGTTGGGTTGGGGGCCATGTTCTTCTCTGACTTATCATTCAAATCCTACCACAGACCTCTTGGTAATAGAATGTGAAGGGAAAACCCTGAAATGTGATTTTAAAACCATACAACTAGTATATGTTGAGTGTAGCATACTACTGACGTGTATGTGACGTATACGTAATATAACTGCATTATTGTGTGAGGAACACCTACTAAACCCGTTAAGTTCATATTATTTGAAACTTTATCTTTACCTTATCAATAACTTTAGCATCTAAGCTTTCATCAGTTTAACGGAGGATGAGTTTGAACTTGGTACTGATTCAGTCTCTTCTCATGCCTGTGCAAATCTGATAGTGTGTGTGTGTGTGTGCAGAACGCCCTGCAGTTCATCAAACAGTGCTGGAAGATGCAGGGACGTCCACTCTTTCTGGTTCTCATCCGGGAGGATAACATCAAGTAATGTACACTCTCCACGTTGGCTCTTTTATCACCCTTTTAATGTCCTCCTGTCCTCTGATAGCTTTCTTACAGCACTCTTCCTCCACTTATCGGCCCATTCATCACACTCTATCGCTCTTTTTCTCTCAGATCATTGATCAAGGTCGCAACAAAATTCTGCGACGAGCACAATGCAGTTTAGTTCATTTTTTTTAATCCCTCCTTTCTCCCTCTCTCCCACTTTACCTCTCTTCCCTCCCACATGTGCTGCTATTTATCTTTATAGCAGCACGGTGCGAATGAATTTGCTTGTGATTGGGTGATAATGTTTCTCATTTGTATCACTGTACGCTGGTGGGTTGATTGAAGCAGTATTGACAATTTTCCAGAAAGCTATGTATTTAAAATTAGCTGGGAGCATTTAAACAGCCACACTGCAGTATCTAGAATGAGTCAGTGGGTTCACAAAGAAGAAACTCAATAGTCATTAGTTTGCTATTGATAGGGATGATGACCCGTATGGAAGGTAAAAGCTGGATGAAGCAGTGAAGGAATGCTGAAATGCGAATATGGAGATGTCTACTGGTTAACACAGATGTTTAGGCTCCACTGTAGAAAAAGCCAAATTTCGTCATTCCAACCTCTGTCTCACCAGGGGGAGCCGCTTCAACCCGGTCCTTGACATGCTGGCCTCGTTCAAGAAGGGCAACATCGGAGGGGTCAAAGTTCACGTTGACAGACTCCAGGTTTGAAATAAACTTGTTTATAATGGTATCGATTCTTTCATTTGGTCCTTCTCCATTACTGTTTGTCTTTGTGATGCACATCTGAAGGTTACAATGATTTTATTTTGTAATTGCCAAGGAATTCAAAACAACCGCTTTGAAGGATTGTTAATTAAAGATGGAATGGGTAGGCACAACTATTGTGGTTATTTAACTTTAACAGCTCAGTAAATATGTTTAGCCGACCAGTAAGTTGGATTTTCATCATTACAATTTTGAACATATTATTTAAAAAAAATATGTACTATCCATCCAAACTTTACTACCGATATCCCTGCAATCTCTCAAAGGGGAGAGATATATCTTAACATTACTGACACAGGGCGTCCCAGCATTTAATCTAAAGTCCCTTCTTCTTAGCCTTCATAGCCTTACCTATGCTTATCCATGATGGGACTTTGCTCTGTCATATTCATATTGGGAGGGTGAGACAAGATAAATTGTATTGAGCTCAGACGGTTTAAGGGGTGACGTTTTTGTGGCTCGCATGGAATACAATGGAATGACCTTAGGGGGACAGACTGAAATGAAGTGGTGAGTCAACAGATTGGGGGTTGATCCTCAGTATATCTTTCGTCCTGCAGAGAAGAGAGAAGAGAAACCTGAATGCACAGAAATAAATCCATCTACAGGGCGATAGTGCCACAGACGCTATGAAAACAGCCGATTAGCTTCATCGCGACGTTGGTCACAGCCAGTCCAATGCAACACAACACAAAATGTCCTTAAAGCAGCAATAATAAATACTTTGATAGAACAATGGATCACATACGTCTATGTGAAAGGTTCATAGTGTTCAAACCACTGATGATTATCTCCTTGCTGAAGTATTTAAGCCTCTTTTACCTCACTTTTAACTCATCCACCTCATTTCCATCAGCAGTTCAGTGAGAAGCATTAAATCTGTTAGTTCAGGCTTAATCAAAGTAAAACTTTCCCACACATATTGTTAGTGAACATACATATATTGTGTTTAAATACACCGATTGATTTAAATGTTCTGCTGCATTCATTTCTTTACAATCAGCCGTAAACCTTTTACTCCAGATAGTCCTTATTTTTAATGGCAGATGCTATTGCTCTATGATGCAGGATGTAAGGAATAAGGCCGCGGTAGCTCCAGAATGAAATTAAAGAAACTTCTCCAACCCTATCTGAGTCTGTCTGCAGTGTTCAGCCGAGACTTCCGCTTGTGATCTGTTTTTAGTTTTGCTCTAAAGTTCTTGCTCCCCCTGCCTATTTGCTATTCACTTTACAGCAAACTCCAACAACTTTGAAACTCCGCTCCTCTTCACGCTCTCATTGTTATGGGGAGCGGGATTGCTCCTCTCCTTTGCTTCTTGTTTTTGTTTTGGAGTTGGCATCAGTTGGAATGGCTAACACCACATTTATACCACAGGGGCAGGTCACATTGAGCAAAGAGCTCCCACACTGCTTTGCTTTCAAACTTTCCCCATCTCGTTACCGCTCCCATACACTTTGGTAACACTGGAAAAATCAAACTAAGTTTCTACCTTGCTACTCCATGTGCTGTTTGTTATGAAGTGCATTCCTCAAACAGTTGTTTTGTACACAGAGTCCTCCGACAAAGCCCCTCTTGTGGTTTTAAAGATCCGGGTTTTCTCACCTGTATTTTTGTGCTTCGGAAGTTGTGCCTTTTAGATTATAAGTTCTTGTATGACTGTGCTAACGCTGGTGTACAAAGAGAATGCTAATTTTGCAAATCCCAGAAGTGTCATTTCTTTCCTCTTCGACCTGTTAGACTCTGATATCTGGAGCCGTGGTGGAGCAGTTGGACTTCCTGCGGGTCAATGAGGCAGAGTAAGAGTTCCCTCTAGTCTTTAAATACTTAATCGGTCACAGGTCAGTTTGACTGTTGATATTTTAAAAAGCTCATTTAGACAAATACGATTCAAATCTGATATGCATACAATGTGAGGATTATTTGTTTATAGTGTAGACATGTGGACTTGATTTAACGTGTTTTCCAGGATCAAAGACTCTGTTTAGTGTATAATTAACATCATGCCAAAGGAATGATGCCAGCTGTGTTTTTGTTGTTGAAGTAATTGTGAAATGTTTCAAATCAAATCGAAAGCATCAACCTGCAGGTCTACCATGTACAAACAATTATTGTGTGTGTGCATGTGCACATAGGATCCCAGAGTTTAAGAGCTTTGAAGAGCTGGAGCTGCCGAAGCACTCCAAGGTGAAGAGACAGATGAGCACACCCAACGTCTCCGATCTGGAGCAGCAGCCAGAGATCAACGTGGACGAGTGGCTGCTGAAGCCCACCCACGAGGTCATCCACAAGTTCCACGTGAGTTCACAGCAGTATTCTCGAATGGGGACCTTAGGATGACAGTCCTGGCTCATTTCAATTGTCCATATGCCTAATGAAAAAGGATATTGAGCTCAGCAGTTTTTTTTAAATTGTTTTTTTGTTTCACTTTTTTGTGAGTTAATGAAGGAAAGAAACTATAACACATCCCCAGGTAAACAGTGGTGCTTTGGTTAGGACTTCAGTGTAGGAGAATATCCATTATCAACTCAATACTTGTATCCATCCATCTGTCTTCAAAGCAGGTTATCCTTTATACAAATGCATATTAGTGTGGAACATAACCTGTTATTTTACCCCTGTTGACACACCCTGTGATTGCAGACGCCCACTCGGACGCATGTTACGTGTTGGTTGATAGAATCTCACCACGGCCGTGTTCATTATACCATCTCTTCAAGTCTGCTCACATTTAACTGGTTGTCAATCTCAAGCTCTGGGCTTGCATGTTTTATCCTAAAAATACAAACTTCAGCCCACACCCTTCTGCAATTGTCACATGTCTTGTCTGTGGGGAATTCATGATAGAAGACACAATGGAAGTCCAAGAATCCAAATCAGTTATTACTTCATTTCCACATGTGGCCACGTTGAAGCTACTAAACCTGATAGCCACTTAGTATGTCAAGCAAAAATATTTCTCCTCTCGCTTCCATATTTTTCACTTTAAGGCTGCTTTCAAATTTAAATGAGGCAGTAAAAACATACTCATTATTACCACAATTTCATAATTTGTGTTAGGGTTATGGTTAATAAAAGTAAAAAACGGCTTTGTTAGCGAGAATATTGCAACTGCTTTAGATCTGTTGTTTGTATGCGTATCTAGGCTCATCTACCCTATTGTTTCTCTCTGTGTGTGTGTGTGTGTGTGTGTGTGTGTGTGTGTGTGTGTGTGTGTGTGTGTGTGTGTGTGTGTGTGTGTGTGTGTGTGTGTGTGTGTGTGTGTGTGTGTGTGTAATGACACACACCAGGACTGCAACTGCTTGGCCAGTCAGGCTCAACTTGCAGTCATCCTTCTGAGGAGAGAAGGACCAGACTTCCTCGCTAAAGATGGTAAGGACCTGTGCACACATGCACAAATACACATTGATTTCCTCTTGAAAGTTTCCTAGGACTAATGCATCCTTCTTCCTACAAAGAGCCTGTGCCAAATGCTTGAGATGCTTCTAACCTTTTTCTATTTCCTGTGTAGGCTTCTTTCTGTGAACTGAGTTGTGTTTTCTTATTAATTTCACAAAACCTAGTTATTTAACAACCTGTAATCACGTACTTATCTTAAGGAGGCTGTTTAATGGAGGATACATTTGGATTTGACTGTATGTCTTTTGGCCAAATGTCCAAATGCAAACTTATTTGTAATTACAGAGAACCTGATGGATGAACTGGAGAGAATTTACAGAAGAGCTGGCAGCAGAAAGCTTTGGTCTGAAATTCCCACACACATCCAGAAATACACTGGTTGCACCCACACAAGCTTGTCTCATGTTAACACATTTAATCTGGCTGAACTGTAGGCTGGCAGTACGTCAGGCTGCTGCCATTATCAAGAAGTTTGCGAGCTCTATAGCTCCTCACATCACCACACTACTGGTGCATGGGAAACAGGTAACGTCCAGGCACAGATGGACTGAAGCCTCTGCATGTTTTCTCCCAGTCAGCGGGCCGGCTAGCTGTCTAACGTTAGAGCTGTGTGATGGTCAGCTAATCCCAAATTGTGATTCCTCGTAACCAAATGAACAAATAACAGCACTTTAGTAAAGACAGAAAGAAGGATTTCCAAACGTCAAGATGTGGATTTTTGACATATTACACAAATTCTTCCACTTCTACTCTTTTATTATGTAAATCAGCACAAATTTAGGGGATAGCTGCTTTGGGCGTATAACTTTCTTTTGCAAGACTGAAAACAATAAAAATATTTTTAAATCTCACAAAAAACACTTAATAGTACTCAGCATTTTTTGGGTGTAAAAATAATGCTTGCCCCAAGTTTTCTTTTCAAAAGGTGAAATTGAGCAGGCTAATATCTTAGCATCTTGTTGATATTCTGGCTAAAGCACTAATAATAAGGAAACTAACATTCCCACAGTGGTGCGTTAGGCCCAGCTAGCCGGCACATTGACTCAGATGAGTTAAGGATGCTGTTGTCGGTGTTTGCTGCCTTTTCAATTACCGCCACGGAGGCCGAGCCCTCGTTTGTTGGACGGCGGCGTCCACCGCTGCACGCGGATGGCTGTATACGCCAAAGGAAATAGTTTGTTATGGCACTGTGAATGCTCTTACACTTGTTTCATTAAGGGCATCCATGCTAGATGGAGGAGCTCAATTGTTGCTTTGGGAGCAACAATATTCATCATAACAGAGCAAAGGCATCTCCCTGGAGGCAGAGCTGACGTTCCTTCAGGTCGTCAGCCCTGCCAGCAAGTTGTGCTCACTGGTAAAACTGCTCCCACACCGGATGCTTCGACTAAACTACGTACTTTTGGATTTACCCAGCTTGTATATCAAGGTTGCTCAAAGCCGGGATATTTGTGAATCCATGTTTACAAGGCGCGGTCCTGAAAAATAGTGTACTCAATTTTTGGGAGGGTGCAAACAATGTTGAATGAAACATTTGCCCCCCAGTTCCAGTCCAACAAAATATCTTTCTCTTTTTGGTCTTTGATTACAAAGCTGCAAAGAATGTATTTTGTTTGGATTTTACCGCTGGCCTCGCTCACATAGAAACACTTATTTCTGTGTCCATGGTTTGAGTTGAATTTGTGCCACGGGAACATTACACTGCGTCACATGGATTTAGAGAGTTTTGTCCAAATCAACTTACAATAAGTGCATTCAACCCGGCCGACACAAACAGCTTTCATTAGTGGCTGCTTTATGAATGAATAGGAAGTTAGTAAAGAGAAATTGGATTATGCCGTACATCCAAAAAGAAAAGCCTGAGGGCTGGATTCCAACTTGCCGGCAAATTCAATCAATAATGAGTTTAATTTACTTTCTCATTTACCTAACATGGGCCAGGAAGTGAAGCTTGAAATAGGTTCCCCAACAAAGCATCAGGGGACCGACAACACATCATGCTGTCTAAACATCAGGGCTTTGTTGCATTTCTATTCATCATGCTGCAGAGGTGCAGCAACAGAATAACTCCATAAACACACACCAAAGAGAGTATATAAGAGCATAATATAAGAGTAGTTTTGTCCATTTGTATTCAAGACTTCCTAAATGAAATGATTTAATTTCATCATTGCTTCTGTGAGGATGGCTTCAACTCTGTGTGTGTCTCTAGCAACGTTCATTTGTGTTGCCCTTTCCCCTCGTAGGATTCCTGCAGGCAAGGGGAGGCAGTTTGAAGGCTCTGGTGACTCTTGCCATTGACAAACTGTGAAATTAGTGAACATTAAAATATTTGTTTGGGAAATCGATTTATTAAATAGGGCTGGGATTTATACATAGCAGGCCTCAGTCAGTTTTAAATAAGAACATTGTTGGTGCCATATTTAAGATTCATTCAATTTAATTCTGATGTTTGGGGGGCATTTTACTACTATAATAAAATAAATGAAGCATCCGGCACCTGGGGACAAGATCTTGTCTTTTCATCTCGTTATCGAAATATCTATGTATAATTAAAAATGTTTCAGTTGTGGTACTTTTTTTTGCCACTTTACTCAATATATATGCTTCACATGTTTTGCTAGGTAATCAATAACACTTGATTACACGTTGAAATTCACAAACCGCTCCATGTTAGATATCCTTGAATGAACAAGAATGTTCTTGTGTCTTTTCGCCCACTAGGTCTGTTGTGCGTCTTGCTGCCAGTCTCTTAACTAAGCTAGTGGACAGCCTTGCCCCCAGTATTACTAGTGTTTTAGTGCATGGCAAGCAGGTAAGTGGACACACAGATCGCAGGCCTGTATAGTTTACCGTAACTATCCCTTCTGTACAAATGATTTGGGCTTATTTTGGGGGGAAATGGCATGTCTGGACAATGATTTTAATGTTCACTGATTCAAATAAATTCAATTGGTGATACATGATTATGCGCTTCTCCTGCTGTAATCCTGTGTTAGCGGGCTAGCTGCATGCTCACATCCCCCCATCACAGCTCGCCTCCTTTGTGTGTGCATCGAAGCTGTAGTTGATGTCGCAATGCTGCCAGTGTGACCGGCGCAGAATCCTAATCTGACCGAGTCCACTCGAGTCTAGACGTGCGCCGTGTGCCGATTGATGTACCGTGACCCTCCAGATTTGTCTCATGCCACTCCCTTGCTCTGGATGAGGTTCAGTGCTTTCCTGTCAAGTGTTCCTCAGAGATTAGTCTCCTCTCCAGAGAGTCGGTTATCTCGTCTCTTTTTTACCCTTCCGAACAGTTTTAAGCATTTCATTATAGTGAAGTAGCTCACGGTGTGAATCTGCATATAGATTGCTCACCGGAGGGATCGCTCCTCTCAACATGATTGGAAAAGCTGATTTAAGATTTGAAACGGCTGTGTTCCTCTGCTTACAATAACAGCTCAGTTGTAAGAAATAAGGCACCACCCCGTCTAGGTCTGGTCTGACTGGTTCTGTTCATATGTCTTTTCAATAGTCCAATGCATTTCCCCCTGGTCATTTCAAAACGTCATTTCCAGGCCGTTCTTTGCTCAGAAACAATCAGTTTAGATGTAAAGAGGAACGGTGCAGCTTCAAAGCGCTGGTTTCATCCGCTACAGGCAAGGATAAAAGTGCTTCCTCCCATTCGGAGGGTGGTTAGGTGTAATTTTCCTGAAATGCCTCAGACGAAACAAAATGCAGAAGAGTAATCTTCCGATTTTTTTTTCTCCCCTCATTTTTACGTGGCTCTCGGAGAGGAGGCCAATTTGAGAGAGATGGAGTATAGATAATAGTAGAATTGCACCTTGGAGGAAGTACTGCCTGTGTGAGTGCTGTGTGTGCTCATGCCGTTCTACGCATGAACACACTCCACACACACGTGCACATGCATAAGGCGCACATGCATAAGGCGCCCATGCCTAAGTCGCACATGCATAAGTCGCACATGCATAAGGCACACATGCTCGCTAAAGCGCACACAGCAGTTCTTCAGCAATGCACAGAAACTTCTGACTGTGGTTTCGGTGTTTGCTCTTGTTTCCCCGGTTGTGTGCGTGCATTTGTTATTGCCGCTAATTGCTAGGTTACCCTCGGCTTATTCGGGCAAGAGGAAGAGGTGATCTCCAACCCACTGTCGCCCGGGGTGATCCAGGGCATCATCTACAGCAGGTGCGCCCCTCGAGGTGGAGAGCGGGAGGCCGTGCTTCAGCAGGAGTTGGTCATTCACATCGGATGGATTATCTCCAACAACCCAGAGCTGTTCAGTGGCATGCTCAAGATCAGAGTCGGGTAGGACAAACTCAGATGCACATTTAGTCATGCAGTATGTTCTCACTGTAATTCTCCCCTACTGGTTTTCAAACCACTCAACAGAGAACATTTTCTTAAATTTGCCAATCGAAACATCAGTAACGCCTTGCTTTAAAATATCTGTGCATACATACAAACAAAGCAGTTTTGTTTTTAAATGTTTCAAATGATTGTCACTTTAAAGGTGGGCTGTGGACTGATTGGATAAAAGCCCCTGACATGTGGTGCAAAAAATACTGTCAGGAAAATCAAAAGCCATGTGGAAACTCTGTTCCATCTGCCGCGTCATGCCAACGGGCTTTTCTTGATCATTTATCTTGCAGATGGATTGTCCAGGCCATGAAACATGAGCTGAAGATCAGGGCAGGAGACATGGCGGCCCAGGACATCTACCAGCTCTCCCCCAGCGATATCAAGCAGCTCCTGCTGGACGTCCTGCAGCCACAAAACACCGGCAGGTACTGGTCAAATCCCCCCTCCCCCCTTAAATGCAACCTACTCACAAAACCCCCTTTGCAGGGGCAATGTTGTAATCTTAATGCATTCGCTTATTTAATCTTTTTCGGTTGCATTCTTAAAATCTCCCGTCTTGTCTACATTCACATCTTACTGCCGCAACCCAATTTCCAAATGGAGTTAATACATCTTTATCTCATTGAATCTAATCTAATACACAGAGACCATTTCCTGTAGAACAACAGCTTTAGACATTATATTTCCCCAGTGTCTATAATCCGGTTCAACACGTCCCCCCTTTGCTTTGCTGTCAGGTCTTGGCTGAACAAGCGTCAGATAGACGGCTCTCTGAACAGGACCCCGCTGGGCTTTTACGATCGTGTGTGGCAGATCCTGGAGAGGACCCCCAACGGCTTTATGGTGGCTGGAACTCACCTCCCACAGGTACCTGCCGCAGAACTAACACCGCGATCGATGCCGTGTGATGTTTCGCGATGTATTAACAGGCAGGTAAAAACCTCACAGTCATCGATCTCTATGGTTTGGTGTCCATTTCTGCTTGGTTAAAGTACTGGTGACCGTGTCTGCAGAACTTTTCTGCAAATATTGACCAGATGATGAGGATGATTCTGCATAATGTTCTCTCTTCAGCGAATGCCTTTTGGCCACACACCTCTGCCTCTCTCCCGCACTGATGGGAGTCGAATAATTCGTTGTGACACTTTGATCAGGACAAAATAATAGAAGAGATGAATTAGAACAGCTGTGTGATGATGATAACCTGCTCATAAACACACACAGTGCATTACCAATTAGCGGCAGTTACAGCGTCCAAGCTGTCTCTTTGCAGCAACCGACCCTGTCTGACATGACCATGTATGAGATGAACTTCTCCCTGCTGGTGGAGGACACGCTGAAGAACATCGTCCTGCCTGAGTACAGACAAATCATAGTAGAGGTAAATTCTTTGAGGTTTAGACTGATTAATCAAAAAGGGAAACTTTCTGTGTTTCTGACGTGTCCTGTTTCCACTTTGGGAGCAGTTGCTGATGGTGGTGTCCGTCGTGTTGGAGAGAAACCCAGAGCTGGAGTTCGGTGACGAGTTGGATCTGGACAGCCTGATGAAAGAAGCCTACAAGGATTTCCAGAAGGATCGTGGAAGCTTGGAAGGCACAGAGAAACAGGTAGAGTTCCTATCTGATAACATGTTCTTACTTTAATGTGACCGGCTTGTCCACCACGAGTCGTCTCACCACAGACCCGAGTGCTCCCAAACTTCTGCTCCAGCTGTGCAATAATAATTGAACTGAAGCCATAGCTTAATTAAATAGTGTTCCAACGACAAACATACTGCCATTGTTTTTATTTGTGATGATCCTGCCAGGAAGTTTTTCTTTACTTAAAGCATATGATTAAATAAATCATGAGTACTTTTCTCTGTGCCCCCATCAGAATGACATGGAGGCCTTTTACAACACACCAGCGGTGGGAAAGAGAGGCACCTCCAGCTACCTGACTAAGGCCGTTATGATCCTGTTGCTGCAAGGGGATTTCAAGCCCTGCAAGGACGACCCGTGCTCTGTGAGCTAGATCCACCGTGCTTTGACTCCCGAGCACCGACCTGCTGGGGTGCAGTCATCAAACGGTGTGGGAGTAGCCATCAGGAGATCACCTCTAACCCCTCCTCCAATCCTCCCCTTGGCAGGACGCGTTCCACTCCTGCATGCTATATCTTTCATGGACTTTTCAACTGGCGTTGATAAGCACGTCTGCAGTGTGCTCCAGTGAGTAACACACATCCATTGGTCCAGAAAACGATTAAAACAAAAGTTGTTACTTGGGGAGAAACTGCAACCTTCCTCGCTGCACTTTGTTCAAAGTCCCAATGTACTACACATCAAACAGCTGTGATCAGTAGCATCCAGGCTGTTGCTTAACCTTTACACTTCTTTTTGTTGCCGCAACTCAGTCGCCCAGCTGTTTTATGCATTGAAATAAAGATTTTATTAGTGTTTTAAACCACCACAAGTGGCTAGCTATCTAGGTCAGAAAGGCACATACCCACCTATTTACTGTTCTTTTACCATTTTTCCAATAAGTCACTTTTGCTAAAACCATCAAAATTAAACCAAAATGAAGGAATTATCCTGTTTTAGCCTAGCAGTAAAACTGAATGCTTCATATTTAGCTGCAGGACACGAGATGTATCAACATCCTCCTCCCATTCTCTGTAATGAAACTAATTTGCTTATTTCAGGAAGTGAACTATTTCTTATATTTTTAGTTTTGCTCAAAAATGTAATTTTGTATTTTAAGTTTGTATTTTGATCACGGTATGTTATTTAATGCCATAATTAACCTGAAGGAAAGATGTAAGCTACACCTCATCAGCAATAACTTTTAGTTAGACACTCAAAGGTCATGTCGTATATTGAGAGGTTTGTTTCTCAAGTGAATTTGGAATTTGGCTCCAACGGCTCGTAAAAATAACTTTTTATAACTAATATTCCACACAAGAGCTATCATTATGAATGCATACATGTTTAAATGAGTACCCTCATCTACACAAGCTTTGGCATCAAACGTTCTGAGAACCACGTGGTATTTAGATTTTATAGTGAATTACTCGTATATCGAGTTAGTTTGTTGTGATATGTTGAGTTTCTCTTATTGGATCACTGTGTCCTCTTAGCTCTATGCATGCACAGTCTGCTGCATGACCATAGGTACCGTTTGCCATAAGCATCGTGACGGTTTCTCTGAATGCTAAAGGGCAACAGAAATGAGTTTATTCTACACAACTGAGCTCTGCGTGACAATGACTGGTGCTCGTGTGTAGTCTTGACACTCAGGACCCTTTAGTGAATGTCTTTTGAAAGTGGGAACAGTGAACAGCCGTCATCTTTAGGCAGAAATGATATGAGATTTCTCTTATTTTAAAGCGTGCTGTCCCTAAATAGCCTACTTTCTCACTGTGTTTGTGTGTATTTTTAATTCAATAGTGTTGTTTCAAAGAATAAAGCTATCCTGGAAACTATTTACAATCACTGCTTAGATGGTATATTTGAATGTGTAAAAACATTCTCTGGGTGATGCATCCGCCTCTGGAACATCTCCCCTCAGAATATACAATACAGGCGTGTAATTGCTGGACAAGAAGCAAAAAAAATCGTCTTACTTGACCCGAAAAGGGGGGGGGGGCAGAAGATAAAGTTCTGCCTCACTCCCAATACATTCAAAGCAGCCTGCATGCCAGTGAGATCTGGCCTGTGTTGCTAAAATAAGTCGTCTCTTCAACAAGGAGAATTTAGCTTCTAAGAACAAAAAGAAAAGGTTTCCAAGCACTAGTCCCCTTAGAGACCCCTTTTTGTGCAGCAGTGGTCTGACCCTCCTTGTTCTCCTGCCCTCCCTCCAGCATTATGACCTGGACCTCCAGCAGAAGCTGGATTACAACCTAAGGCTGTTTTTGGTGAACCTGTGTCCTTTTTATATTTTTGTTTCAATGAGAGGCATTAACAATGGCTGTATAGATACTATAGATGTTGTGGCTTTGCACCCTCTGAACCCCAAGCAGCTCCAGGGGGCTTTTCCACTCGTGTCACATGAGTGAAAGTGAATTTCCTACACAACTTGTTTCCAAGGTGCCAAGAAAATGAAAATGTCTGTCACATGACTGCTGGTCTGAGCAGAGCTGCTTGCTCTGAGTAGCTCAGAATGCAACGTGTTTCACTGGACAACATTTTAAATGAGACATGGAGTAATAATGATAGATTTCATCCTTTTGATTAAATATTACATAAGATGCTTGATAACTGTCAAAAAGATGAAGCTGTGAGGATAATGACAGCTTATAGTTGCTGTGAGTCTTGGCTGTTTAGAGAAAGCCTGGTTTTGGGGGTCAGAGAGTTACATCAAGACTTCACAGCCAGTAAAGTAACTCTACATAAGAAAATACATAGTTGTATGTTTGAAATATTTTTTGGTAGCCAATATTTGTTGCTATCTAAGTCACTTGTTGATGCAAGATAAATAATGATGTTTTTAATGGGTTTTCATATGCCTTTAACCACAGGAAGGCAGCACATATTTCTGCTTTAGAAAATAATTCGTTTTTGCTCAATCATCCGCGGATGAACGCAAAGCTACAGGTTTTAAATAAGTTGCCCCTTCAGTAGGGCTTAATCGGGGTTGAATTGGATAATTTTGTCAAATGGATGACCGTCTACATATAAGAGATGTTGATTTCACGTCTACAACAAGAGACAAACAGCAGAAATGCTCAGACGCAGTTGGCCACGATGTAGCTACAGTTCTACGGCATCATAGGAGTGTGTGCATCAGCAGTCCACTAAGAGGCAGCAGAATATAAATAATCAATAGTGTGCGTGTGAAAATCAACATTTCAACGTTTCTACATCATAGCCTCACAATTGACTTTTTAAATATGCAAGATTTGTCTTGTGTTGTATCGGATGTGACTGCAACTGCAAAAAGATACTTACTGATGAATGGAGGACTCCTTACAAAAATAACCCAATAATCAATAGCCTCACATGGCTGAGTTGTCCTCTGACTAAAGGGTGAGAGGTTGGTCTGCGTTTGTCTTGACAATCAGGGGGTAAAACAGGTGGGAATTGGCAAGAATCCCAACAGTTTGGCAGAAAAGCACAAAGATCAGGGGCCTCAAAGGCTCCCGATGTTCTCTGCCAGGAATATGGAAATTAAATCAGCACCGATTTGATTTGATTAGGGGTCTAAATCCCTAAATGGAAGTGGGAGTAAAGGGTGTAGAAAAGAAAAGTTTGCTTTGGCCTCTAGCAAGGGCAATGAGACTTTGATTGAAATGGTACATTGATGGAAAAATGAAGTGAAAATGTGGGAAAGCATTTCAAATAAATGCCTATATATTTTCTTCTTCTTTTTCTGCCACGTCTCGTGCTAAAATGCAGCAGGACATCTGATAATCCACTGCAGTTATCTGGGTTTAAGATGTGGAACGTGGGATTATGCAGACCCTCCGCAGGTCGCCTGTTAAAAGGCAAAGTGGTCATGGTTTCTACGCCGGTGCAGGGACGTCCTGTGCAGATGGGACCATTCTCTCCTTTTGTCTCATGACATGGAAGCCCGCCTGCGCCTCTTGGAAGAGAAAACAAAAGGTCCTTTAGGTCAGTATAATGATAGTATCGTACTGCAAACTATTTTTTTTACTAGATTGAGACCAGGGATCTTTTTCAGCATGGCCAGCTGGAGAGGAAATACAAGAATACAGGCAGTGGATTCAGTAGAGTCAGCCCTATTGGATGGAGGTTGCTTGTCTGACTTGGGCCCATGGGAACCCGCGGCCATCTTCTTCAAGGCCGTGGCGTCTTTGGTGGCGACGTCTTTGCATTTAGGGACTTTGCTGAAGGAAATTCTGCAGCTCGCGGCCCCTGACTACGCGGTGCATCCATCTCGTGTTGCCAGACATTTGTAGGTGAAACGCACAGAATGTGAAAGAAAACTCGTCCAACTAGCCGACGAGTAGCAGTCCAGAAGATTTCCACATCATTTAACTGAGGATCATTCAAAAGGATCAAATGGATGAGAACATTCTGCAACCAATGATCTCCAAGTACATTACTGATACTTGTTCCAGGTCTGTTGTTCCCACACAACGGTACGTTTTTTGTTGAGATCAAGTTTCTTTCAGCATTTTGAGTCTTTGAAACAAATTGAGTTATTGATAAAACCGACTCAAACACGAGGCCTTCAACTGCATTCAGCTCAGGTATGATCTCACAGGAACGTAGAGGCCTTTCAGTTGACTTTTTATCTTCCTATTGTAAACCAATCTGATCTCACAGCTTTCCTGGTGTTTATTAAAGCAAATGAATGGGTACTTATTTATACATATTTAGTACTGCAGACTCCTCTATTGCTAGTTTACAGTTCACTGAGCGTGTATGCTGGATTTCATCTACCTGCATTATAAATAATTATAGAGAAGGAATTTCTGTGAATCAATGAATTGAAATTTTGTCTTAGAAATTTCTGGTACTGGTTAATGAACTAATAAAAAAAACAATTTATTCAATCATCTTTTCTTGAAATTAAACAAATGCAGAAGTTAGTAGTTTCTATTTGTCCTACGTTTGACAGTCATAAAAACACCACACAGGCACAAGGGGACTACACTGCCCTCCTGTGACCGAATAGGAACATTAAAACATGGGTGAATTTGGAAAGAAAATACACCCTGATTTCATTTGAATGAAAAAAATAATTCTCCACTAACATTTCTAGACACTCTGTACGACTAACAAAACGAAGCCTTCAGCGCTTCTCTCACTGCCGTGTGGAGTGACACGCACCTGAATGGTGTCTCCTGTCAGAAGGTAGTCCACTATACATGGAGGGAGGAGGGCCGCAGGTTCACCAGCATCGACTCTGAGGGGGGGACTTCATCTGGCCAATAGTCTGGTACTCTGTTCTATGCATGAGAAATGTTCATTTGTGGAAATAATTTGTAAAGTCTATGAGATAAGACCAAAACAATCATTCAAGATACAGTAACCACAATTGGAACACCAGTGACCAATAGCAGAGTCCTCTGTGGACCCTAATGGGCCTAAAGTCCTCCAAAGAAGGCTATACAAACGTTGATGTCTATTAGTAAGAAAACTAATACTGAATGGAAATTGAATTAGCTGCATGAGGCTTCTTTACAAAAGACTTTTCCATTATCAACACCTTTTCTCTTATACATATAAGTTCAGTTACTAATGTGTACATACTAGCCAAACTTTTAGAGGGAAACTTGCCTAGTTAAGTGTCGTAACACCATAGGAGAGTAAATTCAATATGTACTAAACATTTATGCAAAAAAGAATTACCTTTGAATGTAGATATCTTTTACAAGTGTGCAGAACAATTGTCACCATGGCTGGAGTAAAAAGAAAGAATGGAACTTCCTTTGTGTATTATTTGACATGCCTCTAGGTTCAAGGATCCCAAATGGGCCCCATTATGCCCAGTGATGGACGGCCCGAGGGGCCTACAGGAAACCAGCAGAGAGAAATCCTCCTAATGGAGCAGATAATGACCCAGTGAAGCTATAAAGAGCTGCTGTAGGGCACCAGACATACATTTAGTGTTGTGGGTTCACTTGTGTTCGTTGGCCATGCGAAGGATGTGATCCGTAGAACTCACCCAACTCAATACACTTAGAATACAATACAATCAAGGTTACCCTGGCCATCGTTGAACTTATGTCAAGGCTTCTTTAATGAGGTATTTCACTTTTACTTTAGTTTGTCAACACCCATCCTTGCTGGCACTTAAGTGATCAATCCGTTCTCATTTCCAACTCATCCCGTGTTGACTTTCTCACATATCTCTCTACCATACACACACTAAAAATAGATGCATCTCTCAGTTATCTGAGGGAAACGGTAAGATAAACATGATTTACCTGACGTCTGGTGGACTCAGTGAAGTAGCTGCGACCTGTGGAGACCGGAAACGTGAGCCGCCAGTTTGACAACAATTCATAAATATGAGGGCTTTATGGAGAAGTCAGCTTTCTGAAACAATCAGTCAGCTATTGACCGAAACATGTTTTATGAAGTGGTCTGATTTGTGACCAGTGTCATTTCCCAACTGATTTTCACACTAACTGGTTTCCTTTTTGTTGATCTAACACCAATATAATGCAACAACACTGCCTTGTTACCCTTCTGAATTATACCAGCTGAGATGTCCCGACAGTGGACACAAAAATTGAATTACTTATTCAATTACACCTGCCATGTTTGTTTTGCATCCATCCACCAGGTTTTACTCATAAATTACAGTTCACCTCATCTAACATGACAAGATAATGTTGACTCTGACACCACAAACTGATTCTCATTGTTTCCAACCCCCATTTACATTGTATATATTAATACTTAGATTGAATTAACGGTCTTTCTTTTATATTAATATTGCACATTGAAATTTCAAACTTGAAGTTGGAATTAATAACTATCTGGACCTTGAGTCTGAAATAAAAGTTGATTGATATATAGATTTTACCTCTCTCACAAATGTGAGGAAAGGACATACATGTGTGCTAAATATTCAAAATATAGCTCGACCGTTGAAACGGATTTTTTGTATTACGTCACCAAACTGTTAGACGGCTAATGTCCAGAAGGTGGCGGTAGTGTAACAAGAATGAAGAGGAGCAAGAAGACACGTAGAGGGGGAAACCAAGAAGAAGAAGAAGCTTCCGTTTGCAAAATCAACAAGCGAAAAACTACCTGGGCTTAACGAATATGTCGATTGTCTTTGTGCCGAAGAAACTGCGAGGAAAGGCAAAAATTAACCAAGAAACCATACAGAGGGTAAGACGCCATTTGAGTATTTAATGAAACGGCTAACTAGCTGTTAGCTTATACGCCCCTTACATTACACTGATACGAGCTGTGGTATTTAGCCGCTACCTACATCACTAACGTCAATTTATTAGGTGTTTGTTTACATTCATTTTGACTCCATGTAGGGCTGTTCTTTGTAAATATGATTGGTGTTGACTTCAGTAACTGTTTTTGTCAAGAGGTTAACTTAGCTAACGTTGTAATGAACAATAAGTTAACGTTGACTACTGTGTATTAAATGGTCACCGCGTGTAATCGTTTGCTCTCCGTACCAGTTGCTGGATGAAAACGACCAGCTGGTTCGATGCATCACTGAATACATGCAGAAAGGACGAGCTGTGGAGTGCGTTCAGTGAGTCACCGCATCACTCAGTGCCTGTTACCAATGGTCTCTCTGCTTATGCCCACTGATGTAACTGGTAGCCACTAGTTTGCACACCAAGGCATTTTGTACGGTGGTATAAGCAGAGCCTGTGTGCGCTCTCTGCCCCCCCCCCCATCAGATACCAACAGATCCTGCACCGGAACATCGTGTATTTGGCAACCATAGCGGACGCCAGCCCAGACAACATGCCTCCCTGCACAAATGTAAGGACAAACCGCGCAATCCACGGATGAGCATTGCAGTAATGATAGAACTGGAAGTCTTCCGTTGACCTACCGCCTCGCTGGTAATATGTTGTTTCTGTTTCCAGTCTACATCAAATGAAACCTCATCAACACCAGCTGTGAACAGACAGGGAGCGACGTGAAGGCAGCTTCCATCACTGTGGTTTGAATTCACGTCACGAAAAATGTATCAGTTTTGTTACCCATAGCATGATTACTGGCGTCCCAGTTCAATGCCGATATCTATATTTATACAAAAAAAAAATCAAACTTTTACATTAAAAGCATTTTCTGTTTTGTCTTTGGTTTCTGAAATCACTATCTGATTCTCAATCACAAAATCCCCCCAAAATACTACAACAGCATTTCAAATTGCTAGTTTTTTATTCATTTTTTGCATTGCTGGTACACTTGGAAATATTCAGTTGCCAGCTCAAGAGAACAATAAGCAACATAAGCCAAGCAGTCCCCCTTCATATCTTCTATCAGGGCAACATGTTTTTATTATTTTTTCTTTTATAGAAGCCACTAGTAAACCATTTGACACAGCCGAGAAGCTAACAGTTACAGTCCAAGGTCTGTAATGATCTCTTTAAAAAAAGGCTGCAACAGTTAGGGAGAACACAGACAAAAAGCAACAAACCCTATATCTTGATTGTGCAAAGCACATTAACTATAAAAAGATATATATTTATATGTATATACAGCAAACAATTCTCTGTAAACATGTTAAGTATGTTAGTTTTCTGAAAACGTGTCATTTCATAAATACAGGCAACATTGGCATCCGCAAACATCACAAAAAGATAACATTCTGGGCTTTCAAATACAGCCCATTGCCATAGAAACCGAAGAAACAAGGGCTTTGAAAACACCCTCATCACACAATGTTTTAGTGTTTAGCATGGCATATTTGGTAACCTTTAGATGGTGTCGTTCAGCTCTGTAGGAAAGAAATGTGCTTTTTCACATATTGGGAGGTGGAAAATAATGTTTTATGTAATATGCCTACTAGAATACTAACATACAGTAATGGTATAACATGTAAGAAAATACAAAAATAAGATTAATACTGTCAATTGTACAAGAAAAATATTGTATTATTAAACAAAGAAAAGGTTTACGGGAGTTAGTGTCAATCTGGAGCAAACAACTGCCAATCAGAGAGGAGGAAATGATTGCGCTTCTGGATGTGAAGACGTTCATTCTTTCAATCAATGGTGTGTAACTATCGTCTATCAATAATCTCACACACCTCTCATCTCTTTGCACCATTCATCTTCTGAACAATGCTTTGGTTGGTAATAATCTGCAAGTGCTATCGATACCAACATGGCACATAGTTAATGCTATAATTCATAACTGGTCAGTTGTTGAAAAAGTGTATTTCTCTCAAATTACACCTCTGCAGTGACTTACTATATTTATGCTGAGCCTGCTCAAAGCCTCTCAATAAAAAGAACTAAATATTTATATTTCAACTTCAGTATTTTACAAGCTATGAAACAGTAGATGGTAGCTGTATTCTGATTCATCCTGGGTGAGATTTGGCAGTCACAGCTATGTAGACACAGTATGTTTATTATGGGCAAAATGAGCATTTCAAGCCCCTGCACCCTTGTAATACACACACCCACACACGTTTAGCTGCAGAAGCAAGTGGGAGGCGGCCGTGTGCGTCCCCGTCTCTTGTCTGAGGAGACGACCACTAGACTAACTGCTGCCCGCGTGACACATGCACTTGTCGTAGTTAAAACATGGCAGTTTGAAAAACTTCAAAATACGTCTCCTTTTCTTGAAATGGGGATGTTTGACATGGAAAAATATATATAAAAAATGGTGAGCCAGTGTGTATACTTAACTTTTGCCTCTAAGGCTTTGCAATCTTCCAATTCACTGGGTGTGGATTGTAAATGGCTGCAGCATGGCCCACTCAGTGGCTGATCTGACAGAGCTCCAGGCCCCTCGGTGGCACTTCACCACGGACTTGGTAGACATTAGACTGTGATCAGTACTGGTGAAGGTAGGAGGGCCTGTGCTCATGTTTAAGGGAGAACGATTTAAAGCCCTTGGTCATGGGTTTGTGTTGTTGTTGCTGCTGCTGCTGCTGCTGCTGCTGCTGCTGGGGGAAAGGAAAACCAGAGGAGATGGCGGCAGAGGGGGAGCAGTCGCTGGCAGTGGACCACACGGGAGACTGCAGCATCTGCATGGAGTCACTCCACTGAGAGGATGGAGGGATGTTCATCTGGTACAAGGAAGAGCTGGGATTGGGCATGGTGGTGTTGTGGGTGGAGTGCTGCCATGGCGCTTTGGGAGGCCAGGTTTTAGTCTTGCTGTCCTGTTGAACACAGCACATGGCAATCAGCAAAGATCAACAGGTTGATTACTGATCACAAGCAATCTACAAGGTTTTATCCTAATTTCCCAACAATGTCTCACTGGTGCTGTTGAACTATTTCTGATGTTCCCTCTACAGCAGTGTTTCTCAATTGGTGGGTCGCGTGAGAATATATATAAAAAATGTGTTTTCCCCGGGAGTAGTTTGCAAAGTGGACCACTGATGCTCTACGCACATTGCGCTCCATTTCGGGGGGGGGTCATACTTTACCTGGTTATCATCGATGATGTGATGGAGTGGTGGTGAGGGCAGGGTGCACACCTCCGGCTCGCCACAGCTGTGTTTTCTAAGAACAGAGATATTTAGACTGAATCTCAATACTGCTCACATGCTACACAGTATTTCTTGGAGCTGCAAGTCTGCATGTCATTTCATTTTTTTTTTTATAGCAGTGGAATACCCAATGAAATTCAGTTAACCCCATTGTGTGATATTTATCAGTGGCCTTTCAGCGTTGTTGAAAGCTGGCTGAACAAAACTGACGAGAGAGAACCAATTCCGGGGATGAGTTGGGGATTTACCTCCTTTGTTTCACCGCTGCTACAAGATCCGGACCCGAAAACATGGAGAATAGGCTGTCACCGTTGGCTGAAGACGTCTCATCGCTGGAGCTGGCCGAGTCCCCCTGATTGGCTGTCCAGCTG
The DNA here is from genome assembly GCF_949316345.1 of Pungitius pungitius. Classification (NCBI taxonomy): domain Eukaryota; kingdom Metazoa; phylum Chordata; class Actinopteri; order Perciformes; family Gasterosteidae; genus Pungitius; species Pungitius pungitius. The sequence goes on from NC_084903.1 coordinate 7,872,543, forward strand.
CTGTTCACTGCCTCCCTGAGGACACAACCAGACGAGAAGTTACCGTCACGTTTACACTCAACGGTTCAGATGTATTTGTTGACGTCTTCACTCCTTCATTAGACATTAATATCTGTAATGTATGAAATTGGGATGTCTTGTAGGGTTAGGAGACATCTCCCCCTCACTACATTTCATAAAGCAGGTTCTACAGGAGCACTAGTTCCTTTTATGGAAAGCACCGTACTACAGTGGCTAAAAGGGGAATTCATTTTCATAACTGCATCACTCATGCATTGGGTTTACGGGTAGGATACCACTGCAGTAATGGCTCCCTGATTAAATCTTCCTACTTTGATGAATATCTAATAAGGATGGTGCTAACACCGCAACATGGTAAATGCCTCACATAGTGATTATGTTTGCCACATCAATAATTTAATCAGGACATTGCTCAAGACTTTTATGCGCTTAAAATAACTGTTTAACGGTTCAGCAACACACTGTAGTCCAAAACAAATGTGGAAACATGGCATTGGTTTATGTCTCCATGTCCATCTTGTTCATTGTATTTTGACGTCAGATTTATAAAAGGAAAGTTGATGCACATATACCGCATTGGGCACTGCCAAGTCTGATGCCATTTACTCAGGTGACCTCCGAACTATGTCCAGAGTTGTCCCAAGTTGCCCTTTCACACATTTAGCATAAAAAAGGAGACTGTTTCTGTCAGACACAGTTACCTCTGTTAGTCAAAGGGGAGACGTGGCATTTTGGGTATAGCACGCAAGAGGAAGGACATGGCGCTGCAGGCATTAGACCAAGTCTTTAGGTCATCAAAAGTCTTGCCTTTAAATTGATCAGCTTGACCATTTGGAGGCTAGACCCCACCAAGTCTCTTTGGCTGTCCAGTTAAACATTGACTAAATCCGATCTGGCTTTAAATCTACACTGAACTTTTTGTTGTTGTTGTTGCTCTGTAAAGCATTGCATCAGTGATAAGACACCTCAAGAGCGGATACCCACCCCTCACTGTAGTACTCTGGGTGGGACCAGGTCCTGTGCTGCTCTTCAGGCATTGGCCAGTTGCTGCGCGTGTTGCTAGGGCGACGGACGTGCTGCACCTGCCGTTTCTGCTGCATGGCCTGGCTGACGCCGGCGACGTAGCGCGCAAACTCCGGGTCAGAGCCGACTGCGAGTGGAAAGGATAAACACAGCTATGAGTTTGACGAGCTCGGCTTTTCTCTTTCGCTGCCCGGAGCTCATTCCGATTAGCAGACTGGTGACCGTAGCAGAAAATCACAATAGCCGTAAGTCAACTGTGCACAATGGGCCTCAAAAGAGTCTGCTGCACTGTAAAACGGACACAGACTAAACTCAGCGTTATGGTCTTGTAGTGGAATACAGCTGCTCACACTATCTGACCAACATTCATTATCTTGCTCAAACCAGGGTCCCATGTGGTCTGTGACCTTGGGAATTGTTAAATATAGTATTTAAATAGAATCAAATATATTATTCATCATTTGCCACATGACAGCTGTTGCGTAGTGAGTTAACACACTTTATATACAAGATATCTGCCATACCAAAATAGACAAATAGTATTTCCATATACGGGCTGGACTTTACTAACTTGCGAATATTGATTATTTTCTCTTAAATTTGGTCTCAACAAAACCTCAAAGTGATTCAGCTTTAGACGAAAATAAGCAGAAGGTCATGTATCCCTTTATTTCAATGCTTTCCCTTAATACAATTGTTTTGCTTTTTTTGTATGATAATAATCATAATAATTATTATTATTTTGAATTAAATAATGAATATACTGTCAGCTGCCTCCCCTCACATTGCTGACATGAGAAGCATGAAAGGATGAGACCAACACATCTATTTGCAGAGGTGACATGCCAAAACTTTATGATATAGTAACTGTTTTCTGCACCTTACAGCAACATATTTATTCTAATTATTCTTTTTGATACAATTGTTAAAATAAATACGAATAAACACACTGGGACTGGAAAAAGATTGACAAAAAGGGACCTCACCTGCAGGGTCAAAGGGCAGCGTGTCTCCCAGGACTCCAAAACCTCCTTCACTCTGGTCCCTGTTAGGCCAAGTGTTGTTACGGGGCCCTTGTGGCTTCTGGCCCAGCATCTCTGACATGACACTGTCCATGTAGGTGCTGACCAGGCCCAGACTGTACAGATCTGAGCTCAGATCTGTCAGTCCAGGAGAGCCCCACTGACCGATTGGGCCCAAGGGGGACAGCCCTGCTGGGGGACCTTGCGGTGCAGACTGTTGCCCGGAGCTGACAAGCCACTTGCTTGCTACTCTTTGCTGTGACAAGACCAGCGGTGGGGTCTGCTGAGGAGGAAGTTGAGGAGGAGGCTGCTGCTGACTGATGGGCTGCAGGAGGTGCTGGTAGTACTGCAGGGCCTGTGGGGAGGGCTGTTGGGGTGGAGGAGCGGGTTGTTGTTGTTGTTGCTGCTGCGGAGGAGGAGGTGGCTGTGGTTGAGGCTGCGGTTTCTGCACTGATGACTGAGGCTGGGACAGGGTCTGAGCTTGGGGCTGTAGGGCACTGTGAGAGATCGATTGGGAAGTTGGCGGCAGCCCACTTGGCGGCTTCAGCTCAGCGGGGTTGGCGGACGCCACCGAGTTCCTCCTTTTGACCAGGGGCGAGGCCTGCTGGGATTTTCCCATGTTGAATCCTGAGAGAAAGTCGATGACATCCTGCATCTCCTGGTCAGTTGGCAAGTTCATCCCCTGGTCGTCGGACACTAAACCGTTGGCCAGCTGGCTTTGCGGGGAAGAGTCGGGGGCGCAGGACAGGCTGCTCATCTGCAGGAGGCTCTGTAGCCTCCCGTCACTGTGGCCCAGGCTCTTGGTCTTATCCTCGGAGCTACCGGTTGACAGTCTGCTGCGAGACGGGGTGCTCGGGATGGAGTAACTGCCCCCGCTATTGGAGCTGGATGAGACCTTCTTTGCAAACTTGGAAGTCAGCTTGGATATTGTTTTGGGCAAGCCGCTGGATGTCTTTGAGCCGGCGCCTGGAGGCAGGTCGGCCTGGCTGCCATAATCAGGAACCTCACGCTGCAGCTGCATTTGAATAGTGGGCAAGGCTTGTTCTCTTTTGAAGGGACGAGGGAAAAACAAGAACTGTGTTATTCAGTATTAAAAGCACTACAGTAATATGATACATCTAACTGGGCAACAGATCTCCTTAACCGAACCGGACGGGTTAAGGGGAAAATCCCCTTCTCAATGACAATCTCAATGACAGTATACACATCACTTGTTCGTACCATCTGTTGAGATTTAGGGTGATTTCCCAGTTCACTTGTACAGAAATCCACATAGTAGAGCTACTTTGGTTGGATATTGAACATTTATTACAGCATCAAACTTTCACTCACTTTCTCTCCTTCCATTTGTTGATGTCAAACACTGCAGTGTACAGTACGTCCACCAGGCCGAGTGTCTTCTCTGGATCCAAGCTCCGCTGGAGCAAGGACATTGTGGCTGGGTCCTCCTTCAGACACCTGAACATGTGTACACACACACACACACACAACATGACGAGACAGGAACTAAAAATCCACACTATGTCTTACAAAAGCCCAGGTGCATTTGCTAAAAAGCTTTCATAAACAAGAAAAGTGCCTCTTTGCGCTTACAGACCGGTTTATTGTATTTATGCCCAGTGAACCAAGAAGTCCACAATCAAATCTTCTTTAAGATGGAACAGATGCCACAGTACAGTAGCCTAATAATATACTGCTGAAGTAGGGTTAATCCAAATGTGTTGACACATGTATTACAAAAAGGTGCTAATCAGCTTTGTGTACTCCGTATATTAAATCCAGTCGATCTTAGCAGTGTTCACTCTCACTTCCCATCTCTGTCTGCATGCATATGCTTTACTTATGTAACTTGTCAGTGCACTTTGCTACGTTTCATCAACTTCCTCATGATGGAACTGTACCAGCATCAAAACACAATTTGTGTTTATAAGAATTAACATATAATTTGGAAGAAAGTTCCATATAAAGGAGTTTCACAGTAGGTCTTTTAATGAACTTACCATGTAGAGGGAACCTGCACCACCACTTTGGAACCGTCAAGTGTGATCTGGGGAGCATAGGCCTCCTTGTTCTCAATCTGAGCAGTATCAACAACAACCTGTTGGTACACACACACAAACACACAAAACGCACCAGCATCAGCATCTCCTGACAGAAAAGCTTCATTCATTGGCATCTGTAACCTTGTTGTGAATCTGCAAACTTGTAGCATGCTGCGTGCTAACTAATTGGAGGATCATACATTTTCCACCAAGCAGAAGGAGATGGTTCACAGCAACAAAGCCCAATGTCTTTAGTCCGCCAGTAACAACGAACTGTTTGCTGCTAGTTATTTGAAAGTTCTTTGAAAGTAGCCATGGCTCCTCAATAGCTACTAAGCTGGGTCGCAAAGAGGGACGGCTGAAGGGAGGGGTCCATTTCCTGTATTGCAGGAAGTCAACCTTGTGTTTTGAAATAAAGCAGGTGTATCCTTGGAAACCCCGGCCTACCCAGGCATAAGAGCTGAGAGGGCCAATCATACACACAGTGTGTCAGCCATTCCCCAACACAAAATGACAAGGTCAGCGGGGGCAAGAGGGAGGAGGAAGAATGCAGACAAACTGAGGAGGTCAACTACTGCACTTGGCTTAGTTGGCTAGTAGGAAAAAGGGAGTCGTTGGTGAATTCCCGGGAACAACAGCAGATACAGTATATACAGCCATTATTATTTTGACTGTGATTGTAAAAGAAGACAGAGAGAAGGTCTGAAGGTCAGCAGCTAGCTCATCAAAACGCCACACCCGTTACACTTTGGCCGGCTCTTCCCTTGACACAGTTGACTCAGCTCTGTACTGCATCTCGGTCACACTATTTTGCCTGTACCTTTCATACGGAACGACAAAGCGGAATAAACGGTGCAGGGGCCCGTCTTGAAATGGGAAAAGGGGCCTACGTGTGAGCGGGTGTGTCCTTTAATGGTGCTGTGTGAACTCCTTCGTGCTTAGTGGCTGCAGGATCAGATAAAGAACTAATGCTAAACTCTCATCCACCACCCGGGGTTAGTTTTCCAGTTAGCATGGGGCTGTCAGGGCTGGATGGGCCACTCCCTCAGCCCGACACACAAAAACAGGGCAGACCACACAGAGGAAATAAATACCGGAGCACAAACACACGGGTGTTACTCTGAGGGGAGTCCTGCTACTGACACTCCCTCCCTGTGACTCGCCTTTCCTTCAGAAGGATTCCGTTTGCAAACCCGCCCAGGGGAGGCCATCCAGATTCACCCAGATGCTGCAGGAATGTTTCTTCCCTTTGTGTGTCTCTGGTGTTTGTTTACACCTCGCTGCTGCCTCCGAGCAAGCAGACGGGTCTCCTCTTCTCCATTACCAATCTGACAAACAATGGGAGGCAGGTTGCCAAAACGCACCAAGTACAACAGCCCTGTTTGCGTCAGTGTGGCCGCTCCTTCCTCATTTCTGCTGTAGTAACAACTACACTCTCGTCAAATATACCGAATGAGGATCCAAAAGGGATCTCTTTACACAGATGGTTATTTAAGTATGACTTACATCCACACAAAACTGCTCTTATGCGAGACTGCAACATGAACTGCTTTCACTACTGTTTTCAGCTTACGTCACTAAAATACTCATTTGAAGTAGTTCTGGTTAAAAGCATTAGTCCCAGGCTTAATTGAGAATTAAATACAAACATGCATGTATTCACTGTTAGTATGAAAGGTGTTGGGATCCATTTAAGACACATATTTCTATGACAACAGGAATCAGAACAGACCACAATGTCACAGGTCGTATCTCCCGAGGGTCCATATGCTCAGGAACCATTAAGGAACAGAGCTTTACTGTTGTGACCAGTTGTTTTACACCTGTACTCACCAGACCAGCCTGGGCAAACAGCAGCTGGACTGCGGTCTTGCAGGCTCCTCTCCAGCTGGAGGGGCAGACTTTGTTGAGGACCTCAGTGACGGGAGAATCGTCTCTGGGGGTCACTCCGTTCTGGCCCAGCGCCTCCTTAATGAGCTGCAGCATCGTGTGCTGTGGAGAAAAAACACACGGGGCCATCAGCAAAGCAGTACGCAATTACTGTGTAATGATGTTACTAAGAAAAAAAAAAGAAAAAACGACATCACAAATCTGCTGAGGTAATTTCTTAAATCACAGTAATGACTTTGGGAGCAGGGCAGACTCAGGGGGAAAAACTTATTTTTTAACAGATAGGAAACTTTACCGTTTTCAGCTTGAGGTTTTCAGCGGCTGACTCGTTGAAGGACACTCCTTTGAGGAAATGTGAGCCGATCTGGACAGGGATGGTGGGCAGCTCGCACTGGATGGGCTGGGAGGTGGTCTGCATCCTGCCCGCCTGCTGGGCCTCCGCCTCACTGCAGCAGCTCTAGACACACACGATGCAGACCGATCAATATAAGAACAATTGTTGCACTTTGGACGTAATTAAAAAAACAAACAGTAAATGAAAACCAACCCAGATGTCATATTTTTAAGAAGCAATAAATGTTACATTGCATAATTTAAGTTTCCTTCCCTAATTATTCCAAGATTTTTCCTGACTTTCTGAAAGTGAACCCACCTGTAAGGCGGCCTCCACAGCTTTGGGGTTAAGATGAAAGCCGGCTTTCAATGCGTACTCACTATGGCCGAGGCTCTCTAGTGCTGCTTTATACGCCTAGAGATAGAGAGAAAACACAACTGGATATAGCATATAAATAATGTAATGTTAATACAGTTTTTATTAATTAACTTTCTCAGATACATAAAAAAGTAATAAAAGCAGAAGTGTATGTGTACTTTATTCTTAAAATATCAATCTACAAACCACTGGAACAACAGAGACAGCAGTTCCTGCTCTGGTCTTTGTGCCGGTACACACCTGTAAAGCATTGTCTATCTTCATGTTGAGCTCCTTCAGCTGGTGCTCAGGGATGGTGGGGTTGTTGGAGCAGAAGAGCTGCTGAACCTGGATGCCTGCCAGGCAGCCGTCCCGGCCCCGCTCTCTCAGCCTCGCCATGGCCTGAGGGCACAGCAGAGCGCTGAGTGTAAGCTGGTACACTTATGCAGCGAAATTTCAGAGAAATGCAAGACGTACTTGACAATGGTGCACTGCAAAAGGCTGGTGGACAGCATTTTCAAGGAGAAAAAAAAGGTAGATTTTTTCTGAATTTCTCACAAAAATAATTGAGCTACCCATTTTTGTATGATAAAAAGCACGTGTGCAGCTTCTGAAAAAGAGTCCCAGCCACCTTTCTCTGCCAAAAGGCCCCACCAGCACATTCTACCAGGGACTATGCGGGCCAGGCCTCCTCCAGGGCTTACAATCTGCACGCCAGGGCTTAAGAGATCAATCAACGCACTATTCTCCTCTCTGCCTCACTTTATACAACAAAGCTCAAAATGGGCCAGAGGGACTGATTAGGCTGAGGATTTGTTGGGTCCTGTTACAAAATAGCCTTTCTCACATGGGTTGCGTTGTGGACAAGGGTGCAGAACGTAACATAGCAGGATCACAGACAAACTGTAAATCAAACTGTAAATTGAGCCTGGAAATCATTAACGGCTCGCATTTCTCAGGAATGTTTCTCCTCACAAAGACAAACCCCATATTTTCATGGCCCCCGACCAGTATGTGGCTGCATACCTGAGCTGCACCTTTCCATGAGCGGGAGGCTTCCTCCAGCTCAGTGAGGGAGCCAAGGTTAGAGCTCTGGGAGCGGGCGTTGGCGCAGCGCTCCTGGGCCTGGGCGAGAGCCTCGGCCAGGCAGGACTGGGCCACGGGCTGGACCTTCTGCAGAGCCTGCGATAGAAACTGGAAATGGACCTGCATCACCGTGAGGAAGCACCGACCCAGCACCTGCAAGCAGACGAGGGAGATGTAAGGTCACAATGCTTAGGAATGCTTGCAGGCTCAGAAACTGACATGTGTGTCCACATACCAGAGTGGTTAGTAAACACTAGCACAATACAGCTTCCTAATTCCTCAAAATAATGACTGGCTGCCTCACCAGCAAATAAACCACGGCTCTGACATTGTGTAAATTTGCAGAACCACCAAAAGGACCCATGGACTAACAAGAAGACACAACACTTCAACCCTACTTAGAGCTTGTTATTATTTCCACACCTTAAGAGTACAGGACGTGGGGTTTGGCAGGAAAAGTGCAGCCATTTATGCCTAGTTCTGCACACATGTAAGAATAAACATTAAAGACTGCTTTATGCAAGTCAACAGTATGTGGTCTAAGTTTGGCCTTTCCCTTGGAACTAAGTGCAGTATATTAACTTTTTCCAACAGTACATTTTCATAAAACAAAAAGTTTGACTCATCTATGACATTTTGTTTTTACCAACAGATCACATGAACGATATCAGCAGCTTGTCCTCAGGCTACTCCTTAGAACAATGACAAAATGAATCATTAAAATAAGATTGGAGTTATGCTCCAACCAAAAGAGGCAATTAACACAATGGTAGTTTATCCAACAGCATCTCGTCTCATCTTCAACTGCTGATCAGGGTTGGGTCGCGGGGGCAAGAGCTCCAGCAGGAGAGCCACATCTACCAGCTCTGACTGGGGTATCCGACCCCTCCACCTAATCCTAGAACATTTGTCCACAACACTTTTTACCACAGCAAATACAGCAAAAGGAACACCGAGAGCCAAGGCATCAAGCAGAAATCTGAGAATTCAACACCTTTATAAATAAAACTTCTTGCCAGGGCAGATTTCAGCAAACTATGAGTGTGCGTTTTTAGTAAAGCAAGTGCTAAAAACAGACACAAAATGTCTGGGGAATGGAATGGGTCGGCATTTGCAAGAAAAAGTTAAGTTAAGTAGTACAACTACCATTGTCTTAATAAAGGCCACTTTTCACTTGACATTTACCTCCATATCACAGTAGCTCTGAGGATTTTCTTATCTTTACTTAAATTGAGCAGCAGCTGACTTAAAAGGACATGAAGGACATTAAATGACCCTAAAACAATCACAAACATCACATGTTTCAGGGCGTCCAACATCACTCCACAAGACTAGTGCGTGCTTTTGTTCGGAGAGAGAACATCCCAAGCTTAGAGGTTGTTGTTCAGCTCACAAAATAAGAGAACGGGACACCACATGGTCCTCAGCGGTCACAGGGTTTCCTTTTTCAGGTACCGCTGAAAATATCTCAAGGGGGAGGCTGAGTTATAAAGACAGTAATATGCTGCTGGCAGACAGGATCAACAGGACGCAGCAGCTCTCGTTCTCCAGCAAAGAAACCAAAACTTAACTGCAAAAAAAATAAATGTTCTCAAAGAAAATGAGATGGCAAATCCTTTTTGGAATAAGATAACCAGGCCTTAGACGCGTCGTTGGTTGTATCTCATTCTAATGTTCTCCCTTATTTATTTGGTTTAATTGTCAATGTATCATTAGAACAATGCACTCTGGGCGATCCCAAAACACCATAAACAATGACTCCAATGGTCCAAACAGGTACATTATTGTCCACTTGTTGTGTATGATCACTTCCAACCTTGCTGTACTTATAGCATTACGGGGCTGTTCAGTCTATTCACTATTTTTGTGGTAGCGTGTATAGAATCAGGACCATGTGATGCTTCGCCCTCTGCCTGCCATGGGGTGACTCGGAGAGGCCTGATAAACACAGGCTGCGCTCCAGGGCGCACAAGATGGGAAATTCCTGCCCCGCTGTTGACGTTGACGCGACTAATCACAACTCAACAGGGATTTAGTGTGTACGCCAAGCAGACAAATAACCGCGGACACATATAGTATGATAACGATGCAGGGACACAATACATAGAGCCAAATAAAGCAAACTTATATCATCTGCAGAGTTTCCTAAAGAAGATCACGAACCCAAGCTTACATTGGGATCAAATGGAACTCTGACCGTCAAAAGGTCGTCAACAAGCAAAGGGAAAAAAAAATAAAGGCCATGGCTGCCGCACAAGATAATGGATAACACATGTGATCGGCTACGCTGCACACAGTCATGGAAAATATGAGAAGAAACTGTACAGCCGGGCCAAGCAGACGTTGGGCCCTGTTCAGGCCCAAACAAGGCGAATCGTGAATCAATCAACATTTACACGTCTTTCTGAGAAGACGTTTAATACAAATCCAGTGAATCCAGGAGCGTGGTGTTCCTGAGACCTCGACCTCTTTAAGAGAAAGGGAGTGGGATGTTATAATAACCAGATGGTCAAGCTGTTCCGCTGATACGTGGAAATAAACAAAGAGCATACCTTCGTTGATTGATGGGAACGGTAATCTTTGTGTAAAAGGAAAGATCCAGGAGAAGGTCACAATGTCATGACCTCTGAATGACTTACAACTGGTCACTTCCATGTAATGGTTCACTACAAACGTGTGCTTTTAAGTATTTCTAGATTTAACCTCAGCTAGAGAAATTAAATGAAAACAGGTGCACAAGTATCGTTGAACCAACCTGTGCGCAGCAGCTACATAAGTCACTTTAAAAAGCAACATGTGGAATTTTTGAAACAGTAGTTTGTGGTCGTTTTTTATTTGACATGTCGAGAAGTTAAAATATAACTTGTGTTGGCTGATTCTTTGCGTTATTTCCTCTCTAGCTTTGTATTTTGACAACACACGAGATGTACATAATCCTGCAAAGCGGTTTTTAACAGCTGCGGACGAGAGCCTTGTTTTTCCAGTGTTCACTGCAGTTGGCTGGAAGGGGTCTCTGGTTGTGGGGACCTCGCTGTTTGCCTCTGGTCTTCGCTCTGTGGTTTCAACTTACAAGCACGGCAAACAGCCTCCAAACAAACCGTGACATTTTCCTGCATATTTGGCAGTGGAGTCACTCTGAGCCGGAGTGGGATTTGGAGAAAAAAAAGGCGGTCTGTTTTGCAGTCTGCACTGACCTTAACTTTTGGGGGCTCTTTGTTAAAAAAAGAAAAAAATGGGAGGGGTGGGAGGAAGGGTAAAAGAAAGAAAGAGGAGATGGAGATGTGAGCTGGGGAGGGGGGGGGGGGGGGGGGCTCGCATACCACAACTCCCCAAACACCGAAACGCATTTGGCCCTTTCTGAAGACCTCATAATACATCCAGCTGCCAAACAGCATTCCTCGACTCATGCAGACAAAGGAAAAGCCTGCTTACAGACACAAATGCGCCACAGTGTGAAGTATTTGATGAATTCACTGCACATATTCTAATAAGATAGGTACCCAGTTTAATCTGTACATACACATAGCCTCTACCAAAACAAAAGCTAATAGTGCAGATATTTAGCCATAATCAATGCTCTACAAGAGCTGAAACAAACCGGGGCACTAAATAACTCAAAATGATCAAGCCCGCTGCAGATGTTGGCTGCAACCATAGGTGCACTCAACTTTAATAGTTTTCCAATTCTATTTTTGATCCACTTCCCCCGCCACCTTATTTTACAACTCTTCACTTGTCAAACACGGCCCTAAAACTGTAAAAGCAACCAAACGCAAACACTGTGCGATTTAACCTCATTGTTGTTCACATGGCTCATTCAATTTCACTATGATATTATTGTGTACCTGCAGTATTTTCTCAGAGGGTAACACAACCAACACATTCAAAGAAGCCCACTGTGAAGCTTGAATACATGTCCTTCTCTGCTTTAACAAATGTACCCTTCATGCCTGGGGCCAGACGGCCGGTGTGAGGGCCAATCCGTGAGGTTTCAACTTTTACAGACTTGGACTTCCTCTAATATTCATTTGTGCTTAACCAAGACCACAGAGAGACAGTTTTACTGACTGCGGTGGAAAAGGGTTTCCTGTTTTGGGCTCAGTCACATCCACTGAGCCCTTCTGGTGTCACAGAGCATGAACCCACCTCCTGCTAGTGCGCATTACGGAAACACATAGGACTCTCGTTGCTCGTTGCAGTACATTGACTTGTTGTCACAGGTGACACCGAGTCAGATATCCTGCAGGATTTGTTCTTTGTCTTGAGTCTTAAACTGCTTCATAACTCAAGGAATTAAAAATGCTTGTGGAAAACAATTTGCAATGCCACACGGTGAGTGAAATTCAGAAGTCTGAATGGAAGCAATCAAGCAACAGGTGAAATTGTGGTTAAGATTTCATGCCAGAGGAGAAGTTTGATCGTAAAATGTGTGTGTGGCATTTGTTCAGCTAACATTTACATGCAAATGGTAATACTTTTATCTTACTTACTTAAATCAAATCTCCTGTGGAGATTGTGGTTTGTAGAGTGTCCTATATGTAGCCGTTGATGTGGACAGTGTCAGATTGACCTGTTTTATGTCTAAAAATGCAGCAAATACGCCTAGTTGTCATCTGCTTTTGAGACTCTCTATTTGTCATTAATTAATTAGATTATTCCAGACACTCAAGTCACATTGTGATTAAACTTGATTAGTTGGAAAGGTCTCCAACTAATTGAGGACGAGGGGCGAGCGGCACTGTTTATTAAAAGGAAGATAAATGAGCAGATGTAGTAATCATGAGTAAGGATGGGGTATAGGCTGTGGGCGGCCTGGGGGTGCCGTACAGCTGAAAATACAGCTACTTGATATTGATGGAGCCATATGAGAGATGGTCTCACTAATTCATGGTGATGCTTTCTCGAAAGCAACCGCTGTAAAGCAGCACGTCTTTTTAAATAATTATTTCCAGATCTTTTGCAGCTGCAGATTTCAGACTGATGCTGTGAGCTGAAATTAGCTAATGTTAAGAGAGCTGACTTCTTCAACATGAATGTTCCAACCTGGCCTCATGAGCCTCCTCACCTGGGTTTAAAGTGCGTTTGACACATGCCTGGATTTAGGCAGGAAATCTGTGGCAACTGTAGGATTACTACCCTGCTATTATTGTTGTTAAGGACTTCCAGTTCCCTCGGCGATAAAGGTCTGCTCTCTTTAATAATGTTCCAGATGAATTCTGTTGAGCAAGTGTATTTATGCAAGATGTAAGATAAAGACCCAGATCATGTGTAAACAGCAGGCTGCAATCAATTGGGACACACACACACACACACACACACACACACACACACACACACACACACACACACACACACACACACACACACACACACACACACACACACACACACACACACACACACACACACACACACACACACACACACACAGGAAAGATAAATCTTGATTAAAATGTTGTGGCAAAAGGCAAATTAAAGTTAAGTTTGATCAGAAAATATATATATATATATATATACACTCACCGGCCACTTTATTAGGTACACCTGTCCAACTGCTCGTTAACACTTAATTTCTAAGCAGCCAATCACATGGCGGCAACTCAGTGCATTTAGGCATGTAGACATTGTCAAGACAATCTCCTGCAGTTCAAACCGAGCATCAGTATGGGGAAGAAAGGTGATTTGAGTGACTTTGAACGTGGCATGATTGTTGGTGCCAGAAGGGCTGGTCTGAGTATTTCAGAAACTGCTAATCTACTGGGATTTTCACGCACAACCATCTCTAGGGTTTACAGAGAATGGTCCGAAAAAGAAAAAACATCCAGTGAGCGGCAGTTCTGTGGGCGGAAATGCCTTGTTGATGCCAGAGGTCAGAGGAGAATGGCCAGACTGGTTCGAGCTGATAGAAGGGCAACAGTGACTCAAATAACCACCCGTTACAACCAAGGTGGGCATAAGAGCATCTCTGAACGCACAGTACGTCGAACTTTGAGGCAGATGGGCTACAGCAGCAGAAGACCACACCGGGTGCCACTCCTTTCAGCTAAGAACAGGAAACTGAGGCTACAATTTGCACAAGCTCATCGAAATTGGACAATAGAAGATTGGAAAAACGTTGCCTGGTCTGATGAGTCTCGATTTCTGCTGCGACATTCGGATGGTAGGGTCAGAATTTGGCGTCTACAACATGAAAGCATGGATCCATCCTGCCTTGTATCAACGGTTCAGGCTGGTGGTGGTGGTGTCATGGTGTGGGGAATATTTTCTTGGCACTCTTTGGGCCCCTTGGTACCAATTGAGCATCGTTGCAACGCCACAGCCTACCTGAGTATTGTTGCTGACCATGTCCATCCCTTTATGACCACAATGTACCCAACTTCTGATGGCTACTTTCAGCAGGATAAAGCGCCATGTCATAAAGCTGGAATCATCTCAGACTGGTTTCTTGAACATGACAATGAGTTTGCTGTACTCAAATGGCCTCCACAATCACCAGATCTCAATCCAATAGAGCATCTTTGGGATGTGGTGGAACGGGAGATTCGCATCATGGATGTGCAGCCGACAAATCTGCGGCAACTGTGTGATGCCATCATGTCAATATGGACCAAACTCCCTGAGGAATGCTTCCAGCACCTTGTTGAATCTATGCCACGAAGAATTGAAGCAGTTCTGAAGGCAAAAGGGGGTCCAACCCGTTACAAGCATGGGGTACCTAATAAAGTGGCCGGTGAGTGTATATATATATATATATATATATATATATATAACCAGATCACAGCTGATCCTCCATAATCTCACATTGAAAAAAAAAAAAAACTCCACTACAACGTCTCACATTCTCTGCATCAGCAGATTCAGTGCTGTGGAAAGAGGGCGTGGTGTTCGCTGTAAAAAACGAGGACTTTTCTTCTCACATCCTCAGTGATTTTCACACCTCACCTTCGGATCCTGACACAGGCTTAACACTGGGTATGACAATCCTATTTGAGCCAGGAAACACTGATTCACGGGGCCTCCTGACAGAGAGCAGCCAAGCAGAAGACGAGTCATGGATAATTGAATATGAAAAAGTATTTGGTGCTCAACTTGCACGGTTGTGGCGCTTAACTGTTTCACTCTGGCGGGGGAAACTGACTGGAATCTAAAGCATTATCAAGTGACAGAGTCACTTTACTCAAGTCAATTAGGTGACACATAAAATGACATTAACGAGGTCCAGAGTGATCACATACCTCGACATCCTGCAGGCTGAAGTCGTTCTGGTCTTTAAAGTTGGCGGCCCCGGCGCTCAGCTCCATCAGCATCTTGGCGATTTCAGGCTTTATTGCAGCAGTCAGCCTGCTGGCCGCCTCCATGACGTGTTCCTGCACGTCCTTCAGTTGCATAGCTGCTTTGGAATAGTGAGAGTTCCTGAACACACTGCTGAACAGGTCTGTGAGGAAGGCGCTGGCCCGGCAGAACACGTTGAGGGCATCCAAATACTTGGAGATGCCTTGCTGGATGTCTGCGACGGCGGTGGTGGCGCCGGAGGGCGGTGCGTGGCGGCTGCCGGGCATGCCCACCCCGGTGCCGATGGGCGAGGAGGCTGAGCAAGAGGCGGCCAGGGAGGCGCTCAGGGTCCGGCTCAACTCAGGCATCTGGTACTGCTGGTGCTGTTGCACTTTCTGCTTGGACCCGCCGAGCAAAAAGCGACGCTTGTAGTCCATTTTACTTTCCAGCGCACTACAACAATACATATGTGGTGCAACAGCACCGGGAGCCGCTGTTTTAAGTTTTTTGTTTCCAACACGCAAACGAGGACCTGAAACTGTTCAAGTTACTCCGCCACCACCTGCCAGAGGCTCATCTCAGCGCGCCTTGTAGAGAGGCAGCACAGAATTGGGTGAGGTCAGAGATGGGAAGGGGTCAAAAAGACTGGCGGGCTAAGTGAAATGCCTACATGCAGCCCTGCTGCAGATATGTCAGGCCCAGCTCAAACGCAGCACAGTCACACCTTCAGAGTCTCTGTTTCCAGCTTCAGACTAAAGGGGGGAGGAAACGTCAAAAGCACTGCGTAATTTACTTATAGGAATACTGCTGTCAATTTTTAAAGTGCATCAACTTTCCTTCGAAATGGGGGAAAAAAAATCCTTCATACAGTATTTAGAGTATATACACACACACATATATATAAATTTATATCACACTGCACTCGTAAAAGTAGAAAATCCTATTAAAAGCTGAAAAATTAAAATAATGAAAAATGATGGTTAGGAAAATCAGACACTGATCAACAGCATGAGGGGAAATGACTAATCTTTTTTTTTTTAAATAACAAGTAAATGCTGGAATTGGAGGATGTGGCTTCTCGTACTCTGGCTGGTAGAGGAGCCGTGGGAGGGCAGACAGATCCAGTCTGTCTCAAAGCCTCTTCGCTAAGCAGGACTCTGCGGGCGGTCAGCGAGGGGTCGGCTGACGGCTACGTCTGCCTGTCTGAAGTCATCAGCAGCTTCCTGGTGTGTCCGCCCCCCCCCCCCCCCCACCCAACAACACTGGCTGAGGTAGATATTACTCACCGCGGAAACAAGTGTGCTTCCAGATCTCGCTGCTCTCCGCGGATGCAGATCAGAGCGACAAAAGCACAAATGTATCTGTAAGGCCTCTAGGTCATTTCCTAAGGAAGGAAAGGGAAGAGAGACACAGAAGAAAGGGTTAATGTAACGTCAAAGAGGAAGGATGAGCCACATTCCAACTGTTATTGTTACACCCAAAAACCAGGTGGATGCCATTTACTACTCAGAACTAGACCGATAAGATACACAGCTACTAAGCCTTATAAATTATAATATTATTGTATAAAAAAAAACTCATTACCTGATCAAACTGATGTAAGAAAGTTGACGATAATTTGTTCGGCAGTGAAGTGTAAGCTACACAATGACGGTAGTAGAGTTTAAGATCAATACACTAACGACATTAAAGCCAAAGTAAAAATGACGACGTTAATTTTATTTTTGGGAGGTATTACCTCAAACTGTCACTTTCCTGCTCTGGTTGGAAAAGGATGACATTTAGCCACATTTCTTGAAACTTGGTTGTAATATTATATCACTGTTTTGTAAAGAGCTGTGGTTTAAAGTTGGACATTTCTAGACGATTACTAACACTGGTCCTCGGAGAGCGTCTCTGAAAAGAATCGGTGGCAGTGTGTCTGGTTCGGCAGATCACAGCTGCAGAGAGTTTCATGCAAGAAGCCATTGTTAGAAGACACTGCAGGGTCTGTTGAGCTTAGTAGGAGTCACAAAACTGTCATTCAATTATGTCAAGTGTAGTTTGCCATTCAGCCTTTTCGCTTGATTATGATATGTTTACATTGTCCAGATCAAGGGCCCCTGACATCTCTTGCTAAGAGTAATCTCAGTCAAAGGCAGCATAATGTCAGAAAAATGCAAACCAACTCAAATGAACCTTCTGACAGCAGACAGAAAAATAAATACTACCTATAAAAGCCTCAGAATTATATTATATTCATTTTCCATTCAGCCAAAGGAAACACATTGAAGATTCAGCTTCAGTTTACTGTAGGCCAGTACTTGTATCTCACAAAGAAAACAGCCCAGCACTGAACCCGGTCCTTTGACGTGGAGGCCTGTGGCAGTGAAGTCAGTTGCCAGACACGCTGCTGATGAGACACCAAACATCAACACGGCGGACTAATCTGCACGATACAAAGCTCCCTACGCAGCGGGGCCATCATCCTGTCAAACATTCAGACTGTTATCTGGGAGCACCATGCCGCGCCAGCGTCTGTGTTTTGGGATGAGCGAGGGAGAAAGCCTCATTCTCCACACACCCCCCCCCCCCCCCCCCCCCACCGACCGGCAAACCTCAGTTACCAACAGAGGGACCTGCCGGACGCTAAAACAGCCCACCCTTATCTGTCCCTGACTCTGTAGAGACGGCGCCAATGGAAACTAGTGACCCACTAGTGAAGGCGCAGCGGGGATGTGCATCCCATTCTTTAACCCTTACGTTACAGGCTGGGGTCGTACAAGTCGCTCTGAGGCTCAGCAACTTGCTCACCCAAATGGTATTTTATCTTGCTGATGGGCCATGCAGCAACTCTTTTTCTGTGAGTGTACACACTTACACATTCCAGGGCATGATAGGGAGCCCCCGAGTATTAGTAGGAGTTGAGCATTAACTAGATTTGTACACTAGCGGTCGGCTGTGGGCTTATACTGGTACACTGGTTCAAAATATATCTGCATCCAACAGACCAGATCTATTCTGCTCCCAGAGCTGCATGTTTGGCATTTTTAGAGGTTGCCGACAGTTTATCAATGTTCGGCTTTGGGTGCGACGCTGCGCTCGTCACTGTCCACATTTTTACCCAGAGGCCTGCTGCTGTTTTACTGAGGACTTAACTTGCCTACTTGGTAATCGGTGGCCGTTTGGGGATCAGCTAAACTAGTGCAACAGTGCAGTCCTCTAAATCCCAGGGATTACAGGCACAGTGAGAACCTGCCAGGTGCCCCACTCTGTCCGCTAGTTGACACAGTTAATAGGATATGTACTCCTGCGAGGTAAACAGGAAACCTGAGCTGAGCTCGCCTGGGGAACGCCACTCTGCTTCTCACACACTCTCACACTGCTGGGACAATTAACAAGGACGAGCACAGAAAGACACGATGGGATGGAAACAATGAGAGTCAAGTTCTTTAGAAGAAGACTAACCGGTCAGCAGAGCCAACCGCAGGGAGTCAAACTGGACAACTTGCATTCAGCTGGTTTGTACATATAATCCAGGCTTACAAGCATCTTTGTAGTGGTGGACTATCATATTGTGTCTGGGTCATTTTTACATATTTACTAAACCACCTATTTCAGAATATGCATTGAGAAATTAAATATTGAACACGCTCACAGCCTGAAATAATTCAAACTAATTGAAATCAGCGAGAAGGTTGAATAATTCATCTTGGAGAAAACATTTTGCTTTTGTGTATGGTTAGCAGGGATATTATAAAAAGGCACAATTTGACATCTCTGGATTCAAAACATCTCGCATGGCTTCAAAAGGTTCTGTGGACTTTGACTTCTCTGAGAGGGAAAACTTCATTTTGGTTTGATGTAGATTTTTGCTCCACACTCCTCAGTGAATAACAAAAGCAGGAACTGATTAAGTGCAGTGAGTCACGATCCATTCAGCCCAAACAACAGAGCCAAATTACAACAGAGCCAGATTCTTTTTTTTTGGGGGGGGGGGGGGGGGGGCGGTTGCTTTGTTGGAGGTTGCTCCATGCAGATATAGAATATGTGTGTGTTAGTGGTCTACATTTCCTTCTTAGCCACAACATTATCTTGGACATAGAGGTCTTCCCAAGAGGCGCAGCAGACACGCCATCAATATTAATCAGGCCTGCTGGCTTCTCATTGCGCCTCCGTGGGCTGCCAGCTTCCTGCTGCAGGGCACACGGTATCAAAGTTGCACCCAAACAAACACATGTGATAGGAGAGCCCCCTTGGAGGCTACTGGACTTCCACTCACTGTACATGTCAGCTGCTCCGCTTCGGCAGGACGGCAGTTAAGGTTTCCTAGAGCAAGCGCTCTGACGCCAGTGACAGAAACGCCACATTAAAACACGCCGCTCGGTGGGGGCGGGGGGTGCGTAGTAAATCCCAGAATTAGCTGGTTTGTGCGAAACTCTGGGAGCGGGGGTCACCAAATGCAGCTTCCAAAAGGCAAGAGGGCCTTTTCAGTAGCGGCATCCAACAACAAGCCCAAAGATGTTTAACCCTGTTTTTACTTCGGGAAATCTAAAACCCCACCAAGAAACAACTATCAATGTCGGCTCTTTGCCCCAGAGCAGCTCCACACAGGTAGAAATGGACAGTGCTCAAAGGCACCGTCTTTGCAATAACTTTCGAAACTACAGCCATATTCCTGCAAATGTTCAAATCCGAAGTAGGTACTTTAATAGTTTGGGATGGGGCAGCTGTTACCCACACGGACAGCTACTTATCCATCTTCCACCGTCAGGAGAAAGCCACAGGCCCGACATCCACTCTCATGAAGTCTATTTCAGCCTGCACAGGCAAAACAGCTGCCCGACGGTCCACTCTGCACTGTTTTTAGAAACTCCAAAAAGGTTTGGCTCGGAGAAGAAGAAGAAAATATGCTCTCCCCTACATCTGTTGCCAATGAGGCAGAGGAATGCA
Source organism: Pungitius pungitius (assembly GCF_949316345.1). Lineage (NCBI taxonomy): Eukaryota > Metazoa > Chordata > Actinopteri > Perciformes > Gasterosteidae > Pungitius > Pungitius pungitius. Next base: position 7,892,522 of record NC_084903.1, read on the forward strand.
TTTCCCAAGAACGCTCTTAATGAGGGTTCAAACAAGCACAAAGAAGCAGGTCAGGCAGAAAGTAAAGACACATTTCTAAGCAGCCCCTTCATAATGGTGTGTATGAAAAATGATATATATATATATAAAAACAGATAAGCTAGTCAAGTCGGAGAGCTGATCAGCAGATGGGTGGAGGCGGTCGGTCCGAATGACAGGACAAGTGCCGTGAGCAACTGTGAGACAGGAGCTGAGTGAGGCTCCTCTTGCCCGCAGAACACAAGGAGAGTATTGTGGCAGGCCGTGGCGCGCGTGCGCACACACACACACACACACACACTTCTCCTGGTATTAAGTATTATTTTGTAGGCAGCTGAAGGTTTTCTGTGGTTTGAGGGTGATGTTTAGTGTTGATCCCAGATCCCATTTTGGAGTTGATTTTGTTCTGAGGGTTCAGAACTAAAGATACATTTACTTTAATACTCAAATATCATAACAAGTTATACACAGTTTCCTGTGAAAGAGCAAACAGTTTTGGGATATTAAACTTTTAGGTGTACAATAGTGTGTGTTCAGTGAGCCCCACGCTGGGACTCAACAAGCGAGACCTGCGAGGTCAGTTCCATTCATGAAAGACTGGGGGCAACCTGTGGGGATGAAAACGCTTCCCTCAGCCTATACTGAGCAGGCTGCAGACTGAGGTTGCAGCTTGTGCAGCATGCCAGCCACCAGGGCGCTGTATTTTTAGCCAGGACAAGGGTTAGAAAACACTCTTCCAATTTAGGCTCAATGAGATGAGATATGGAGGTGCCATAGAAGCCTGAAAGTGAGGGCTGGTTCACACAAACTTGTATTTCAACCCAAGTAAAAATCAAGGCAAAATATACCACAAAGAACTTGAAGTAATTGTCACAGAAACAAGCAACCCAGAAGAGAAACAAAGGTATCCATGATCAAAAAGGATTCTGGTTTTATTTTATCATCACCTTGCGATCGTGCACTGATGCAGCTCACTGGGAACATTTGCCTGAGGGGCAAATAGCTGACCACAGAATAAGTCAAAAATGGTTTCCATGGGGACGAGGGGGGAATTTCCTATGCAAAAAGTGTTTGTCAATCCACTAGCTGTTGCTCTATGCTCGAGGACCAACATCACCTTCAAGTAATCCAAGGAAACAGACTTGTTGGTTCAAGTGTGCAGAACGAGCTTGGCTAAGCAAGCAGTAGATGAAGCAGCAGTGGGCAAGAATAGATGTAGCGCTCAAACGTCCCCTGTGCCAGAAGAAACAGACCTCCGCCGCCCGACGCCCACCAGTGCAAATAGCGCTGTTAGCTTTGTGCATCCAAATGAAAATCCTGTCACACAATACAAACTCAAACAAGACCTCTCGAGGGCCGGCTCGACTTCTTGTAGCTGGCAACGATCAGACACGATGAGGGAACCTCATGCAGACCCGCCGTTGCATTTAACTCTTTGGCCACAGGTGGACAACAAGGCCTTACGATCAGAAAAAATAAAATCAAATAAGCATCAAAATATTGCATTGAAGTTTAACCCGTTTATAGTATGCTATCAAAGTACTTATTCTTAGTCATTAAAGTGAACCAAGATGTTGAAATATTCCTGACATATGCTTATGCAAGTATAACCGAGCCATAAATAACTATGAATATTCCTGTATGGTGGAGCTTAGTGGAAGCTATCCACCAGAGGTAACATTTAGCTTCCTGCCCTTTGCACCTGTTGTTCCTTTGATATCGTCTTAAGGGAGGCAGTTTTGTCAAGATTCAGGAGATTAAAAACCGCAAGCGACCAGAGCCAAACACGTGAAATAGAACAGAGAAACATCTCTGTACTACTCAGCTGTAGCTAAAACTGTGCAGCAAGAGAAACGTCAGAAAGCTCCTTTGTTGAAAGAAATAGCATTCAGCTCTATGAAGACAGTGTCAGAAGAGTACAGGAGAGGACTGTGCTCCACCCGAGGCAAGCGCAAACAGTCATCTTGTGACTGTATGTTGACTTCCTCACACATGCATCCGGCTCGGAAGAAGGAAAAGTGGCTCTCCTCACCATGTCACACAATCACATGTTGACAAATGATGCCAACAAAAGAAAGATGAAAATAACTGGAGCCTTTGTAGTAGTCCACAAACTTTGACCTACCGTTCGGTGACCCTGTCCGAATAACCTACTGAAAGAGTTTAAACACACACACACACGGGTACTCTGTAGAGCATAGCATGTGGTTTTTCTATGACCTAGCTGTGGCAGATACCAACACGTTGATTCATGGATGTTTGCATAAAGACTGTACCAGCTGCAGAACACAAAAAGGAAGGAAATTGGGATAACACGATTGCCTTCGTCAAGGTCTGAAATTACACTTTTTGGAAGACGCTAATGTCAAAGTCAAATTCTATTATCATCATTGACCTTCATAGGATCATACATCTGAAAACAACTCAAAACACTTTAAATGATTAAAAGTACAGACTGTCATATATGTTAAGTGTTAAAAATGTGCTGTACAAGGTGGAATAAACAAATGCATTACTCAAACCATGGTGTAAAACAAATATTAAGGCTATCAGGCGATTCGCAAAACTGAAATACCCAACTTTGTTTATATACTCCCCAGAAAATACGTTTGATTTGATGACAACGAGGCTAGATTTCAGATTCCAATTGCAAAGAGATTTGATGATTATACAAGATAGATAATGTTTCCTTCCGACCTCCAATGCGGGGAAACACTCTCAAATACTGACGAGGAGCGATCCAGTAGTTCTTCATCACCAAAACCCTACAGCTAGTCTTTCTCGACTTCCCTTCATACCCTCAGAACGACGCTGGGTGTGGAAACACGGAGACCTTTACACATCTGAGACCTCCATAGACGTGGGACGACGACACACTGACCCACGCCACTGTTACTTTACGGTGCACCGGCACAGGCCGGTTGCATCGCTCGGATGAGGTTTTTTAAACCCCTGATCACTATTCGGCAGGAAGGTGTGACGGAATCCCCGCAAGCGCACTTTGTCGGTTTCGTCGAAACTCCATGGCCATGCCGTGGGAACACTATGTCGCAGCTGTAAATACGGCCTTTTTTTGTTTAACTCCCTGAATGCCCGGTCCCCGGAAAGGCTCCCGTGCATCAACACAACACACGTTGTAAAGCGAAGTGACACGAAAACGTCACAACGCACAAAGACGGAAGATAGCCAGTAAGCGGCAGACCGGTTACGCTGCACCCGCGGATTTGACACTCGCCCACCGGCCACATAGAACAGAGTAGCCGCCTGTTAGCTAGCAAGCTATGGCACTTCCCCTGGAGCGCGAACACACACAAGGACACGCGCACACACACACGCTCTGCCGCCATCCGAGCCGCAAATCACGCCCTTGTCGTCCGCTTGTCTGACGTTAACCTGCATTCCTTGTTGTGCGGTATGCGGTTACAGCAGAGAGCGCGCGAGTCCGTTATCGGACATTGCAGTCAATTAAACCGGGTCGCCGCTAACGCCGAGGCTCGTTGACTCGCTCTTCCAGCCTCACCTGCGACGCGGTTATCCCTTGTCGAGACGTGAATCAAATCCGGAGCACCCGCCGACGGATGCGATCGAGTGGCAATGAAAACAGAAAACAACCGACACCGCCAATCGCTCCCCCTTCGCTAGCCTAGGCGGATGCGCTTCATTAGCAGACATAGAATTAGAATAGTATACCAAAATACATGGATGTAACCTTAGACGCAAAATAATGAAACGTCCTATGCATTTGCAGCCTCGCTCAAACATCTATTGGATTGGGGGGGGGGGGGGGTAAGGTTTAAAACAAGAAGGACGATTGAATTGTGTGTAAGTGAGGTAAGTCCGATAAAGGATGCATCGGTTTCCTCAGTTCTTCGCAGGCTAGCTATAAAGCTAAGCGAGCTAAGGCTAGCTGACTTGCTAGCTCTCTGCGACACGATTGGGAGCGCTCGCGGAAAGCACCAGCAAACGTAAGCGGCCAAATGGTACACATCATAAAGGTCAACAACAGTCGGCCCCACCGCAACCAATATAAAACCAAAACGCGTCCACAAAACACGACAAAAATGCCAATACACGTTAAGTTAATCACCACATCGCTTACCATCTCTGGGCATCCACCCTCTTGACAGCGAATCGCCTGCCTGTGTGAACAGCGTCAAGACAACGTCGATAAAAACTCCAACTTCCGGCGAAACCGTCGCAATAAAACCGCTATAGTTAGTACACGACACGTTTTTTAGTCAATATCCCAGTCTAAATTTGGTTGGATTGTGAACTTCGTTCAAATTAAATTGCCATTTTTATATAGACTAAAATAATTCAAAAAAATAATTTACAAATAATTACAAATTGAATAGGCTCACATGTAATAAATGACAAGGTTGTTAGATGGCTGTCCCTTTAATGGCAAGAGTTATAACATAAGGAAAGCTCTGTATTAGAATTTACATGATAGGGAAAGCATGCGATACTGGAATTGGTACTATGTGTATATCAAACGTGATATTTAATTTTATTTATTTATTTAATAATAATAGTCTTTTTTTGGTGTTATTTGGTACACAAGCAGCTGTAGACATCTAGAAAAGCAGGATCCTAAAGCAAAGCCTTTAACGTTTCTCTGTACCCCAGTTTTGTCTTAAAATAACAATAATTTAGTTGTGACGCAGTGACTAACATAATGACATGAAAGGTTTTAGTTGCATAAAGTCGTATTGGGGTGCCATTGACCAACCAATTGGCCGTTAACAAAGTTAACAAAAGTTTAAATAACGCCAAATCAGAGGATTTGTTTTCTTTATCCTCCTCTGGTAAAATTTGTTAAACCATATGCTGTTTGTATTTGTAATGAACCCCTCTGAGTATGCCTAAAAAAGAAGGATTGGTTCTCGTTAGATACTAGCTTTTCTCGCCCTCCAATGTTTGATGAAGAGCATTACACCCTGCACCACGTGTTTTTATTAAACGGTCGCTTGGAGGCGTTGAGGTCCACAAATTGCTGCGGCATGTAACCATTATTGTTGTCTGGGGTTCATTTCTATGGTGTAAAAGTTTGTAGCTAACGTGGATACCTAATCCATATTTGTCGTCTTCCCTTTTGTGTGTTGGCTGGTATGACAACCCCTAAATGGTAGATCATTACAATTAAAAAATAATACATTTAAATAAATCTAATAAATAATTCTCATAATAAAAATAAATGAATGAACAGCTTCCATTTAATTTAATCGTAATTATGTAAATATATCAATATATTACTTCAAATGTACCAATGTTGGTTTGCTTTTGACTTCAGAATTAGTATTTGAAGAATGCGCAAGAAAAATACAATAAAAAATAAAAATACATTTGAAAAGTTTATGTGTATTCAATAAGTAATGATTTATGACTGCTTGTTCACTTTTGCACCTTAGTCATTGCTGTTGACTTTTATTCAAATTCATGTCATCAGAAATGCAGCGAGTGTATTAATATGTAAAGCTACTGTGTGTCTTTCAGAAGGATTTAAAATGAGAATGATGAATGGTAGAGTGAACAATAGTACCGTCTGCACCGTTTGATGAACTACGTGCTGCTGAGGTGCTGCACCAATGACGCTCCCCTATCAACACTGTAACTGTGCAGGACAGTGTGGACGTGTGACATGCACACGCCCCACATATGGTGTGTCCCCTGTAGGAGGAGCATGAGTCGATCGGGTCTGGACGCCCTTGAAAAAAGCTCTCCCTGTGACTTGCTCGGCCCCACTCAGCCAGGCTAGTCGGACACAGCGCACTGCAGGAAGCCTCAACCGGACATTATGGGACTCACACAGGACCCCAACTTCCAAAAGCTGCAGGACTGGTACACAGCTCACGCTCTGAACCTCAACATCCGGCATATGTTTGAGGCTGACAAGGAGAGATTCAACAAGCTCAAGTATGCATCCTATCCAAAGTCTTTTATTGTGTTTTATTCTGTAAAATGCAGAATGCACCGCATCACGGCAGGAAGTAGACATTTCCTTTTGTCAGTCAACGAGCCGTGTTATTAGTGTGTCTGTTGGCAGTCAGGTTCACATGATAACGCTCTGGCCCACTCCTCTCTGTGTTTGGGCAGCCTCCAAATGAAAACTGAGGATGGAGACATTCTTCTGGATTACTCTAAGAATCTCATCACCGATGAAGTCATGAAGATGTTGGTTGATCTGGTAAATTTATCTTAATCACCTGCTGCTTTGAAATGCCAAATGTCTCAAGAGCTGTTCAGGGCAGCTCTGAGGAGTCAAATCCCATCCGTCTTTGCAGCAAGTTGGGGTCATCTGAAAGAGATTTGTGTCTTTTTGTGTTAAAATGTTGAATGCATTGACTGAAGAGGTTTTCTCATTCATTTGAATCTTACTCACACTTTTGACTTCATTCCATTTTGGACACTTGTCTGATATTTATTGTCTTTCTCAGGCTAAGTCCAGAGGCATCGAAGCTGCCAGAGAGAAGATGTTCGCTGGGGAGAAGATCAACTTCACTGAGGTGCAAGTGGCCGTCATTTATGTCAGCTGTGACTTGACTCAAAGCAGTGTTCACCTCTTGACATTTGGCGTGACAGAAAATCTCCATAGTTGTGTTTTTTTTACTCATCGAAGGATGAACACTGATTACAGAGAATGCAGCAGCTATATACTTTAACTACTTGATGAGCCACAAGTACTGAGGGCTGTGTGTGTCTGTGTGCGTCTTTTGTCCCGGTGCTGTGGATGTGAAGGGCCGCTCCGTGCTCCACGTGGCCCTGAGGAACCGCTCCAACACTCCTGTTGTGGTAGACGGCAAGGACGTCATGCCAGACGTCAACAGAGTTCTTGAGAAGATGAAGGGCTTCTGTCATGTGAGGGAAATGCAACGTCACATACTGTAGCTTTGATGCCCTGGAGTCTACAGGTTTCCCACTGGAATTGTTCCGTTGCAGAGAGTTCGCAGCGGTGAGTGGAAGGGCTTCACCGGAAAGGCCATCACCGATGTAGTCAATGTCGGCATCGGAGGATCTGACCTTGTGAGTGCTACTTCTGGAGAGATGTCGATGCATTCTGTTGCATAACATCTATGAGCCATATCGCGATGGACAGCTTTCACCACTTCACCCTTTTCCGGTCACATGGATTGTGTCATCTGAGCTTCCCTGTACAGCCGCAGTCTTACCTGATCTGAATTTATTCTTGAATTGTTTTGGCTGGCAGGGCCCCCTGATGGTGACTGAGGCCCTAAAACCTTACTCGAAGGGTGGCCCACGTGTGTGGTTTGTGTCGAATATTGACGGGACGCACATTTCCAAAACCCTGGCACAACTGAATGCTGAGACGACCCTCTTCATCGTCGCATCCAAGGTATCCTGTTTACACAAATCCTCAAGCAAATCTATACCGTTGGTTTAGTAGCATTATATAGTAATGCATGATTCTATTTGTATTTTGTCAATCTAATTCTGCATTCATAGACTTTCACCACACAAGAGACTATAACCAACGCTGAGTCAGCGAAAGCATGGTTCCTTGAGCAAGCCAAAGATGTGAGTATGCAGCGGCCTCGGACTGCAGCAACCTTTTGTTAGTTGGCCACTAATATTCCTCAATCACATCTTCTCTGTGCTTTGACAGAAATCTGCCGTTCCCAAGCACTTTGTGGCCCTTTCAACAAACGGAGTAAGTCACAAAACATAATTAAAACAGATTCAACCTTCTCTCTCTGTGCAGACATTGGATCCTAACTGTCCTGCTTTATCTGTGTCTCCCCCTCAGCCCAAAGTGAAGGACTTTGGCATTGACACAGAGAACATGTTTGAGTTCTGGGATGTGAGTGCTCCTTTATCCGCAGGCACGGGACCAGGGCCCTAGCTATAAATACATTTTGACCTGTGAAGTAGGTGGGACGGAAGCTCTGTTGGGCAGCTGCTGGGTAATCAGAAGCCCCTCTCTCCAGACACAGTTATTATTGGTAGCGACCTTTTCTCTTGCAGAGGTCACTGTAAAGGCTGAGGTGTATCAAAGGTCAGTGGGCTGCATTTGGTTTTCAGCTACAATATGCCCTTTACAGCAGAAGAAAATAGCTGCCAGGTTTTTTTTTTACAATTTACAAAGTTTACAGAGTGATCTGTCCCTGGGAGAGACAAAGCGAACTAGCAACAGGATTATTGCAATTGATCAAAGGCATCTTGATGCAGTGCATAGTGAACTGTGCTGCTCACGTCACTGATTATTAACAAACACGGGAAGCGTTTGATTAATTCCATTGAGGTTCTGCTTGCAGTTACCAGTACCTTCTGTTGTGTGCCAAGCTTGTTTCTTTTTCATTCAAATTTTGTGGAGTCTATTCAGTATTTTCTTTTTTCTTTCAGTGGGTTGGTGGTCGTTTCTCCTTGTGGTCTGCGATTGGAATGGCCATTGCCCTGCACATCGGTATGAACAGGGAAAACAATTATTTAGTTTATTTTTTACATTAAAGAAATTATCTGACTTTTGTGCATGCAAGTTGGATTATGAGGGCGACAAAGAATCTCTGTACAACATATCTTGTCACCCTCTAATTGCTATCGGGATATTTTGAGTCTGAACCACAGTGGTGCAATCAGCCCAACTGTTGAATTGATTATGCAATTCTTTCACATCTCTTCTACTTATCAGGCTACGACAACTATGAAAAGCTTCTTTCAGGAGCTCACTGGATGGTAAGTGCTGCAGAAAAAAACGATCCACACCAGCTTTTTTGGAGCAGAAATATAAAAAACACACAGATGTTAATTCGCCTCCCTTCCTCTCCTCCAGGACAACCACTTCCGCACCGCTCCTCTGGAGAAGAACGCTCCAGTCCTGCTGGCTCTGCTGGGCATCTGGTACATCAACTTCTTCCACGCTGAGACCCACGCCATGCTGCCCTACGACCAGTACATGCACCGCTTCACTGCCTACTTCCAACAGGTCTGCCCCCACAATCAAGTGCTATTTCATAATGTTAAATACATTTTCTAAACGGTGAAACCACTTGCTGAACACTATGACTTATGTGACCGCTTTGATGGATATCGGTTCTCTATAGGGTGACATGGAGTCAAACGGAAAGTACATCACTAAAGATGGAGCACGGGTAAACTACCACACTGGGCCAATAGTCTGGGGGGAACCAGGAACCAATGGGCAGCACGCCTTCTACCAGCTCATCCATCAGGGTAACGTCCCCAAAGATCCTCATTCAACCACAGAAACATTTTGCGGATTCAGTCAGAGATTTCAACCACCAGTGTTGTGTCCTTTGCTGGCAATAATGCTAGTTGGTTAGCCTCATGCCGTGTTATGTCACTAATGCACTCCAACTGTGTCCTCAGGAACACGCATGGTGCCTTGTGACTTCCTGATCCCAGCTCAGTCACAGCATCCCATCAGAGACAACCTGCACCATAAGGTATCCCTTGTATTTGAAGACTCTTTCTTCTAAAGCAACAGTGGTGTGCTCAGGAGTTTACGAATTGGTATATGGTGCTTTTCTTCTTTGATGCTGAGATGCTGCATTTCATTTTACAGCTTTTCTATACGCAGTATAAATCTAAAATGTAGTCTTTTACATTCACTGTATAATCACGCATATGGGACAACATCTTCTTATGACCTCTGTGGTTATTTTGAGATCTACATTGTGGAATTGTGATCCAAGCTACATTTTAGACTTCTGCACTGGTGTGGAGTTGTGTTAATCACCGGTATTGTAGCAATCAATTTGTTACAGCTCTGAAAGGCACCATGTGAACATGACTGTACTGCACTTGTATCTGAATGGGTCACATGTGTGGATGTAGATCCTGCTGGCTAACTTCCTGGCCCAGACAGAAGCTCTGATGAAGGGTAAGACCACAGAGGAGGCCAAGAACGAGCTGGAGGCCGGCGGCCTGAGTGGAGACGCTCTGGAGAAAATATTGCCACACAAAGTAAGTGGAATCAAGAAAAAAAATGCGCTGACAAGTGAGAATGAGCCTTCACAACAGCAACCGACGTTGGCCTACATTTGACTGGTCATTCACTCAAAACAAAGAAATCCCGATTGTTGTGCTACCAGAGTGAGGAAACAGAGGAGGCAGTGCCCCCCAGTGAGCATGAGTGAACACAGCTACCAAAACACTAATTAATTTAAAGCGGGTTGAATTATGACATTTCTGTCCTTTTCTGTCCGTTTAATAAAGGTGTTCCAAGGAAACAGACCAACCAACTCAATTATCTTCAACAAACTGAGCCCCTACATGCTTGGAGCTCTTATAGGTGAGAGCAAACCGGAATCAGAGACACTGATGATACTGTAAGGACAAATACATCATTTTATGGATATTTGGATTTATTTTGGAGGACACTGGTGAATGATGTAATGCACACACACTGAAAATAACCAGACAACGTTTGTTGGCCGCTACTGTTAGGCTTACTATTAATCTTACTGTAGTTTGATATTATTTTCTGTACAGCTCTGTTTTGTCTGTAATCCCATTGAATTATGTCGTAGTCATTTTTTGTTTATGTGTTTATGATTATTCTGTCTTGTTTTACAGCAATGTATGAGCACAAGATCTTCATTCAGGGTGTCATGTGGGAGATCAACAGCTTTGACCAGTGGGGGTGAGACCGTTTTATTCTACCAGCAGTCATAAAACACAGAGTCTTGGGTTTCACTCAGCACGAGCGTCATCCAGCTTCAATGTCGAGTTCAAACAGAATATATATATATATATATATATATATATATTAGACATGACAATATGCTCATTTTAAAATTGTAGCAGGAGTAATGTGGATAATCATGAGTAAATGAGTCACTGTGTATCAGGGAGTTGGCGAGAAGAAGCATTTTTTCCACACACGTACAGATGCTTTGTATCGTCTCTTTGTGTTTGATCCCTGAGCCCGTCGCCTCTCTCCTTCCCCGCCATGTTATTAGGGTCGAACTGGGCAAACAGCTCGCCAAGAAGATTGAGGCCGAACTCCAGGACAGCGCAGAGGTCCACTCCCACGACTCCTCCACCAACGGACTCATCAACTTCTTCAAGAATAACTTTGCCTGAGTTGAGGCCCCCAGCCGCCAACTTCCAAATCATTATCCATCAAATCAGCTCATGAGGAAGCTGGTCACTCCCACGCAGAGTCCAGCTGAGGCATTCTGAATGGTTTCACTCTCATTATGCATAAAGTTCTACAGTCCGTTTTTTTCTATGTTAGTTTGTTCACAAACGCGAAGGGCAAAAACCTGTGTATTTAAGTTGTGATATATAATATATGCCTTTACTGTCGCTTTGTCACACAAAATGTAGTTTCTGGAATAAATATATCCACACTGTTGTAATGTGCTGCGAAAAAAGCACGCGTTCTCTCAACCCCATCGCTGTGTGTGTGCAAAACATCACTAGATGGCATTGCAGTGCCAGATTATATATCGCAGGGAGCAAATCTGCCACCCAGTAATCCACCATTTATTCAGTGGAACAAGAATTTCAAAGTTCAATCCTTTTGTACAGTTCCTCCCCACAAATCCCCAGACACCACAGCATCCATTTAGAGAGAAAAACAAACAGCATCTGGACTGAAAGACAGTCCTTACTGGCACTACATTCACATTACAAATGCGTCAACTTAATTTGCTCAGTGCTTCAGTGAAACGCCTACACAGGATTTGTCTGTGAATTTCTCTAAAAATCATGAAATTACATATATACAATTTACGGGTCTATATCATCGAGATGCTACCAAAGGCAAGGCTCTAAATAAGATGAAACACATTCCACCAAGTTGTGTTGTACTCACACAAATAGAGTATGTGGACAAACAGAAAGTTAAAAAAAAGAAAACCCGCACTTCTATGCTGTTGCCAGGCAACAATACTTTACTTCAAATCTCCTTTTTTAAATCTCCAGCTCTGAAACAGGATACAGAAGAAGTGAGTTTGACTGAGGACACGGAGCCCACCTCGTCATTTTTAGCAGGTTGCAAATTATTAGTATAATGTTATTCAGTCTCAGATGCCACAAAGCATTCATCTTCTTTAGATATCTTGTGTCTTGTGCTCATTCAAGGGAACTTGATTTTGCAAATAGTGTCACAACACTAATTTAAACAGTCATCTGAAGCATGTATACAAACTTGTAGCTACTGACATTAACTTCAACCCACAGCTGACTTTCTTCCAGTTTGATCAAGGTGCAGTAGATTAAAATAAACAAGCAAGGCAACATGAGGAAACAAGTGACCGGGCCGAAGCTGAGCAGAGAGCATGAAAAAGGTTGTGTGCGCGTTCCTGAGATGTTTGTTCAACAATGGCGCTGCACACTCTCACATTCCTCTTCATGCTTTATTGGTTGGCCCTGTCAGTCATTTTTTTTCTCCCCAGCCTGATAAAAAGCTGCCTCCCCCCCAACCCCCCCCACCCCTTCCCATTCCTGGCAGGGTCCCAACCTACCTCCGAACTGAGGTTGCCACGGCGACGTCACCCCCTGCCACTTTGGACAGTGCTGCCCCAAGTTCATGTTGCTGTCTGACGAAGGGTAGGAGCAAAGTTTGAGGTTCTTCTGAACAGACTGACTGCACCAAGGAGCTTTTCTAGCTACAGCATTCGGATCATTTGCGTTCATCCAGAGCCAGAGCGCTGGAAGCCGCGACAGGGTCTGCATCTTTGCATGTGAACAAGTTCGGAAGCTCAGCTTCAATACAGAAGAGCAGCCTGCAGGTCCGTAGCTGGTTTTAATGCTCGCTTTAACTTGACTGGAATGCTTTTAATGTGCACGACCATCCGCCCCACCGAGGAACCTTTGGAGACCACAAACCAAACCCAGTGCATGATGGCAGATGGTCCTCATCTAGTCCCCATCTATTCCCCGGTCCGTATAGTCTAAGGCAGCCTTTGACAGCAGTGACACGAAAGCTCTGCAAAAAAAGGAGGAAAAAAAAAGCGTAGCTTTATATTTCCCACGACCACTGGAGTTGTGTAAAGATTAACTCAAGTACGTGGGCAGGGCTCGTAATGCTGCAGCATAAGAAGCCTGCAACAGTCCCATGTGGCTGCAGGGGGCTCCAGCTGACCCCTTGTTGCTCTGGCTCCATGCCCCCTCAATCACCCAACTCCTCCATCAACAAGTTTTTTTAAGATCCCCTTTTAGCTGCATCCATCTTCAAATGCATTGCTGTTGAGGTCCACCTTGAAAACATGATTAGTTGATTCCCCTTACAAGAAATACAACAAAAATGTGATCTACGACCTTAGTTCACTCGTTATTGCTTGTTGTTTGATGAATAGAAAAATGAAGCCCTCGCTTCCCTGAAAAATGGCTTTGAAAAATATTCTTAAGCAACAAAAACTATATCTGTTCATTTTTTTGCTTAAAAATATCACATGATAATATTAGCATGCTCTATATCAGAATAATTTCATTGAGATATGTCTGACCTCAAGGAAGAGTCAGACGTTTCAGAAATTAATCTCTGCCAAACTAGCAGACAGCTTGGCGCGATGGTCCTCATGGGACGCCTCTAGATCAGTTATCTTTTTGTCTTCACTGCCTCTCCTGAATCCTCAGAAATACAGATGTACAGACCAACATCTGGCTCCTATTCAGCTTCGCAATGTGAAAGGCAGAAGAAGAAAAAAAATACCAACACTCCCACGTTGATTTTGGCTCCTGCTGGTTTATTACGGTATGTTCACAATTTTTTTTCGATGAACAACGTTTTGCGGTTAAAATGACACATTTTTTGCCAAGCAGGCCAGAGTGTTTGTGTCAGCAGGGTTGTTTCGTGGAAGTGATTCAGCACATCAAAAATGAACAATAGAACACATTATTCAATCTTCTGAATAACATATGCATATGCAGACTTAATGACTCGTCGATCCCACTGGCTGTGTGACAGAGAGCCGGCATGATGCGATCGCAATGTATTCGGTAAATAGGGTTTTAAAAATTGATCCTACATTTCTCACATTGCAACTCGATGGCTTAATGTGTTAGGCCCTCAATTGCTGGTAATATCATTCAAGATGCACATCTGCAGTAATGTTAAAGTTTATCAAAGTATTGTTTAAGTCAGATTTAGTGGGGTCGGGTGAAATTATTTGCAGAGTTGAGCTGCCATATGTCAACTTAACAGTATCTTAAAAACAATTTGAAATATTTAAAACAAGCGATTTGTGAAGGTACAATCTGTCTGTTTTCTGTTTTGTGTGTGTTATGCTGTGCCACAAGGGAGTCTCACAGAACGTATTCAGAGCATCGAGTGGGATAGTTTTCATTAACCATCTCACAGAATCCCTCTTAATGTATATTTCTGTACATGAGAGCAAACTTTCAATTAAAACCACTTTGCCTTTTAATCAGTGATGAAACAGATCAGGGCAGAAAACAGGCAGCTCCATTTTTTTGGTTACAGGAAGGGGACAAAATGTCAGTAACCAAAGACGTTGGAGTGTATGCGGTAATCCTGCGGCGGGCATATTTTCCCTCCATTTCCTGGCAGCAGAGGGACCCGTGTGCTCCAGAGGGAAGGTGTTCTTTTGTGTGGTGGTAACAGAGCTCACCTCACAGCAGCTCCCCTGGGGCTCTGCTACCTCTACACACACACACACACACACACACACCTCCCTGAGTCACAGGGGCGAACCCTCACACACATAAAGGGCGCTTTGTGCCCCAACTCATGGAGCTGACAACCAACACCAGCGAGCTCCTCACACTGAACACCACTGTTTAGCTAACAGGAGAGCCCAGTCAGAGGACAGACCGCTTTTATGTGCGGCCACACAAAATGTAGCTGCATCTCCAACTATCTGTGTATCAGAGGCTTCTAAAAATGGGAAAAGTCATATTCAAAGGGGGAAGGCGGAGGTGCATTTTTAAAATTCTTTTTCAAGTTCTCTCCTCAGTGCAGGACGGTTTCCCTTGCCTCATTTCTCCTTCCCTCTTCTCACCTTTTCCTTTCACTTGTAAAGACATAGCCTACAGTCATCTGTGAGTCTCAAAGTATTTCCTAGAAATGAAAAGAGAGGATGACTCCATTTCTTGATATTTGAAAATTGAGCCAGGCAGCGGTAATTTGGAAAGCGACTTCCTCTTCTTTTTTAACCCGATCCACTCACCCGCAGGATGGGCATCATTTATAACTGTAAAAGATTATTAACATGTAATATGTGCTTCAAATGACTAATGTGAACCATCAGTGTCAGGCAGGGCGGAGAGTCCCCCACATCCCAGCCTGAGTGGATGTCAACATACAGCAGTATTTACGCACTTACTTTACTTAACTGACAACACTTGTTTAATGCAGCTACATGTAGGGATTGTCACGGTTTGGGTCTGCTTGTCTTATTTTGTAGCTTTCTTGTGTCTCGTGTCTCTGGGTAACTTCACTTCCTGTCCTGTGATTGCCTGATTGATTCCACCTGTGTCCAATCACCTGCACCTCCCTTGTGTATTTAAGCCCTGTGTGCCAGTTGTCCTTTGTCGCGTCATTGTCCATGTCTATGTGTCCCTTGCCGTTGGAGCACGTTATTGTTTTCTTGTCAAGATTAAAGAGCACGTTGTTCGAGAACCTCTGCATTTGAGTCCTGCTTCCGCCTGCTCCAGCACCGTTCGTGACAGAATGACGCGACCAAGGAAGGACTCAGCAGGGTTTTACCCTAATGATAAATATTTGGGAACTCGCCTTGCGTTTGGGGGACCACGGAGCATGCAGCAGGCTGCCCGGCGAAACACCGGCATGCCAGCGGACTCCTGGAGCGACCTGGGGCCTGACTACCTCGACGTAAGAAGCCCATTTTTTCAATGGAAGACTGATGTCGTTGTTGGCCCCAGGAGCTACCAGGAGGAATGCTTCAGGCTCCGGGACCTCCTCAATCCGAGGAGAAGGAGCCGACGAACCCCCGCAGTCCCGGCTCCCGACTCGGCCCCCAGATATCCGTTCCAGCCTGAGCGGGCCCCAAGACGCCCGTTTCAGCCTGAGCGGGCCCCAAGACGCCCGTTTCAGCCTGAGCGGGCCCCAAGACGCCCGTTTCAGCCTGAGCGGGCCCCAAGACGCCCGTTCCAGCCTGAGCGGGCCCCAAGACGCCCGTCTCCGCCCGTTCCGGCCCCCAGAGTCCAGTCTCCGCCCGTTCCGGCCCCCAGAGTCCAGTCTCCGCCCGTTCCGGCCCCCAGAGTCCAGTCTCCGCCCGTTCCGGCCCCCAGAGTCCAGTCTCCGCCCGTTCCGGCCCCCAGAGTCCAGTCTCCGCCCGTTCCGGCCCCCAGAGTCCAGTCTCCGCCCGTTCCGGCCCCCAGAGTCCAGTCTCCGCCCGTTCCGGCCCCCAGAGTCCAGTCTCCGCCCGTTCCGGCCCCCAGAGTCCAGTCTCCGCCCGTTCCGGCCCCCAGAGTCCAGTCTCCGCCCGTTCCGGCCCCCAGAGTCCAGTCTCCGCCCGTTCCGGCCCCCAGAGTCCAGTCTCCGCCCGTTCCGGCCCCCAGAGTCCAGTCTCCGCCCGTTCCGGCCCCCAGAGTCCAGTCTCCGCCCGTTCCGGCCCCCAGAGTCCAGTCTCCGCCCGTTCCGGCCCCCAGAGTCCAGTCTCCGCCCGTTCCGGCCCCCAGAGTCCAGTCTCCGCCCGTTCCGGCCCCCAGAGTCCAGTCTCCGCCCGTTCCGGCCCCCAGAGTCCAGTCTCCGCCCGTTCCGGCCCCCAGAGTCCAGTCTCCGCCCGTTCCGGCCCCCAGAGTCCAGTCTCCTGGCCCGTCCCCACGGCCCCTGATCGTGCCCCCTCCCTCCCATCCCTTGGTCCTCTCCCCCCCACCCCTGGGGGCCGTCTGGGATCCGGCCCTTGAGGGGGGGGTGGGGTCAGGGGTTGGGCCGCCGCACTGCTCGGCGCCCCCCGCCACGACGACGCCGGAGCCGCACTGCTCGGCGCCCCCCGCCACGACGACGCCGCAGCCGCACAGCTCGGCGCCCCCCGCCACGACGACGCCGCAGCCGCACAGCTCGGCGCCCCCCGCCACGACGACGCCGCAGCCGCACTGCTCGGCGCCCCCCGCCACGACGACGCCGGAGCCGCACTGCTCGGCGCCCCCCGCCACGACGACGCCGGAGCCGCACTGCTCGGCGCCCCCCTCCACGACGACGCCGCAGCCGCACAGCTCGGCGCCCCCCGCCACGACGACGCCGGAGCCGCACTGCTCGGCGCCCCCCGCCACGACGACGCCGCAGCCGCACTGCTCGGCGCCCCCCGCCACGACGACGCCGGAGCCGCACTGCTCGGCGCCCCCCGCCACGACGACCCCGGAGCCGCACTGCTCGGCGCCCCCCGCCACGACGACGCCGCAGCCGCACTGCTCGGCGCCCCCCGCCACGACGACGCCGGAGCCGCACTGCTCGGCGCCCCCCGCCACGACGACGCCGGAGCCGCACTGCTCGGCGCCCCCCGCCACGAGGCCCGGTCTCCGACCCGGCAGGCCCCCCGAGACCCTGAGGCCCGGTCTCCGACCCGGCAGGCCCCCCGAGACCCTGAGGCCCGGTCGCCGACCCGGCAGGCCCCCCGAGACCCTGAGGCCCGGTCGCCGACCCGGCAGGCCCCCCGAGACCCTGAGGCCCGTTCGCCGACCCGGCAGGCCCCCCGAGACCCTGAGGCCCGGTCGCCGACCCGGCAGGCCCCCGAGACCCTGAGGTCCGGCGGTCATCCCGGCCGGAGGGACCCGACCCCGTGCCGCCGACCCTTGGAGTCCCCTGGGCGGCCGGGGGTTGTCGGGTTCCCCGCCCTCCCCCCCTTGTCTGTTTTTCTGGGTTCCACCCTCCTTTAGGACCGTCTGGAATTCGGTCCTTGAGGGGGGGGTTCTGTCACGGTTTGGGTCTGCTTGTCTTATTTTGTAGCTTTCTTGTGTCTCGTGTCTCTGGGTAACTTCACTTCCTGTCCTGTGATTGCCTGATTGATTCCACCTGTGTCCAATCACCTGCACCTCCCTTGTGTATTTAAGCCCTGTGTGCCAGTTGTCCTTTGTCGCGTCATTGTCCATGTCTATGTGTCCCTTGCCGTTGGAGCACGTTATTGTTTTCTTGTCAAGATTAAAGAGCACGTTGTTCGAGAACCTCTGCATTTGAGTCCTGCTTCCGCCTGCTCCAGCACCGTTCGTGACAGGGATGCTCTGTGGGAGTCAGTAGAGACTTAAAGCGGAGCTAATGAGACACATTGTTGGACTTGTCACTGTCATATTTGACATTAAGAAAACATTTCCTGTGATCGACCTACTTTATACTGCAATCAGGCTGAATGTTGTAGAATACAGCAGCGCGTGGTTGCAGTCTCCTCATTCATCTCAACAGCGTTATTCAAGTAGTAAAACATCAAGGAAAGATTGAAGGAGACAAGTTAAATAATACTGTGACGTAAGTTACAGTTGCCGAAATCTGAAGGTTTTTCCAAAAATAGTTGATCCAACTGCTTTATTGTGTCAAATAATAGTCAAGTAATTTCATGGTTAAATTCTGGGCTTGTTTTGTAACTAAAAAGTTCACCAAATTCCACAGACATTCCCAAAGTATCAGCTTATCATGTGTGGTATTTACAAGGTTTATATGCTGAAAATCACTTACTAAAAGGGTACAAAAAAAGATGCACTCAGTATTTGCGATCTCTAAACTTTCTGTGATAAAGGGTTTCTGATGGTCTTATTGTTTGGTAATGTGGGTGTTGTGAAGCCTTTTGAGACATTAAAGACTTTATAAATACATTTGACTCGCCTGGTCTAATTGGAATATTTCAAAACCGCCAGATTGAAGCCACATTAAAGGATCCGCGTGATGGCGGCCAGCGTGATCCAACCGCTATCCAGTGACCCTTGAACCATCATATTAGTGACACGCGTGAAGACATTAAGAGATACAGAGAAATAGTTGAGTGTAGTCGGAGTGAGTAGAGGAGATGGGATGTGACTTCCATAAAAACCAGCCGGCCGTGGGAAAACCGCTCACAGTACATGTGGTCAAACCGTGGTTGCAGGATATTGCACAGATCACTGAATAACTGCAACACTCCTAATCCCTTTACTACCGCTGCACACCTCAAATACTGTATGTGAAGCACGAAACTGGTCAGTGAGGATTTATCTTGACAGCAGTATTTTAAAACTGGGTGTGATTTTGCAGAGACGGATTCCATACTGATAAAGAAAAACTAGAACTCCAGATTGACAACAACAAAACTACTAAGAGAACTACTAAAAAAACAGAAAAAAACTTTTTTTGCAGTTAGCTACAAAACCACTTTATTGAAAAAGCAGATTAGGTCATCTACAGTTAAATGATATGTCCCAATTTTTAATACATTAAATAACTTTTTTCATGTTTAGATAAATAGATCTAGTTTCCTTTTTTATGAACCATCTAGGTAATCAAAACACTTAGAAATACAAAAGATGTGTGACAGATGTGCGTGTTGGAACTACCAGTAGGAGAAGAAGAGGTCTTCTCTTTCCAAGTGACATTTGACAGAAAAATAAAATACAAAACTAGCCTCTTTATGTACAGGGTAACTAGCTGTGTGCTATGCAAAATAAACTCAAGTAGTACATTTTAACAGGGTGAATTAATTATATTTAAAAAGGGGATACACTCTGCTCTTGTTAAGTCTTTCTTGGAGGTTGATAGTGTGCAGACAAGTCAAAATAAAAATAAAAACCTAATTCTTCAAGTATAGCACACATTACTTGATGAGAAGCCTCATAAAGAATTGAGGTTGTTCAAATGAAATAGGGAATGTCTCAAATACTCAGTCCTTTTTGTTTACAAATACACACTAATCATTATTACATTGACTGAATCTCATTACATCAGGTTACATCAAAAAAGCACTTCCTGCTTATGGTGACCCCCACCGCCTTCAGGCTATGCTTTTGACACATTCAGTAGTATTTATTCAGAACTGCTTGTACAGTAATGCAGTACGATGCACAGCGAGTGTTTTGCATATAATACTTGGTGTTTGCTTTATTCTAGTGTGAACACCTGATTGGTGGAGTTTGCTACAGGCAAAGGATGAAATATCATCAACTGGAACACACCGCCACCACGATGCTGGGCAGATGTTCAAACAAACACCAAGAATTAGACACAGACATCTGGAGGGAGGTGGTCATCACTAACAGAGAGAGCAGGTATTTCTGTTGCTGCACTGCCCGGCAAACACAGTGACGTGGATGTGCCGTGGCCCTGCCATTAACACACACACACACACACACACACACACTCCGAGGGAAACATTAGGCGGACTCCCTAAAAATGCCGGCGGGACCTGCAGCTCCAGGGTTTTCATGGTCCTCCTCCCACGACAGAACAAACCAGACACACACACACGCACACACACACACACACACACACACACACACACACACTGTTTCGTCTTAAGGCTTGCGGCTTCTTGCAGCTCTCAGTGCTCAAATGACAATAAACAGTGTCTGCAAAGCTTTCAGGGAAACAGTGTCGAGCAAAAGGACTTCTCAAATAAATCGTTCAATTAGTTTTATTCCTCTTTGAGTACCAGATGGTCCGCATGCAGACGGTGTTGTTTGTCAGAACATTTTGAAGATGAAATGAGTTTTATTCCTCTGATGAGACGCTTGGTCCACACAAGGGGTTTTCTATTTGTCCTAGAGCCACAAAACTCTTTGTTATATTTTGAACATGCAGATGTTTGGTCAGATCCTTTCCAATCAGGGTTCCTATATGACTTTGTATAGTTTGCATTTTCTCTGTCCTTAGCTAACATTTGGTTCCTATGAAGGGTGACTTAGTGTGATACCCCCGGGCCTAAATCTCACCAATTAAAGACCCATTTCTAGCTAAAAGCTCAGATTTTAGGATTAGGTCTAAATCGTAATCCTAGAGCTCTGTGTGAAAAGTTACCTCGATTGAATATCTAAAAATTCTATAGTCTATAAATGCATAGTCACATCTTTGGGTTTAGGGTAAGAAAAAATATAGCTTTATTGCTTCAATTAAGGCCACGAGAGAATGCTGGTATCAATTATTGCAGACAATCAGGGTGATCAAGATTTTTTCGACCCACTTTAGTAATTTATACTGACAATAAATTCACTGTTTGACCTGATGTATAACTAAAGACGGTGGAATTTAAAGTATGCACTGTTGGTGTGTTACAGCTCTCTACAGTCAGTTGAAAGAGGAAACAAATACATCTGTTGCCAACAACCTGATAGAGGAACCACACATTTGGTACTCAAAGTTGAAATAAATAATTGAAAGTGAATACTGTTTGATCTTACCAGTGGATCTGTGACCCAGTGACGGACACAAAGGGGCTCTGTGTCATCGAGCAGAAATGACTACATCTATGACCTTATGTGGAAAACCGTTGTAAAATATATTTTCATATATAAAAGCCATTCTATGTGCATCTAAAATTGTCTTTATCCGTCATAACATAATCATTAATTAAGACACTGGTTGTGAATCTCTCGAGGTCTCATTTAAGACTTCTCAGTGGAATGTCAGTCGGTTCTCTCTTGTGGTGCTACGGTACATGTGTTATTTCAGAGGGAGGGGGGGGGGGGGGGGGGTTGCAGGTTTTTTTCTCACAGACCTGACTTGTGCCGCTGCGTGTCCTTTGCATAGCCTTCAGCATGACTACAATTCAGTGTTAGAAGCTGCACAGAGACACCCTGCTCTGAAGGCACAGCGCGCCCCTCCCTGGGTCCTGTCCTGTCCGGTCCAGCTAGCACTGGGAATGTAGTCGGTCCCGCCGCCCCCCCCCCCCCCCCCCCCCCCCTTGCTGACGCTGGCGTCAGTGAGGGTCCTCGCTCGTGACAGCGCTGCTGGATTCGTGGCGGTCATTCCTGCGTCAGTCAGAGCGCAGGAATGAAAAACAAAGAAAGGAGGAGAGGGAAAAGCACATAGATGGATGAGTTTGCGTCCTCTCCTCTTGGCCCAAACCCTAATGCCCCCTCCCCCCCGCTGATGAATGCGTTGGGGTCAGGCTGTGTGACGTCAGCGGGGGCCTCTGGGCTGGCTTTCAGGGTTAGGGCACCCAAGGGAAAGGGAGAGGAAAGGACCGCTGATGGAGAAAGAGGAGGAGGAGGAGAGGGACCCCCCCCCACTTCCCTCCTCCCCATCATGTGACAGCGGCGCTTGTGGTGTGCCGGCCCACGCCCCGGATGGCCACACAGAGACGTCCCTGTAGCTGCTGGAGAAAGGGGGCGTTGGGGGGTGAAGGCCATTCTTTCCTCAGTGCTGGATGTCTCAGATCACCTGGGAGGCAGGGCTACGGTTGCTGCCCCCTGCCCCCTCCCTCTTCATAGCTCGGTGACATGGAGAGGGTAGCTGGGGGGCAGGTGGGCGGGGACCTGCGACTGGAGCCGGTGGATGTGGCAGCCGTGGCAGAGCAGGTGGCTCTCCAGAGGATAACAGCGGTGGCCCTCTTCGTCGTTCAGCTGGAGGCCGCAGTCCTAAGAGACCCGGAGGAACACCATTAACACCAAGAGCTAAATGTGTGCGACCTTCGTCGCAAAAACCCATTTGATGGAATAGAAATGGCATATTAGAGATGGCATATTTTTTTAAATAGGCTTCTAGCTAGGTGAGATGGACAGCTGTCACACCTGTCGGCTGTTTCTCCCTCGGTTTCCAGTCCTGCCGCTAAGCGCTCGACCCAGAGAAAGGAAATTAACATTCGTACAGAGCTGTTCTATCGGACCGTAGCATGAGAGGTTGTTCCCTTCAGCCCGTATTCAAATTCTGAATTCTGATCCAGTTCCTCTCATACAAGCTCTCGTCTTGTGTATTCTTTAGGTGTTTCCCTTTAATGTCTGTGTCGGCACATGTGTTTAGAAACACAACCGATTCCATACGAGTACATACACCTAAATTCTGCACACATAAGAAATAAACGAGTGTCTGCAGGAGAGAATTACATAATCCTGCCCTCACTCGCGCACCAGCCTCTGGATAAAAAGGTGAAAATACATGTATTATAAATGAGTTTGTGAATCAGTACTGCTGTGTCTCCTTAAAAAACTGTTGGCCAAATAAATTGCTGGAAAACTTAATAATAGTTCCCGGGCACCTCTAGTGTGACAGAATGTGAAAGACTTTTCTTTCCAATATGTGATAAATTTACTATCAGGCTGCCGCAGCTCTGGACTTTGCCCTCCCTCTGTCCACGAGTCCCTCTCTCCACAACTCTGCTGAATTATTACCCGCTGCTTACACAACAACTCGATAGAAGCGGGATGTCAGCCAGTCACAGACGTTGGTCTGATCCGTCCTTATAAATACAGTATCAACACCTCATGAGGGACATGCTCAGTCATTGCATGGTGGAGCGAAATATTTGTTTGATCAACTAAACCTCTCTGTCACACTTGAACAAAGACTTTAGACTGGGATGACTGGGATTTCACAAGTCTGGCTTGAGCAACACGTCCCCAGCTGAGTTCAGGGCTGAGCGCTGGAATGTGCTTCGTCAATGAGTCACATCGTTGAGCCGTAACCTTGGGCCGGTATCCGTCTGTGTGTTTTTCTGTATGTGTGTGTGTCTCATTCATTCACTACGACTGCAGCAGTGACTCATGCTCGCCGGGCATGAAACAAGTCTGAAGACTAGTCTCGTCCCACCATTTGCAGCTGTTACCCGGCTTCATTGTGTCTGTGGGCCGGAGTGGGTGAGCAAGGGAATGCGTGTCTTTTACAACGGACTGAAACACACACTATTACTCATACCCTGTGTGTGTGTGTGTCTGTGAGGAGTTCTGAGTGCAGGCAGGAGGAGCGTCTCACCTCACAGTGGTAACACTCCACATGGTAGTCCTTGTCCATTGAAACGACCCGGATGGTTTCCTCGGAGCCCTGCGTGGACAAGCACACGGTCAGACTCTAGTGTCTCACACACACGCACGTAGACGGCATTGTTCGTTTGGTCGGTCAATAAGCCATGAGAAACCCAACAGATGTTTGAGATATGTGCAAACTGATATTAGATCAGTCCCTCACCTGGGCTGGGAGGATTGGCTGGTTGCAGGAGGCACACTTGGGAGCAAACACCCTGTCACACAAGAGATAACAATTAGCAATTTGAAAATGTCTCCAGTCTCCTGTGAAGTGCAAATCAGTTGACATCCCAATAATTATTTTACAAAAGGAAAACTAGCACAGACTAGCACAGTGTTTCCCTTTAATTACCCACAGTCTGGGTAGACCCGCCACATTTTTTTAATGTACGGACAATATTTTAAACTGGGATATAAGTCAACAGGTCAGGGCTGGAGGATCTGCTTTTGGAATCTCTGCTAATTCTTAAAAGGTTCACGGCTCCTTAAGCCGTGGACTTGGAGGGGTTGGCTGGCCGTGCAGCGACGGATGGGGACCCCTGGACTTAGCGTGAGTGTTAACCGGGGCAGACGGCCCACAGTGTGGTAGGGTTGGCTTTACCACTCATATCCATGAGTTATTTCATCAAGTTTGCAGAGCAGGGAGCTGTTCTCCTTACGTGTGATAGTCTTTGACACAGTAGATGTTGTTCTCAACGTCCACGGTGAAAGGCACTCCATCTAGACCCTCTTTACACACCACGCAGCGGAAACATCCGGGATGGTACGACTTGCCCAGAGCCTGGAGGATCTAGACGCCCACACACACACACACACAAAGCATAAAATACACACAGAGGAGATAACAGTGAGACTTAGGAGGGAGGCCAGGGTGAGATTTTATGAATGCAACATATCAGGGTAGATTTGAAATATTACACATCTGTTCACACTGTCATGCTTCACATGCTCTGTTGGATAAAGCCCCTACCATCTCCATGATGAGGTGACCACACACAAAACACTTCTCGGCCGTTTGCTGGAAACCGGAGTACTGAAAGACAAGACAAAGGGCTTGTTAGCTTCAGCAGAACATGTTAGGGCATCTTCTGTTGCCATGCAATCAGTTGGACGGCTTCACCCCTGATGCATGAGCGTCTTTCAGTCCAGCCCAGCTATAGAGGGTGCTGCTGCTCTCTTTAAGAGAGCATGAAAAAGCTTTCGTTCACAATTCGTTTGCCTCCGAGCCGACTTAAAGCTGTGACCGGTGGCGTCTCATTTGTTCTCTACCTTTCCATAGCTGCCGTTTTTTTGCTCAAGGCCCTCCAGTAAATTGCCAATGTTGACTCTATCCACATTTGGGAAAGTGCCACGTGTTTGTTGGCCAGAGAGCATCTCCGCTGGACTCACTGCGAAGGGCCTTCTGTGTGTTACAGGAACCGAAACACCCAGCGTCACACCAGTAGCTCCTTTCCCTTAAACCCAGATAAGAAGGGGATAATGACGGAGACCATCTGCATCCCACAACCCCCCCTCAGAGGGTGGTGACCTGTTGACTCGTGTGGGTGGGGGGGGATGAGGCCACCAGGTGAAGGTGGGAGGTGGTAAGGGGCAGGCTGCCCCCTGCCCTGACATCTCCCCTCCAGATCTGCCATCTGCCACCACCTCCCTCCCACCCTCGAGACACCCCTGTGGTGACGAGGCAGACTAGTAAAGTCTTGTATCAATGGGGGGGGGGGGGGGGGGGCAAAAGAAGATTAGTGACCATCTCACCACCAGCATCAGTTTATCGCTAACGGGCGGTGACTGTCCAATGCAAAACAGGAATTAAAGCATTTCCCCGACAGATAAGCAGGTTGGACTCTAAGGGGAAGCTGCCGATAAACAGGAAGTACGACAATGTTATGATGAAAAAAAACGGCTTATGTTACAGTTCCTGTAAGTTCCTTCCCCCATGTCGGGAAACATCAATCCCTGTCCCATTGTACACTCCTTGGTCTTAATAACAGAAATTTCCACCGTCCGTCTACATTAAACTTAAAATTACAACGTTTCCTCGAAAGCAGGCCACGTGTCTGACAGTTAACCTGAAGCAGATGGACCAGGGGCCTGAGAGCTACAGCTGTCGTCCTCCTCGCTTAATTGTAGGCGCTGAGGAGCAGCTCGTGGGGTAATTGAGCTCCTCGGGGAAATAGGGGGAAATTAGTGTGAATTGGAGGGGCGGTGCTGAACTCCTAATTACAGCTGCCAGATCTTTTTCCTATGGAGATCTATAGAAATGTAGCCGGAGATTTTAATCCACTCGCTCTCCGCTCCGCCCAGCCGCCTGTCAGCCCAGCGCGAGGCCTCGGCACGGCGCTACCGGCTGACCATCGCACAACCGAATCACTAACCACCAACACACAGGAGACTCACCAGGAAATCCTCCTCGCAGTACACCTTCCCGTTGACGTTGTAGAAGGCTTTCCCTCGCAGCCGCCGTCCTAAAAACAAAGGGAGAAAAAAAACACGAGATCTGCCGTAGATGTGTGGCTTGTGTGCAGAAAGGCCTTTTCTTCACTTTCTTCACAAAAAACAGGTGGTAAATGAATTAAGTGGCAACCTCTTCTGTTCCATCACAAGCAACGGCAAAACCAATGACAAAAGAGAACATATTGACTGATAACAAGCGAGCTAAGCTAACAAGCTTTCTTTACCTTGGCTTTACCTCAGCTTTCTTCAACAACCTTTTACTCGACGAAATGAGGTGAACAAAAGAACAATTGCTACAACACCTCTCAAGCCTCTCCTCCCAAATATCGTAGAACACGCAGATTAATTTTGCTGAATCACATTCTGCTGTGAGAAGGCCCAAAGGAAAATGCTGTTGTTGCTGATTGGAAGCCACGTCCCGAAAGCTGTCCCAGGAGAGAGTGAGCTGCACGTTAAAAACACCCACCAGGCGGATGAATACATTATAGAAGACACAGCTTTGGATATTTATCTAATGCAGTGCAATCCAATCATTCGCTAGCCGGTGTGCCTTCATCTCTTTGCTTGACAACCTCAAAGGAACGTCAGTGTAGAGCAGATGGCCGGCCGCAGGTCACCGATATCTTGCCCGTGCCTCCGTTTAATTACTTTGAGCATTGATCCCAAAAGAATCCCATTCACAAACCATGCACAATCAATACAGCAGACTGCTTTTAAAACCTCCCCCCAAAGATCGGTCTTCATCCCGTCCCCCCGCCATTGTGCGCTGTACAGATAAACAACAGCAGGCCGAAGGCAGGATGTCCCTAACTGTGACAAACGAGTTGACGCGATTAATCCAATAGCACACGGAAATGGATCGATTTCATCAATCTTTGAGATACACCAAACTATTACTGCTACTTCTGGCTTGGCGGCTGATGAATCCACTTTAAGACGTTACTTCGGTGGTCTTAAACATCAAGACCGCAGAGAGCCTCTACATCTTCCGTCGAAAACTCAAGACACACCTTTTTAGACTCTACCTTGACTAAAACACTAGCAAACCGTAGCACTAACAAATGGTAGCACTTAAATTGTACTTATAATGGCACTTTTCTATAACATGTTTTGTAACTGCTTATTTGATGAAAAATGTACTTTCTTGTTACTTGTTCTTCTGAGTTTGTATCTATGTGGAAATGCACTTATTGTACGTCGCTTTGGATAAAAGCGTCAGCTAAATGACATGTAATGTAATGTAATGTAATGTAATGTAAACATCCCGAGTCCCGTCAAAAGTTGCAGTCCTACATCTTGCAAACACGGGCCGCGCCTCGGGTCCAGGTTCTGCATGCTGCGTTTCCAGCTCGGAGCGCCAGGGCTGAATTCCTCCAAGCGAGTCTTCATTCATCATATTCTGCTGTGGTGCTGGCTTCTGCAGCCCCCTGCCATGCACCCCTCACAGCCCGCCCATTCAAATTCACTTAACAGCAGCCGTGTCTCTCTGGCAGCGCGATGACTTCACCCGGCTTTGGCAGACCAAGCGCATGGATCTCATAAATCTGTTGGATTAGTCAGATTTAATTGTCGTCCCGACCCACCACTGGTTTTTATGGGTGTCCCAGCATGGTAACAGCACGGGAGGGGAGAGACGTGACCCTCTCCCACCACCCCCCCCCCCCCTTCCCTCTTTTTTTTAACATTGGAAGTATATTTCACACATGAACCCAGTGATACAACGCTGGGAGGCGGCAATACATTAACACCCACATAAACGGCTGCAGCGGCCGAGGAATGCCGTCCACACAATAGGTGAGGCCTTTAAGACTTTGTCAATTAGCATTTTGGTAGCATGGAGGCAGGGGAGAGGAAAGAAGAGGAAAGCGGGACTGTGGAAGAACTCCGTGTGAAGCATCCCTTGAGAGACAGTTTCTTCAAAAGCACAGACGTTGCAGAGGCTAAACTCGCAGATGCGGTGGCAAACACGGCTGCAGCCGCGAGGTGTTGCCGTGTGCTCGTCCGTGGCCTCTGCTCTGCAGTTCGGGGGTCTGGAAGGTGAACACAAAGGCCCCAGCGCTGATGACTGTGTGGAGCGCTGCTAGGGGAGCGGGCCGACTGAGCAAACGGGGGACATTCTTTCTGACTGAGGTCACTAGCTGGTCCCATTCAACCCCCCACACCTCTCCAACACCCGCGCTCTGCCCGCTCCCCTCGCCGGCGAGCAAAGGAGGGGGGGAGGGCTCCGTGCCCCCCCCCCTCTCTCTTGCTCTCTCTCTCCCCAGCCTTTTGTCACCAGACAGCGCTGCAGAGAGCCTGAAACCTCCTCACAGCGCTACAAATGATAGCTCCGATAAAAGTTACTACTGGCTCCAAGATCTTTTGTAAATTAAATGCAAGTGGAGGCATTACAAGCATAACTGCACAATATGAGATCAAAATGTAACCCTGATGAACATCAAGATAAAACATTTTGAATTATAAATGGTTAAAAACACAAAAGAAGATTTATTCTGATGTGAATACAAAGTGTTATTATAGTCGTACTGGTTTTACATGCTGTGAAGACACACACGTTGCCATTTAGCAGCTAATAGAAGTTAAATGAGCTATGGAGAAACAATGTGAAAAAACAAAACAATTAAGGTAATCAAAGCTCATTTTGTTAATGCACCCATTATGATTAATGGAGTTGCCATGGAAAATAGCGGTGGTCTGGTCAACTAAATGTTATCTACATTTGCTGGTGTCCACAGAGAGTTGTAGTAGTAGTAATTTTCTTTCATTCCCTTCAAGTCTTGTTTGGACTGGGAAATGTGTGCCCCCCCGCCCCCACAGATAGGGGATGCCTTTACCAATGGGCAACATTGCACCACTTTTAACGGCCACCAACAACGTCTCTCAATCGAATGTTTTGTGCAACGTATAAATGGTTATGGTCCTAGTAGCCTGTTGATCTAAGAGATGATACAATACCAAAGTGCAAGTCATTACAGACGTCAATGAAGCCCACGGGGTCGTCAGGTTCTAATAGAGCAGGTGCTCATTTTGAAACATTAAACATGTGCAAATGCTGCTCGACTAAGTAGGTCATATCCGGTCACATTCCATGTAGAAGTATGTGGCAACTTCCTCTTGGTCAAATGGCTGTTGTTGTGTTGCAAGAAGACGGAACTGTTCCTCTATTTGAAATGCCTGGTAGGCTTTTATTGTTTTCAACGGTTCACTGCCTGATTTTTGCACAGTGCAATCGCTTGGATTGGTAAGACAATGAATCCTGGAGTTTTGGTCTCCTCAATCCGATCCATTAGTAAGAACGTGCAACAGCCGGGAGCTGAATGCGTTCGCGCTGACATGGCCGCTCCGATGGCGAAATAGGCCATGCCTGCGTCACTTTGTCACCTACAACAATCCTAACGAGAGGAGTTTCTCCTGCTCTAGTTGGCGGGAAGCATCACTCAGTCTCTCTGTTCTCGGTCTCGGGCAGAGAAACAAGCGCTCTGCTCATCCTAGGGGTCCAAACACGAATGCTCTCAAACAGAGCCTCAAAGGGAATTTGTCTGTGCCGACCATGACGGGGCGAGCCTCTGCAGGCCTGCAAACCCAACAAGGTTTTAAAGTGTTTTTGGTGATGAACGAGTTGTTGAAGGCAAGGCAACAGTGAGCATCACCGACATAATTTACCACAATCACTGACATATGACCATGGACTTGCTGTCACACCCCTTGACCCGTGCAAGGTAATGCTGAAACCGAAAAAGCCCTCCATCGGCGTCTTACATCATGCTCTGCTTACAGGAAAAGTAATATCCAATTGGCTCCAGCAGAGAGGAAATGCGTGTGCTGTGGCTTCTTGGCCTGTGCCAACGTTTCGTAATAAAACGTTTGGTGGAGGGAGCTTTACTTTAATTTCAAACCATGATGACATTTTCAACTCTGTTTGATACTCGTAAGGGTCGACCAAAGCGTCTCAAGAAAATACAGCTGTCGAGGAAAGGCTTGTGGAAACTGCAGACATGTTTACAACAAAAGAAGAAGAGTCGTGGAGAAGAGGGACGTGTGTGTGTGGCTCTACTGGAAAAACAATAAGAATGCCCCTCTAGCCTGTTATATTTTCATAATGAGCGCTTTTGGGATTAGGAGAAAAATTCAGCTGTCAGATTACTTTTTTTGTATCTTTGTGAGTTTCAAACTTTAAACTCCTTTCGTAAACCCTTTATGCACAGTGACGTCCACATGGTGCTGAACGATGTACTGACAGAACTGTACAGAATCGTACACAATGAGGTAAACACGGCGCGGACCAAACCTGAGGGCCCTGTTGCTGACACGGCCCACGCACCTCTGGTAACGCACAACTACATTTGTTTTGGCCTCCTTTCAAGAGATGGCTATTTAAATAAATAATTAATAAGTAGTGGAACTGCAGCTAAAAACGAGGGCCATATTTTAACATGTTATTACACGGGTTCTTTGTGTAAAATGTCTTGCAGCATCCATTGTGCCTGTTATTCATTCGAATGCTGCTACGAGTCCAACACGACCACAAAGGTTAAATCGTGGGCGTTACGATTCCAATGCAGCTGCAGGCTTGTTAGCTGTCGGCTCAGTAGCCTCCTGCTAATGAGAACGCCTGTTATTATCTAACAAACAGACTGCTATATATTACATCAAAATATGTTACATGTATACATAATCTCAGAGTCTCTGATGTGGTTCGCTATATATAGGTGTGTGTGTGCAAACATGCCGCATTAATCCTCGTCCTAGTCCTTCCTCGTTTTTTCTTCTGCTTTCTGATTTTTGCTGCCTGGCAGGTGCAACTTGGGGCGGTGAATGTTTTTAAGAAATTCAAGCCCTTCAGCTCTCTTCTCCTGCCTGTACTTCCAGAAGCCGGTTGGATTACTGTACCACAGAGATGAGTCACCAGCCCCGCGGCCGACAGGTTGCTCATCCAGCCCAAAGCCGCGTCGGTTTTCTCCCCCCCTCCCTGTTCAAAATATATCTATTCACTCCAGTTAAAGTGTATTTCTGTGGGAAAATATATTCAGTGGCAAATTGGGAAGGGCAACACGCCCTGCTACAAAATGCCCGGTTAGAAGGCACATTTAAAAACAAAACTATACATAAATAGTGCCGGGTGAGCTTTTAGGTGACCATGTGCTTGTACAAGCGCACAAAAGAAAAAACACTGATTTAATATCATTATTAAGAGTGAAAATCTAAAACTGAATTGACTCTAGAAACCCCCAAAAAACGCATCCACTTGTCTGCACGTGTGTGCGCGCGCTTCTCCGTGCATGTGCAGTTTAACTCTGCCCTCTGATAAGCAGGTCGGGTACACTTTGTGACTGTCTGATTGAGGTCCTCCAGGGAAGGCCGGCTGAAGTGGAGGGGGGTAGTTTGCATTCTTGGCCATTTCATGAAAAAAGGGTGCAACCATGGGAGTAAGCCAAGAGGAGGGCTCAATTATGCATGGTTAAACAAAGCCCAAGGCTACCAGCGAGCAATGTCTCAGCAAACTCAGCCTCACTCTGGAGCTCCAGGCTCCATGAGGATACTCAAGAAGAAGAAAAAAAAAATCAACAAAAGGAAACCAAAAAACAAACAGGAATGTAAGAATGCAGCTCCAGTCAAATCACTGGCTTGTGTTATGTGACACTAAGGAACTTAGGAACTAAACTGGTCAGAGACCTTCACAACAGTGCTTAAAACAATACAATTCCCATTAACATGAGGTCAAATGATGCGTGACAGAGTTTACGTTTACCGATGAACCGCCTCCAGAGGGGGGGGAGGAGGGGGGGCGACCTGTGCCGAGCTCACAAAACAACGAGTTAACTCACCTTGGACGTGATCTCCCCGGTGAACCGGGCAAAAGTCGGTCTGTGGTTTATGTCTAACGCCATTAAAGTCCCACAAACATATTTTACAAAGAAATCACCCCCTCTAAGGAAGTTATCCAGTCATCCTCTGGGACCATTTTTAGGCTTCACAGGAAAACCTCTGGTTATCTTACGATTATGTTTGTTTGAAAGACCCATGTCTTTGTTTAATTTGATCACTCACTGAAGGCAGCTATAACAAATCCTAAAAGAATCCTTCAAAAAACAATCAGGACAGAAGTCATCAAGCTCAGAGGCTACTGTTCTGCAGCAAAACCGCACAACTTCAGCAACTGGACACTTGGCATCTGGCCCCTCTTTCTTTAGACACACAATAAATCGGAAAGTATGTGGCTTTGGTTACATGTAAATTATAGGCAGTTCTTGCAGAGCCGGAGGGGGTGGGGCAGAGGATCAGTGTCCACGTATAGTACACATATGAATGGAAGCATCCTGGCTAAAAAGCTTTCTCCCGACATCTTCCTCTTGTTTCCCCGGGAAACAGGAGAGGAGGGCCGGAGTCAGGTGTCAGGGGCGTCCAAAGACACACACACACTACACACACACACACACAAACACACACATAATCTATACTGTGAGCGTGACAAGAGATTTAATTACAGAGTTAAAGACCAAATAATGTCGGGTTTTTATAACTTTGCAGCATTATTAGCTGCGAAGAGACAGAAAATTGGGGGTCCGTGAGGCCGAAGCATCAGCCGCACACATTTCTTCCCCACCGTTGTCTATGGTTACTGAAACTGGCTGTTGCCTGTAGGATGTGGGATGTTTCTTTGGCAACATCCCTTGTCTTTACTCACCTGCAGAGAACTAAAGCATCAAACCTCAACCAGAGAAGTTAGTCCTCAAAAATCATTCTCTGCATCTCTGATTCAAATATGTGTAAATCATCTGGAAATCATCAGCTCTGCAGGTGAAATTAAAAATGTGGACATCATTTTCCTGGCACGGAGCCAGAAAAAGAGTTGCAAACGAGCGCGATGAGACAGATTAAACTACCCAGGGAGCTGTGCGTGGGCTCACGCGAAAGAACAACTCTTCAATCCTCATATTTATTCACTTTTTCAACGTCGCAGCAAGTGTTGCATGGGGGTTGTATGGAGGGAGAGATGTGAGTCAAGGATACTGAGGGGATAAAGCAGGGAGGAGGATGCAGTCGTTATTGTAGTTTGGCCCAAAATGGACACCGCTTTTGCCGAAGTTGCTGCAGCTGCTATGACACAAAGCCCATTGGGGCAATGCAGCTACCTGGCGGCTTGATTTGCACAACAAAACTCCCAAAACCTCACCGCACACATTTGATGCACATTTTCAGAGCCAGAGTGACTTACACCATGCGATGTGCATTTGCTATAAACATCAAGAAATCCTTACAAATCATTGAGAAAAGATTGCACTTTATAACAATAGACACGATTGAACGCTTTCCTCTGTACCACAGTTACCAAGTATTTGTCTATACTGCCACGCTCTGCAAACACGAGCTGCTTTGATTTGGGATACTTAAACTGATGTACGCTAGAAAGAAGAACGAGGCTACAGCGGGTGGGTGTCAGGATAACACACCCCACGGCTACAATAGCCTTTCATATCACATGCCTTATGAGCATTTTAATGGCGGACCCGATGATGCAGCAGCTTTCAGTGGTGTGTCAGTAAACCAGCAGAGTTTGCCTTACCACAGGAGCAGCAGGTGAAGCAGTTTGTGTGATACAGGTTCCCCATGGCCTGGCAGGCTTGGCTGGCTCCGTACACACCTTTCCCACATTTGACACAGATACCTGTTAAGAGACAAGCAGGCAGTTAGCTCAGGATTATCATCGGCTAAGTACTTTGTGTGAGAGCA